>NC_138776.1:251372291-251687291 GCF_965119305.1 Pelophylax lessonae
CTGCCTTTGGTAATTGGTGAGAGTATGTCCACTCACCAATGATTGCACCAGCAACAAAGAGATGGCCCCTGCCCCCATCTATAACTGGCCTTCACAGCAAGAAGCACATGGAAGGGCAAACGCATGAAAGACAACACCAGAGAAAATTCCTAGCTCAACTCACCAACAGTCTGCTTACCAACCGATATAACCTGTCCAACAGTATGTGTTCAAAAATATGCGTTTGCAAATGCGTGCTAACTAAACCCCTGTTTTTAACGCATACTGTTGGACAGGTTAATTCAGTTGGTAAGCAGACTGGTTGGTGAGTTGAGCTGGGAATTTTCTCTGGTTTTGTCTTTCATGGGTTTGCCCTTCCATGTGGGTTTGCCCTTCCATGTGCTCCTTTATTGTGAAGGCCAGTTATAGATAGGGCAGGGGCCATCTCTTTGTTTCTAAGTGTCACGCACAGGGCATGTAACCCTAAAATATTGGTTATCCTGTGTTTGCTTGTTTAGATCTTGAGTGCTAAGGAGGTGAAGTGTTGGTGGAACTGTGTGAGACAGAAGAAAAAGACAGAATGTGTAGGAGGCCCCAATTTGTAAGCTTTTTGTAGCCATCTTTTCATGACAAAATCAGGATGGTTTTGTATTATTAAGTAACCAGTAGTTTGGTGGGGAAACCCCAACGATACGTGATTTTGTGCTCTTGTAAGATAGGTGTGACTGGAGCAAAGGCCCTTTGCATTTCTATTGTGGCAAGGGATAGATCCACAAAAAGAGAAGCACTGGAGTAAGGTGCAGGAAGAGGCCTAGTGGATATTGCAGTGTAGAGGATTTGCTCCTTTATATGAAAAAAGTGTACTCTGGCTAGGACATCTCTGGGTGTCTCGGCAGGTAAATGGTCTGGTTTTGCGATTCTGTGTGCTCGATCCATGAGCATGTCATGAGATGAAAGATTTGGGAGTAATGTGATGAAAAGCTGTTGCAGGGTTTTTTTTAACTCCTGTGGGGGTACAGACTCTGGGATGCTTCTAAATTTAGCATTGTTTAGTTGTGAGCAGTCTTCAAAGTCAGGGAGTTTCAGTTTTATTCTTTGGATTTAGTCAAAATGATGGCCATATGCTTCAAGGAGCTTGTTGTGAACTTTTCTCATTTCGCTCACTCTTCTAATGTATCAGCTCTTTCCTCTAGGCATTCATCTTTGTCATCCATTTGGGAGATAGAGATCTGCAGTTTTCTGTGTAGATCTTTCTGTAGCGTGAGAAGCATGGATTTTGGAATGCTGACAGATACAGATTTGTCAGTGATTGGTATGTTAGTTAGTGCAGAGCTGTGAGCAGAGCTGTTGACATTATCTGATTTAGTCCAGTGGTGTTTTTTTTGGCAGGGGCGATTTGCTGGGGGAGTTGGCTGGGGAGGAGGCAGTTCTCTTACTTCTGTCAGTTGGTGCTGCTTCTTGGTTACCCTCTGGAGGAGGGAGACTGTCCATATCCTCCTGGTCACTTGACCCAGGTGGATCCAAAAGCTGCTGTTGTTGCTGTGCTGGTTCTCCAGGCTCCTGACCACGCGAGGAGGCAGTGGGAGTCTTGGGGCGGCTGCCATCTTGGTTAGATTGAGCTTCCATGGGGCTAAAATACTGTGCCAGGTGGAGTAGTGGAGGCAGGGCTGGTGCTACCACTAGGCGAACTAGGCAGTCGCCAGGGGTGCACTATCCCCTAGGTTGCAGCTACCCCCACCAGTTCATATGGTTTGACCTTCAGTAGTCCCCATCATTGTACATTTTTTTTTTATACAATTTGTCCTGCTTTCCCTGTTGGCTCTGGTGCCTGGAGCTCTGTATGCTGCTGCCCTGCCCTCTTTAAAGATGGCGGCGGCAGTCATTGGTTCTGCTTTAAATGTGAAATCGGCCATCTTGCATGTGCACGATTGAACTGTGGGTCTTGGACCGGGCAGGTGCCACACAACAGATGGGGAACTGGTGTGGGTGGTGCGTTCTTTCCCATGGTTATTTGGCCTATTGTGGAGGCACTGCTGGCACTACCCTTTGCTTCCTTCCCAGGATGGGGCAGTTGGATCGGTAAGCCTATAGCTGTGTGTTTTTTTCAGGGGCTGCATTTTACTGCACACTATCTCTGTTACTCTGAGGTTTTTTCCACCTCCTATCTTTCTTCACAGATATAACATTGCTGACTTGCCTAGCGTGCAAAATAGTGTAGCACTGGCCCTGGGTGGAGGCGGCGGCTGTTGCCTCCTGGACATGTCGATCTGCATCCAGCAGTCTCCTCCTCACAATCCGAGGTAGAGGAGGAGATCTAGTTGCCCTCTGTTTCTTTATATAACTGCCGTGGAGCAGAGCACATAGTTCAGACGGCCATCCTGACTCGCGGCAAGCCACGCCCCATATTTTACCTAGTTTTTTGATGCGTTACTGTGAATCATTTATCTTTTTGAGCACTGATGAGAGCTTCACATTTTCTCGGGAAGTTGTATACATTAAGTAGCAGCAAGGTTTATAAATATTAATTCACATTTTCTCGGGAAGTTGTATACATTAATTAGCAGCAAGGTTTATAAATATTAATTCACATTTTTTTAGTGCAGTGGAACACATATATATTTAATAATTAATAACCGCCTACTAAAACCGCAACCAGGTGGTAAATATCGCACCTTTTTTTTTTTTTTGGTTCAGTTTTTGTTTATGAATTGAATATTGCATGGTTTTTTGTGATATTTAGCAATTTTAAACATTTTCGTTAAAATATTGCATAATCATTATTTTTTTTTTCTGTGAATTGAACAATTTGCTACTGCATGCAATATTTTAGTCGAATGAGCCATGTGACCATCTTATTGCATGCACTATCCTTAAGTAAATAAACCCCAAATATGGCCATATGGCATATCAGGTAAATGATGTCACAAGTGTCTCCACCCTTTTGTTAAATGCAGATGCGAGGAATGTTCAGGCTTTGGCTAATTGGGCACTGATTGGAGTGGCAGATTGCTTCTGAGTCCGGTCTGAGCCTAAATTCAAACCAAACCTGGCCCGTCCCTAGTGTAAACTAATAAACTTAAAGAGCAAGATATTTCTGCACTTTATCCCTTTTTTAGCGCTATTTGCATGAGTGTTGTAAAGGAACCCTTTGGATGATGTTGCATGGACTATACATAAGTGAGAATATGTGCGGCTCACCACTACTTTGTATAGATATCTATATGAATATGTTGTTTCCCCACTATTTACCCTTCCCCAGCACATATTGATACTTCTTCTTGTGCATAACTGTAAGAGCTGTCTATTCCTCATGAAACAGTCCTTGTACCTACTTTAGACCAGTGTTCCTCAACCAGGGTGCCGTCTGGGTTGCCCTAGGGTGCCATGAGCAAGGGACCCAGTTTGCTTTGGACTAACATCATGAGTTGCCATGGCAAGCTAGCCGCCAGCATCATAGCAACCAGTGATGCTCTGATTCCAGGATGCATGGCATCATTGAGTGCTATGGTGATGGTGACTGGCTTGCCCGCTCCATGGCAACGCATTACCCTGATCCGCATAGGGCAGCATGCAGGGTCACCCCCAACATTCAGGTCGAGAAGGAATTCCACTTCCTCCAGACCTTCTAAATTTCCTACCCTCTGCTGCTCAGCTGAAGCCAAAAGGTAGGGCCCTGATGTAAAGTGGGATTGGGTGATTGGAGGCTCTGGGATGGGGGGGTTCTGTGGTGATCGGGAGGCTCTAATGTGATAGGGGGTCTCATGTATAGGGGATCTTTGATGTGATGGGTCCTCTGATACAGTATATAGAGGAACCTCTGATGTATGGGGGAACTCTGATCTGAAGGGGTGACTCTGACGCGAAGGGGAAATTCTGACATGATGGGGGAAACTCTAATATAATGGGAATCCTCGGAAGATATAATGGGGATCCTCAGATCTGATCGCTGGATCAAAAAAAAAAAAAACATGCAGATGCTCTTTTTACTTAATGTAAAGTATAACGGCAAAACGTGTTTGTAGTTTTGGATATAGTGGGGAGGATTACAACAGTTTTTTTTTATTGTTGTCAGTTTTTATTGTTGTCTCTCCCCCGTTAAGAAGATTTACTCTCCCTATTTGTCCTGTTTACCATTATCATTGAAAACGAATTTAAAATGCAAAAAAAAAAAAAAGGAAAAGAAAAGTAAAAGAAAATCCCAAATTTTGGGTTGTCCCCAGAAAAGTAATAGAGGGGAAATCTGTCAATGGGGAAACTAGTTCTGGTGACCTGGGAGTCCCCAAGAAATTTCCATAAAGAGGAGCCCCAGGCTCCTTCAGAAAAATGTAAAAATCAGCAGCTACAAATACTGTGGCTGCTGACTTTTAATATTAGGACTTACCTGTCCTGGAATCCAGCGATGTCTTCAACCGAGCTGATTTTTCATTCGGCTCTCGGGGTGCTGCCACAGCCATTTCTTGTAAGGGAAAACGGCAGTGAGGCCTTGAGGCTTCACAGCTGGCTCCCTACTGTGCATGCCCCAAGTGCGCTGTGCTTTGTGAATGGCCAAGAAAGGAGGAGGGGGGCCAAACTTCCAGGAGACTTTGTAAAGTCCACCGGAAGTGAGAGCGGTTACCTGTCAATAAACAGGGCAATAAACAGGTACCTGCTCCCCCCGAAAGGTGCCAAGTGTGGCAGCGGGGGGGGGGGGTTGGTAAGCATACGGAGCTTCTCTTTTTGGGTGGAGCTCTGCTTTAATTTGCAGGGATTTCTTCTTACATTCTATTTGGCTATGAGACAGGAAGTAAAGGGAAATCTCCACAATGGGACAAAGATGGTGGAAAAAAAATATGACAAGGGTTATATTTCTCACTTGCTCTATCTAAAATGTAAAAAAATGTTTGGCCTATAGTTCTACTTTAAGCCACAGTCGTGTGATGACACATGACATGGGCTCTTCCTTTTGCATCTCCAGTGGAGGGGTCCTCTCAGGATTCAGAAAGGAGCAACATCATCACAGGGGGCAGTAGGGGTCCAGTGATCTTAGACTACATCATACAGTTGGATTTTTCGGTCTTCTGGGACAGATGGCAGTGAGGAACCTGGAGAGGGGACTTAGGTAAATATATCTTGCTTAACAATGTAAGGGGGGAAAATGTTGAGTAGGATGGGTTAAAAGGGTGATGAAAGTTTGGACTGGGGAAAAAATAATTTTAGCCCGGAATGGAGCACACCCGTTCACACTGGGGCGACGCTACTTCCCGGGGCGACCTCATAGGTCGCGGCACGCTGCTCGCACCGCGACCTCGGAGCGGCCGGCACGGACTTCATAACATTGAAGTCTATGCAGGTCGCTCCGGGTCGCCCCAAAGAAGCTGCGGACCCGTTCTAATAGGAGCGACACAAGTCGCTCCGACTTAGAAAAAGGGTCCGGACTTTTTTTCACGGACTTCATAACATTGAAGTCTATGCAGGTCGCTCAGGGTCGCCCCAAAGAAGCTCCGGACCCTTTTTCTAAGTCGGAGCGACTTGTGTCGCTCCTATTAGAACGGGTCCGCAGCTTCTCTATGGAAGGCGACCTGTCAGGCGACCAGGTCGCCTGACAGGTCGCCCCAGTATAAACGGGGGCTAAACTTTTCATTAAAGCAAAACGTTTTGCTACTGAACTGAAAATGTATCTCCTATTGATCATTTCATATATAAAGCATCCTCCTTCCACCCAGTTCGGGATGTATCTAGTTACCTATGCCGATTTGCATGACTTATAATGCCATCCATTAAATGTAAGGAGCAAAACATTTTTCACTTTTCATGTTTATTCTGGAGAAGGTTGACCTCCTCATTACCCAGGAAACAGTGACAGCAGGGAATGTCATATTTTATTGCATGTTTTTTTATACATATTTCTAGTATTTTGTTGATTTTGATTAAGCCCATAAGCCAGTATCTTATCAGTATATATAGAAGCGCGTTGGAACTATTGCACTACAACTGATTCAGATTTCTACGTGTGCAAGTCGGTGAGTAGAATTACACTTTTAGGTACTATCTGAATTATATTTATATGATTGCATTTCTACGTAAATTGCAACACAGAATAATTCCTGCAACCTCTTTGTATCCATTCAAACATGCTCTAAGTATAGCATTTTCCCAGGATAGGTTGCCATATGGTGATTAGCGTAGACCATGCTCTGTTGGAAGCCCATGTTATGGGATAACAACGCAGGAACAAAGAGACAGGCACAGAGCGTTGTCACCCTTAGGAGGAAGTGCTTAACCAAGGACCTTCATGGCAGGGTCATCAGGGGTTATTTTACTGAAAACTGCTCATTTGAAAAGAATAAAAATTTTATTTAAAATTACATTAACATGTTAACATTTATTATGATATTTTAGGAATTGGGTTTACATCTACCGTAATTTTTGTCAGTTTTTTGTTTTATTTTTTAGATGGTTAAGTTAGTTTAAAATTGGCTTCAAGTCAACATGTACTTTGCTTTTCTCCAAATTTATCTGGTTGGAGCTTACACAAGGACCATTTTTTCCACTGATTATCAATGTAAGGGATGTTTTTCTCGCTGAACACCAATATAAGAGGCATTCTTCCCACTGACCAGTGACCACCAATTTAAGGAGCGTTCTTCCCACTAATCACCAATGTGAGGGGCATTCTTCCCACTGATCACTAATGTAAGTAGCATTATTTCCACTGATCACCATGTAAGGAGCATTCTTCCCACTGATCACCAATGTAAGGGACATTTTTTCTCACTGATCACCAATGTAAGGGGCATTTATCCCACTGATCATCAATGTAAAGAGCATGCTTCCCACTGATCCCCAATGTAAGGAGCATTCTTCCTACTGACCACCAATGTAAGGGGCATTCTTCCCACTGATCACTAATGTAAAAGA
The DNA here is from genome assembly GCF_965119305.1 of Pelophylax lessonae. Taxonomy (NCBI): domain Eukaryota; kingdom Metazoa; phylum Chordata; class Amphibia; order Anura; family Ranidae; genus Pelophylax; species Pelophylax lessonae. Next base: position 251,379,168 of record NC_138776.1, read on the forward strand.
AAATTTTTCCCACTGATCACCATTGTAATGGGCATTCTTCCCACTGATCACCAATATATGGTGCATTCTTCCCACTGATCACCAATGTAAGAAGCATTCTTCCCACTGATCCCCAATGTAAGGTGCATTTTTTACACTAATCACCAATGTAAGGGGCATTCTTCCCACTGATCACCAATATAAGGAGCATTTTTCCCACTGACCACCAAAGTAAGGGGGCATTCTTCCCACTGACCACCAATATAAGGAGCATTTTTCCCACTAATCACCAAAGTAAGGGGGCATTCTTCCCACTGACCACCAATGTAAGAAGCATTCTTCCCACTGATCCCCAATGTAAGGTGCATTTTTCACACTAATCACCAATGTAAGGGGCATTCTTCCCTCTGATCACCAATGTAAGGGGCATTTTCCCACTATTCACCAATGTACGGTGCCTTCTTCCCTCTGATCACCAATGTAAGGAGCATTCTTTCCATTGATCACTAATGCAGGGGGCATTTTTCTCACTGATCACCAATGTAAGGGGCATTCTTCCCACTGACTACCATTGTAAGGGGCATTCTTCCCCACTGACCACCATTGCAAGGGGCATTCTTCCCACTGATCACCAATGTAAGGGGAATTGTTCCCACTGATCACCAATGTAAGGTGTTTAGTAGAGTAGTGCTGGCTGAGGCCGCCTGACACCTTATGCAGGTTGGGTCAGGAGGGCGGCTTACTGGATGCTGTATATCGACACCACTGGGTGAGTTAGAGAGAGTCCTCTCGCTTGGTGCATCACTATAAGTCTCTTTCAGACCAGTGTAAGGAGCATTCTTCCCACTGACCGCCAATGAAGGAGCATTCTTCCCACTGATCACCAATGTAAGGAGCAATCTTCCCACTGATCTCCAATGTAAGGGGCATTCTTCCCACTGATCACCAATGTAAGGAGCATTCTTCCCACTGATCACCAATGTAAGGAGCAATCTTCCCACTGATCCCCAATGTAAGGGGCATTCTTCCCACTGATTACCAATGAAGATGCATTCTTCCCACTGACCACCAATGAAGGAGCATTCTTCCCACTGATCACCATTCACCAATGTAAGGGGCAATCTTTCCACTGATCACCAATGTAAGGGGCATTCTTCCCACTGACCAACAATGAAGGAGCATTCTTCCTTTTTTCCAAAAATAAATTTTAGCCCAATGGACAACATGCATACTTACATTGGTCCTATCCGGACCAATGTAACAATAGAAAATCTGCTATGCCCAAACTTTAGCTTTAAGCCCTTGATATGGGCTCTAACCTTAACAGAATTTAATGTCGCTAATGCCTGGTGATATTTAGGGAAGGCGGCGCTAGGGGGTGGAGGTCCCATACTCTGCTACAACAAAAGTTCCAGATATTTCACCTTGCCTGGGTGGGCGAACAGTATGGCAGGGAAGCAAAGGAAACGTGAATGTAAGCAGCTGGAGGGAACTTGCCTAGATGTCCTAGAGTATTGCTATATGTCCTGGATTGGTCCTAGATGTACTAGAATAGCTTTAGATGTCCTAAAGTAACCCTAGATGTCCTGGAGTGGCCCTAGATGCCATAGAGTAGTCCTAGATGTCCTGAAGTAGCCCTAATTGTTCTGAACTGGCCCTAGATGTACTGGAGTAGCCCTAGATGTCCTGGATTGGCCCTGGATGTCATAGAGTAGCCTTAATATCCTGGAGTGGCTCAAAATGTCCTGGGGAGGGGCTAGATTTTTTTAGAGTATCTTTAGATGTCAGAGAGTAGCCCTAGATATCCTGGAATAGCCCTAAATGTCCTGGAGTGGGCCTAGGTGTCCTAGTGTAGCCCCCCTTGATGTCCTGGATTGGTCCCAGGTGTCCTAAAGTAGCTTTTGATGTTCTAGAGTAGCCCTAGATTTCCTAGAGTAGCTATAGATGTCCTAGAGTAGCCCTAGATGTCCTGGAGTGGTCCTAGATGTCCTAGACTAGCCCTAGATGTCCTGTGATGGCTCTAGTTGTTCTAAAATAGCCCTATAGGTCAGACTAGATGTCCTAGGGCATGAACTTACCTGTGGTTACTATTACAGTGAATGTTTTTTTCTCTCCTACAGACCAGCTGTATTTGGAACATGTCAGTTATGAAGGTTCTTGTTCTACTTTTGCTCCATGTGGCATTAGTGACTCCAGGAACACAGATATGCAAAGACCCTGATGAGAATGCCTACTCAATCATCACATGTGGAGCTCCCGGGAAGAACGGTCTACCAGGTATTAATGGGAAAAATTGATCAAAGGGGGAAAAGGGTGAACAAGGTAAAAATTAACACAATTTTAGGTGGATGTGGCACTGTTAAGGGAGCTTTAAAGTAATTTAAACATAGATAACACAGATTCAGTACTGAGTTATTATGGATTGTAGAAGTTGCTATGACCCTGTACCACCCTTCCCTCCACCCCAACATTTCTAATCAAGGGTTGATGTCAAAAGTACAGGAAGAGTCTTCAGAATTTTTGTTACCGGTAACAGAACCCGCCATTGCAGGCTATGCAGTAAGAAGAATTTGACTACCTGTCTTAGTAGTGTAGGTTTATTGTCCTTAGATCTTGTGATCATCCCAGCCAGCACTGAAATTTACCCTGTATGACTAATGTAGTCTTCCTCGGGCTGTATAAAATCCAGAGTGATCTAGAGTATCCTCCGAAAACTGATTGCTGTTTGTAGTTCTTCAAAAAACATAGTTTAACCTTTCTGGATCTTCAGACATGGCTAGTGCATTCGAAGTCTAAAATGGTAAAACTGTTTTGGTTTTGTTCAGTAGGCTCTGGGATTTTATTTAAAAGTTGTCTGGGCAACTGTAAAGCTGCCCGACCACTTTTATATTCTAGAGGAATATAGAGTGCACAAGGTCCCTCATTTATGATTATTAAACTGATAAGCTGTCAAGGTACTGTAGCACTCTCTAGTAAGTGTGCTCGAGTTAGTGTAGGTCTGTTAGGACAGGCAAAACATAGTTGGCTAAGGGCTAAGCCTGAGCTTTGTAATCTGGGTCAGGGTTACTTTAGGTCAGGGCTGGATGACTCATCAGGCAGCTCTCTTTCTCGCACTTCCCCTTGGTCTGGAAGTTTGAAGAAGCTTCTAGAGCTGGAGGGTGGGAGTGAGGAGTGGCTGCCATGAATATTTATGAGGGCCTCGACCAATCCCCAGCAAAAATGGGGCTGGAGGGGAGCAGGTTCACCTCATAAATAGACATTAACCATGCCAGCAGGGGGCAGTGTGGTGGAAGATGGAGATGGAGTGCTGAGGAGGATGTCAGTGGCCCTTGAGGGTGCCCCATAGTCTGGGGGGGGGGGTGACCTTGGACTGGGGCTCGGGTTCTTGAAGGTCCCTTCTACAACACACAGGAGGAGGCTTTCCTGGAGGCAGGGAGGCAAGATGAGAGGACAGCAGCAGCAGGTCAGCACGTCTGGGAGATCTCCTGAGAGTCAGCAAGGTGGACTGTTGAGTGTCAGTCTGGAGGACTGCAGGGAGAAGTTAGCCTTGGGTGATAGTAAAAGGGGCAGCTGCACCCTAGGGGGTTTGCAGTGCCTGAAGAGGTAGTGCTGGGATCAGGATCTACAGCAGTGATGAAAACTAGATACTGAAATTCTACGGCATACCTAATGGGCCTTAGGTTCCTGCCTGAAATGGGCCATTGCTTCATCTGACAGTCACTTATCTTGAGTGGCTGTCAAGTATTCTCAGTGTTCCAGCTAGGTTCTGCAAGTGTGTGCTGGAGTGAAGAAGAGGAGCTGTATACGGAGGATAAAAAGGTAATGTGTTCCGCGCTAAGGAAAAAATGTTGATGTAAGTAGGCTGTAGCCTCCCTTAACTATAGCCAAAAGGCTATATAGGTATGAGCAAAAAGAAAGTGGGAAATGGCGCTGTCTACTGGTATAGTGATCAAATCAATAAAGATAGGCTAGGGGGTAGGTGGTGGTAATAGATTAAGTTGCGAACATACAATAATACGGGGATATATTAATAAATACTGTAAGTGACAATGTATGTGCAATAAATACAATGATAAGTAAAACAACTAGTAAGTAATAAATCAATAAGCAGTAAAATACATAGGTATAGTATAAAATATGGTGTAGGTGAAGCAATAGTGCAAATAATAAATGGAGAAATAAATAATACTAAAAAGTGCTGAAATAAATCCGTGATGACGGAAAAATGAAGATAAAGTGACCAAGTGCACACAAAGATATCAAAAAATGATAAGGTGTAATCTCACGGTAAGGAATTATTAAATATATAAAAGTGACACTGTGCACATGAAAATATTAAATCAGGTGAAAAAATATCAGCCGGAAATGGTATTCAATAAAGTGACAAGTGCACATAAACAATCATGATCAAATAAAGTGACTACCCGTGTCAACTAACGGAAGCAGTCCATATATAAAATAGGTGACAAATTCTTCATGCGGCAATACCAGTGGTGACCCAGTGGTGGGTAATATGGTGAGGTGCTTGGTGGCCCCTAAGGTAAGTAGCAGACTCACCAGAGATACCCACCCCACGGGGTCACCACTGGTATTGCTGCATGAAGAATTTGAACTTATTTTATTTGAATTTATTTATAACTTTATATTTTATTCTTTCTTGACTGATTAGGTCTCCCTGGAGTTGCTGGACCACCTGGAGCAAAAGGGGAAAGAGGAGCCAATGGGGAGCAAGGTAACTGGGAACTTGTCCACTAAAGGGAACCCTCTCTGCTTACATGAATGATTCCTATGACTTTAAATGAAAATACATTTTAAAAGCATGGCTCAGTTTTCTAATTGATATTTTACTGACGTGTCTAAACCACGTAGGTTGTGGGGTGGGGGAAGGCACAGGCTGTTGGCATACAGAAGGAAGGAACAACACACACAGTGGCTGAAAATGCGAAGTTATATTGTTGAACCATTCCAGATACAGTAATAGAGTCTATCTATTCAGTAGTATGAAACAAGCTGCAACAATCACAGCTGTAGGCAGGACTTGCATAGAGAGAGCGATGCACAGAGGCTGGCAGAACCTAGCACAGGGAGCAGCTAGATGCAGTAAGCAGAAGTACCCCAAGAAGTTCTGACGACAATCCCTATGCTGTTCTTCCTCCTCTGGAAACTTTCCCTACACTAGGCACACTCTTCCTGTCAAGTAGGTTCCTGTACCTAACCTAGCCACACTCAGGACTGCAGTGAGCTAGGGCTCTTTTTAAGCTCTGCCCTCACTAAAGATGGCCACAGACATTACCCGGGTGGCAGCTTTTAATGGGACAGCAGCCCACCCAAGGATATGTATGGAGACCTAAGAGAAATGAGAAATGGGTATTCCTCCTGTCCTCCACTTTCCCTACATAGTGGATGCAGCAGTGCCACCTGTGTAAGGAGGTCAACCTGCACCTGCCTACACTTCCAGGCTTTGACAGATGCAGTTCTCTGCATCAACTCTCGCAAAGCACAATAGAACAGTGAAATGCAATAGTGTAAACAGATGGTTAACCAAAAAGAACACAATAACAACAAACAGTATAAACAGAATATTTGGCCGGCAGTTGCCCCAGTTAGACCGAATAGGGCAGCTACCCTCACTGGAATCTCCAGCTCCTCATCAGGATTGTCATTTACTTGAGCTTGACCAGGAGCCTCAGTTGCTTGGGGGTTATCATGGTTAAGCATAACACCCTCACCTGGGCTCTCATTAGTGTCCTCAGGGGAGTCCACAAGTTCCTCAGGACTCCTAGAACTTTCCCAATCCTCTGCTGAGTGATCTTCCAAAGAAGCAGCATCGGTTTCATCTCCAGACCTGGGAGAATCAGTGGGGATCACATTGGTGGGTGGCAGATATCACTCAACTGGAACTTCTTTAACAGGGGGAATGTCCACAGGATTAAAATCCCGTGTGTCTGTAGGGGGCTCAATAGAGCCGCCTCCGCCCCATACACAGATTCTGGTGGAGACAAATCCTGTTGACTTCAGGGCCCTCAGACACCACGTTATATACCCGGTATGGGGTGGTCTCCCGCCGCGTTTCCAGTCTATTTCCCCTTTATAACTTTGGATTTTTCATTAGCACCCCATCCCCCGGCTACAGTGGGGGATGGGGATATTTCCTCGATCCCCATTCTCTAGGATCCACAGCAAACCCAACAGTTTGTGATTAATGTGCTCCCAGACCCCATTGCCTTGTGGATAGTAGGGGGTCCTGTGGACTTATGAATTCCGCTTAAGCAACAAAACTCTGAAGATACCTGGGACTCGAAATTGGGGCCCTGATTCGACAGAATGCTCTTGGGGCACTTGTAGGGCTGAACCACGTGATTCCACAACAGCTTAGTGGCGGTTACAGCAGTTTTGTCCTTTGTGGGTCCACTATTGCAGATTTTAAGAAGTGGTCTATGAACAACAAGGCATAGCAGAACCCAGATGGGGAGGCTGACACTATTAGGTCCATAGTCACTAGTTCGAAGGGTTCTGGGGTTCATGATGAATAAAAGGGCTGTGTGTTCTGGGGTGACCTTGTGTGGAGAATAAGCCGTACATTTACAGAAGGCTCATTGCATCTCATTCCTGTGCCTCAGTCTGGTTCACCCCCAAGTGCCCACTGCAGATATTCAGTTATTGGGCTGTAGGTACAGGATTTCCTTAACACCTTCACGTATCCATCAGTGGAAAGTAAAGCAACAGGCTGTCATCAACATCTATGGTTAAAATAAAGAACTTTGACTAAAAGATATTTGTAGGATTTATTTTGGCCTTCTTCTGCACTCAGTATATAAAGATATAACTTTATTGGTTTTGTTTCACTAACTCTATCATTAAATATGTTTTATATTTGACAGGACCACCAGGACTAAAAGGGGAAAGAGGAGACAGCATGGCTTCAGGTAAAAGACCATGTTCCTTGAAAGGGAACGTTTCTTACTTACATATTTACATGTTGCTTTATTTTATTTCAGTATTAAAGTTAAACTATTAGGCCAGGATCACATCTATCTGGTTTGCTTTTTTTAATGCATTTTTAATGTGTGCTATAGCACATTTACACAAGTATAAGAAATAGTCTGAATAACGCCTTCCAGTGACCAGAGTTGTTAAGCCAGTTTTCCAGTCCTAGAGCTTTGCATGGACAAGATCCAGATGATTTGCCTCCCAATGGGTTCTACCACACAGTTCTGCTTCTCTAATGGTGCTAAGCCTGTGAAGGAGAAGACATACTTTATCCAAGGCCTTAGTACACACATGGTTCCAGGTGCAATGTGGCTGTTGCCTACATTCACATGGAGGTCCAAAACACTAGTACGTAGGGGCAAAAGAGGTACGACAAGGGAAGACTACTGTCCACCATCCCAGACCAATCATTCCACCATTATACGACCACTCCTTCTCCAGAGCTGGCTGCTTCCTTCTCTCTCCTGGTAAAAGATATAGATAATTAAGTGGCTATCCCAATCCTGCAACAATTGGACTGTCTTGCCTAAATAGGTTCCTAAGTACATCTACTTGATGCACATGTAGGACGTAAGCCAAATCACACATAAATCTTATAGAATAATTTCCTTTACTGAAATGTAACACGAATAATCCAAACAGTTGGTATAATAGCAAAATTCAATATACACTGTAAAGTCAAATTGTACTCATCAAGTTATTGGTCGATATAGTTAACAAGAGGTTCCGTATAAGGGTTAAAAGAAAGCAAATTTAGCAGTATTTCCAGGCCTGTGGCCTGAGGTGGGTCTGCCATTGTTACCAGTTACCTCTCCAGCCCATGTGAAATGCGACCCTGGGTGTGAGAACTGACACATTGACAACTCTAGCATCTTTGTTTGGTTGTTTTATTGTATTTTTAGGGGATGGGAGAAGGGAATGAGCGGGATACTCCTTTGGCTCGACTATGTACAATTCTGGGACTTTATAGTAAAAATGCTCGTTAGCGCTGTCTTGACGCCAGCCGACGCTAGCCAACGCTTACTGGTGCTTTGAACACACTATCTCTGAAAGCTGTGCTGGAACTCTGACTTAAGTCCAAAATATCCAAGACTGTAGAACATTGAATGTCTGACACTGCTTGTACTGCAAAGTCACTGACTACTCCCTCCAGCCCTGCACTGGCTGTAAGGTAGCTTGCTGTGGATTCCTGTATGGCTGCAACTCTCAACTGATGCACTCACACTGTGCACTAACTCTTCAGGGCCCAAACTGCAGGTGCCCCCTTTCACACTTCATGGTCCTCAACCTAGGTACCCCCTCTATCACTTCAGGGTCCTCTGACCAGGTACCCCCTTTACAGCTAGCTGATACTTGGATCCTAGAACCTTCTCCGGAGTGGTCCCCACTGACGCTAGGCAGAACCCCAGGGGCAATCCTCAGTACTCACGACCTGTGTAGGCTTTCCTGGGACTGGACCCCTCTCGCTCACCGCTGGTTCCCCTTCAGCTCAACTCAGCACTCTCTGGATTCTCAGGCAGCACCCGAGACATCCGCTTCCTCTGACAGGAGGAGAGACAGCCGTCCTCTCCCTCCTTCCCGCCAAAGATCACGAGTCACGCACGCCCCTCAGACTTATACCCACTCCCAGAATCCTTTGCAGCAGAATCTGCCTTCTGGGGTAGTTACAAGCCTGAATGTGTCCCTGATTGGGTTTCCTCCACTGCCCTATGAGAAGCCTCTCACAGAGCCAGTGGGGAGACTCCCCTCTCAGCAGGCACACCTGGAAGCCATGACACCCTAACCAAAAAAACAATTATGGCCATGCTGTTAGGCAGACGAGGCCCACTATGCATTTACCTAGCACCTACCTGTAGGGTGCTACACAAATATACAGGGGAAGACAGGTATTGTGATAATCACACTTAAGTAGTAAGAAACCTGATGTAAGCTATACAGTATTATCCCATGATCAGGCCTGAAGCCTTCAATTACAACTTGGGTAGCCCAGAGGGTCAACCTACTCTCTTAAGTTCATGCATGTTGTTTAAGACTTTACTTCTTCCAGACATCCCTCTACCATAAATCCCTAAAGTCCTATGGGGGCCTTGGAGGTTTTACACATATGGAAGAAATGGGGATGGCCTGTAAAGTTGCTGCCATGCACTGGATCCTGCTGTAGGTGATCTTTTTGGCAAGTAATGCAATTAGTTGAGTTAGCCAAAGTGTGATTTACAGGCCCAGGGCTGTAATCTGGCAGCAGCAGACCCCTGTCTCTGATTATCTCTGTGAGCATATGACTATGGTGGAGCATGCAACCAAGATAGGGGTTATTATATTACTCCTGCCTACAAGATCTCCAATGGTTAGCACAGGGTGGAAGCCCTTTCAGCCCAGGGTGTAATTACATCCCCTTTAGGGTGTGGAATGTGTGGGGGTCGCTGATCACCCTTTCGGTGGTCGCAGATGAGAGCTTGGAGCACTGGGGTTTCTCTAAACTTAACACTATTCTTGTCCTAAATCCCAAGTTCACATAAAAAATAAATAAATAAATAATAGGCACAAGGGATATTGCTTACCTTCGATGTGATGTGCCCCTTGTGCTCCTGTGTCCCACCCCGGGCACTGTATTCTTCCAGTGTAGTGGGGGTTATTAAAACTGAGGCTGTTTTGACAGGTACTCATCAAGAGTGCCCAACTTTTTCCCCTCTTTCCATCCACCCCCATTCAAAAAGCTGTACTACAACTTCTATAAATGAAACAGGGTCTATGAATAGAGGGGGCCGACCTTTCAATCATTCATAGATCACATTTCATTCAAAGAACCTGTAGCTATGGCTTCTAAGAATAGAGGAGTGGGGAAGAAAGGGCTGGCATAGGTGGGCACTCTAGATGTCAGAGTTCCCACCACCGCATTGGCAGATTATGGCAGTGGGGGTGGGGAGGACATCAGAGGAGAAAGATTTCTAATAAACCAAGACACAGCAGCACAAGGGACACACCACACTGAAGGTAAGTAATATCCCTTGTTCTAATTTTTTTTTTTTTTCGATTTGAGTAAACATAGGCATCAATGGTGTGCCTCTGTTGGCACTACTGGGTCTACATGCCTCCCCACTGTGGTGCCTAGAGTACCTGCGCAAACCAGGTATTTACTACATGACATGGCCTGAGTGCACACTCTTCCTGAGCCACCTTGTTTTCAATGGGGTTACTGTGGCTGCACACCCCACCTCTTCCTTTTTCTGGGTGGGAGTTTGGATCAGCAAAATTTCACCTGCATTGCTCAATGCTATCCTATCGAGGAAAACCTTGTTTTCAATGGGGTTACTGCGGCTGCACACCCCACCTCTTCCTATTTCTGAGTGAGAGTTTGGATCAGAAAAATCTCACCTGCATTGCTCGATGCTATCCTATCGAGGAATGTTTCCTACTGATGGGGTCATATCCTGTATTACTGTACATCCTGCTTTTTATTGTCTTAACCAGATCCGATCCTCATGGTCTTCATGGTGGATAAGCCTATGTGCAAAGTTCTCTTTTCCTTGGAGGGTCCTGTCATGCAACATGACGTTGCTTCCATGGCAGTCTGTCAAGATCATTGTTTCTGGATTAAGCTCATGGCACAAGATTCTAGTTCCATCCTAACAGATGCTCTTTCCACAGTGAGCATGGGTGTCTCAAACTTTTTTGGACTGGGGATTGGGGAACAGTTCTGGATGCTCAGTGCACTTTGTCAGAGAAGGAAACTAACCTTCCCATTAACTTTCCAGATCTAAGAGAAACTCGGTTGTCTCCTCTATTGCGAGGACACCAGACGAGAATCAAGTCAGACAGTACTATAGCCATGGCCTACATCCATTATTAAGGAGGCTCCAAAAGTCATGTAAAAAGGAGAAAGATGTCTTTTGGCCTAAGACCTTCTTCCTCCCATAGATGGGTCCTGTTTCCACCTTACCCAGAACATTGTTCTTCCTTCCATATGTCCTGCTCCAAAACATTTAAAGAAAGTTTCCTTCTTCACTTTGTCAGAGAAGGAAGCTCACCTTCTTTTAGGCAATCAGATTCCCTCTTTGAGTTTCCTAAAGATTACTGCAGGGGTCTCCCTGCTTCTTGGTTCTCCATTGCTAGTTGAATGAAACAAGTTATTTTTAGCGCCTATAGTCTGAACTTGTAGTGCTTTCTCCCATAGAGCCATTGATGTTTGGGTTCCCTGGCTCCTGGTGGTAACAACTCTTCGTGCAGTACCGTAATCTCTGACATTCAGGCTTAAGGAAAAGAGTTTTTTTTGGGCAGCATGTTCAATGGGGCATATAACAGCAACAATAATAACAAACAATTGTAGCACTGCCCCCTTGAGGACTGCTGATTTCTTCACTTTTGGGTCCCCCTGGGTTACAATTAGCAACTGCAGCATGCACAATTTAACACTTTACTCCTTGGCTCAGTCAATGAACAGTCTAGGGGATGAAGTTGTTTTTGGTGTTTTATTTGAATTAGGGATGGGAGAAGGGAAGAGTGGGATACTCCAAACTGAACTATTCACAATAGATGAGGACATCTGTCTGAAGATACAGCCAGGCTGCAGATTCACCTTGCCACTAGATGAATGTAGGTCAAGTCTCTATTTAGACAACTTAGATGGATAGATTATCTTTGGGATACCTGCCCAGTATCCCCTTTCACTCCACAGACTGACACCCATCCTCTGACTGGAACCCCTCAGGTCAGGCCCCTAGACACGATCCCCTGTACTCACCATACTATTTTTTGAGGGTCTCCAGTGTCTCTACCCATCCAGACAGTTCTCCTGGACCTCTGGGTGGAGTTCCTTTCCTCTGGTCCCCAGGCCAACTGTCGGTGACCACGTGCCACTGCTACAGAGGAGAATGCAACCGCCAGCCTCCCTCTGGGACTCTGCTCACCAGCCAAAGACTCCACAGCACATGTGCTCCTGGCTTTTATACAGTATCCCATAATGCACCAAGACAGCCAGTCTCTGCCAAACACTGGGACTGTATCAAAGCCTGTGTACCCATTGGTCATGTCTAATCCCACTGTCCAACATGCCTCCCTATGGGACCAGTGTGAAACACTCTCTAGACACAGGTCTGCACACTGAGGACACTGAGCAGACCTAACTCACAGATCCTGCTCTCTGGTAGGCAGAAAGCAAAATAGATTTCCCTGCTGCTCCTCTGATAGGCAGACAGAGCCAAAAACAATACTCTCTCAGTAGCACCTACCCAGGAGGGTGCTACACAATTGCAAACAGTAGCAAATCAGGGTTGAACCAAAACACAGTTTGTTAAAAGCAAAAGATGTTCTGGGTTCAGAAGTTCTGTCTTGCAACTCAATGGGTCTTGCAGTCCTATAGTGACACAGACCTGGATACTGCAAATTTAGCGAGGTTCTACCTGGGAAAGGATGTGAGAAGCAGTCTCTTACCAATTGTGGTGTGCAACCATGGCTTTGTGGGTTCCTTCTCTCCAGGGCATGGTTCTCTGTGGTCCCTCTAGCAGTGATGGTCTCTGACCAGGTGTAGCAGTGTACTCTAGATTCAGTAACACAGTTAAGCACTGGTACTCAGCAGGGTCACTACCCTCAGCAGCCCAACTCTCTTTCCCTGGCTCTTCATTGGAGACTTTCTTCAGCAGAAACTTTCTGGTACTTTTTCAGAAAATCTGAGACATCACTTTTGGGTACAAGGACCCTTCTTATTTTGGTGGTTGTTTGCTTGCACTGCTGATGTTAAAGCCCTAGGAACACATGCAGTCCATTCGGTAAATGCTCAGATCTTGGGAACCACAAAAGTCAAGTGGAATAGTTGGATTTAGTAAAGAGTCATATGGTTGGTAGTCTGAAGTTGTCTATAGGGGGTTACTGCGTTGTGTAATATGGTAGAAATGCTCCTTTGTTTTGGCCATCAGTCACATAGAGGCACATTATTATTTTATGGTGCCAGCTACAAACACTGGAAAACTGGAATGAAAAGTTTCCTCTCAATTTTCAATGTCTCCTGACCAAAAAGAAGTAGAAAAATATTCTAATATTTAGTCCTGAGCATATTTTAAAAAAATATATATATTTATTTAGCATGTGATACTTTCGCCTTAATGGTGTCAACTCTTTTCTTAGCAATCGAAAGTCTTAAATTGCAAATGACTGCGATGGATTCACGGATAAGAGATCTGCAATCAAACCTTGAGAATCTGGTCAAAGGTTAGTCAAATGCTTTATACGGGGGTTACTTTCACTTGGGTAATATATATCTTGTATTTGGGGACAATGGCTAGGTAGAGAGGCAGAAAAGATGGTTGCTTTGGACTAGTGATTGACCGATATAGTTTTTTTATTGCTGATACCGATACCGATATTTTGGTCATCACATATCGGTATCGGCCGATATCTGCCGATATTTTCGGACATTTAAAAAAAAAAATTCCTTTTTTTTACAGGTACTGTTGTGGAGGGATCTGGGGGTCTAAAAGACCCCAAACCCCTCCTCTGCACTTAAAAGCAATCAAAACGCCAAGTTTGGCTGTTTTGAATGCTGTCATTTTTTTAATCTGGCGCAGAATACCTGGAAGTGATGTCATGAAACCCATTCTGGGTTTTTACATGAAGACCCGATCAGAGCTGAATGCAGCTTTGATCGGGTCTTTGGCGGCCGTGCAGGTAGGGCGCCCGGGTCTCCAGAAGGAGGGGGGACCATCCCCTTCAGCCCCTTGTAATGACAGCCGCATTGGTTGCCACATTGGTTGTCATTACAAGACAGCTGACCGTCGGCTATGGACGCCGGTACCGGGGAGATGCCTCTAGCTGCAGGCATCACTCCGGTACAGCACTTTCCCGAAATATCGGCAATATCGGTAACCTTAGGGGCCGATTCCGATATATCGGGGAAAGTGCAGATCAGCCCTCGATATATTGGCTTTGCCGATAATCGGTCGATCCCTACTTTGGACACTTCCGCAGGGGGAGGAGAGCTGAAAGGATTGGAGGTCCAACCAATGTTGCTGAAGTCAACAGCTCATAATCATCAGCAGTCTACTAAGCCAATAATACAAATGCTCAAAAATAGTGCAGCAAGCTTAAAGCCCAACTTCAGAAAACCTAAAAGCATTCCCTTTCAGTGGTAAGCAAGAAAGCAGTGCATTGGTCTTGATGAAGTCAGAACAAGCATTAACCCTGCTGCCCTACACCAAAGGATAATTTTTAGCAGTCCTGGAGTACTCCTTTACAGTAGATGAACACATGTTTCTGCTGAGGCTACAAATTTGAGCAGCTGAGCCCTCTAAATGACAATTATTAGATGGAGGTCATCAATGATTGCCACAGTTGTCCACCTACAGGATCCCTTTAACCTAATAAAAAGTGTCAGATGTTACTTTCTGTGATATGTAAGGAATATACTTGTTTATATGCCCCGCGCCGGTGTAAAAAATTGTGAATAATATGAATTATAAATTAATAAATGATTTAATAAATGATTTAATAAATGATTTAAATAAGTACAAAAATTGTGTATATTGTACAGCTGCTATAGAAATAATGTAAACGTGTTTGTAGGTAAGTAGTCTATAATAGGCTACCTATAGCGCTTGCTAAAATGAATTGCAATAAATATTAATAATAAAATATAAAGTGATATCCATACATTCCATACATGATTTACATAAAGGTGGTTGTTGTGACAATACAGTGATATATAAATGAATTCATATAAAAAATTCCATAAGGTGACTGTAGTGAAAATATCAAAAAAAGTCCAAAAATAATTTTCAAAGTTTGAAATCCAATAGATAAAAAGTGAGTCTCTCGTGCAAACAATGCTTATTCCCAAACAATAAGAGCAAGTGCTCAGCGTAGTGATTACTCAATCCGCTCTGTAGTGCTCAGTGCAGTTTTTTCTTTCCACTGTGATAAATGGTAAGATTGAATCACTTACCAAATAGCGTGGGTCATGTATGCCTTATGGCATCAAGACCAGCCAAGCTTAGGTAGCCTTCCAGGCCTCTAATGGAGTCTCCTCGTGGCTTGCTTTAAGTGGGTAGGATGGCGGGCTCCCCCTCTCTCTCCTCTCACCTCAGGCCAGATATGAAGGAAGACAAAGAAAGCTCTGGATGGTGTAGTATTTTTTATATAAATTTTACTCCCCAATTGGGTAAGAACGTAGTAATACAAAGTATATAAAAACAGTATAAGCCAAAATAAAAAGTAGTTTGCCAATTAAAAAGGCCGTGAACGGCCGCTCGTGGTCGTGTGTGTCGGTGCAAACCGAGTGCAGGGTAGCGAGTGGGAAGACTTCCGGCTTACGTTCCACCTGCATCACACGTCACGTACGCTGTGCGTTCCAAAGCTTACGCGTTTCGTCACATCTGGATCATCACATTCAATCATTTATCACGGTGGAAAGAAAAAACTGCACTGAGCACTACAGAGCGGATTGAGTAATCACTATGCTGAGCACTTGCACTTATTGTTTGGGAACAAGCATTGTTTGCACGAGAGACTCACTTTTTATCTATTGGATTTCAAACTTTGAAAATTATTTTTGGACTTTTTTTGATATTTTTACTACAGTCAGCTTATGGAATTTTAATATGAAATTTTTTATATTGAATTTTTTATATGAATTAATTTATATATCACTGTATTGTCACAACAACCACCTTTATGTAAGTTATGTATGGAATTTATGGATATCACTTTATATTTTTTTATTGCAATTAATTTTAGCAAGCGCTATAGGTAGCCTATTATAGACTACTTACCTACAAAGATGTTACTTTCTTCTATGTGTCCCATGAAGTCTCATAATGAAAATATTTTCTTTTTCCTTTCTTCCTACTGTTACAATTTCTTCATTTGGAAAAGAGATCTCTACAAGCAGCAAGAAAAAATATGTTATAAATCGTTCTGAAGTCACTTATTCCGAGGCCAAAGTCACCTGTGCCAATAATGGAGGTCAGTTGGCCGTACCCCGTACCCCTGAAGAAAACCAAGCCATCTTCTCCCTCCGCAGTCAGGTTAATAAGGACATGTTCATGGGTATAAACGACATCCAGAAAGAGGGTGATTTTAGAGATCTGTCTGGAGAACCTCTCAAATATGTGAACTGGCGCACAGGTGAACCCAACAACCTTAATGGCAATGAGGCCTGTGTGGAAATGTGGGCTGATGGAGGGTGGAATGATGAGAATTGCGAAAGCAGAAGGCCTTTTATTTGTGAGTTTAATCAGTGCCAATAGGCTGATTCTTTAAATCCATGCACCTCTTGTATGCTTCAAATTCACCTTTTATCTTTTTCAAAAACCAAACTTTTAGAGGCTATATTCCCTTTTTCCTCTTGTGCACCCCCAATTACCAAGCATTAAAGTGGTTGTAAACCATTATGTATACCCAGTGAAGTGACTGGTCTCAAGTGATACACAGAGATTAAAAAATTCTCCTACATAAGTTGTACCTGTTTATGTGCAGCAATCTCTTCTCTACCAGTGTTCAAAGTGCAGAATTCTTGCAGCCTGTCTGAGCTTTCAGAAAGCAGGGGGTGGGGAGCTGAGGTTACACTCTGCAAAGCTCAGTGAGGAGAGCTTTAAGAGCTGGTTGGAGAGAAGGGACACACACCCCTTCACACAGCTCACAGGAACAGAGCTGGGGCTGCCAATCACAGGCTGTGTGCTGGTGCTCCCTCCTCTGTCACCTTTGTATCTCTTGATTTTAGGAAAACTTGTCAGAAGCTACTCATACACATAACAGAGGAAGGAGGCAGCAGACGGAAATGACATTTAGTGCTCTGGACTGAGAGAAGTACACACCATAGAGGGATATGCTTTGTGCATATTTCATGTCTGGGGTTTACAACCACTTTAATACATTTTGATGATTGTGTTCTGTTACTCTCCTTAAAAACATTAAATACATGTGACTATATTAAAAATTACATTACGGTTTATTATTGTATCTCCAGTTTTGATGTTTCTTCTAAAACATAATAATGTAATCCAGCGAAGAGAAATAATGGATGGTATTATTTCTGGCATAATGGATGGTATTATGGCAGACGACAACCAATCAGAAAAAAACTTTTGATAAGGCAAGCAATGACTAAATGAATTTTCTAAAGGACCATAGGTGATCTTAGCATTTGAAAGGAAATGGGTTGGTGAAGTTTTCTTCACAATTTGTAAAAATTTAGTTATATACACTATATTACCAAAAGTATTGGGACGCCTGCTATTACATGCACATGAACTTTAATGGCATTCCAGTCTTAGTCTGTAGGGTTCAATATTAAGTTGGCCCATCCTTTCCTACTATAACAGCTTCAACTATTCTGGGAAGGCTGTCCACAAGGATTAGGAGTGTGTCCAGTCAAGTTCCTCCACCCCAAACTCACTGAGACTGCTACATACTCATGCTACCTATTTGCCTAGCTCCCACCCATGTTCTAGAAAGCTCTACTCATTTCTAGAAGGCAGGAGGAAACCCTAGGCAAGGGGACTCCAAACTTTCTAAACAAAGGGCCGTTTTGCTGTCCTTCAGACTTTAGGGAGGCATGTCCCGGGAAATGATAGGCCTGTCAGTCTGACATCGATAGTATGTAAAATTCTTGAGGGGATGATAAGAGACTATATCGTAGAGTTTGCTAAAGACAACAACATCATCAGCAGTAATCAGCACGGGTTTACAAATAGGCGTTCTTAACATTCTACGAGGAGGTGAGCTGTGAGCTAGATAGGGGGAGACCAGTGGATGTGGTGTACCTGGATTTCGCTAAGGCATTTGATACAGTTCCCCACAAGCGCTTAATTTAAAAAATAAGGTCTGCAGGCATCAACCGCAAGGTTTGCTTTTGGATACGGAACTGACTAAAAGGGCGTGTCCAAAGGGTGGTAATAAATAGCGCATACTCAGACTGGTCTGGGGGTGGTAAGTGGGGTCTCCCAAGGCTCAGTCCTGGGACCAACCTTGTTCAATTTATTCATAAACAGCATTGAGGACGGGATCAGTAGTTCTATATCAGTTTTTGCAGATGACACAAAATTGGGCAGGGCAATAACTGCACAGCATGAAGCAGATATCCTACAGAATGACCTGAATAAAATAACAGAGTGAGCAACGACATGGCAAATGAGGTTTAATGTGGAGAAGTGTAAGGTTTTGCACTTGGGGACTAAAAACATAAAAGCACAATACACTTTAGGGGGGAAACCTTTAGGGTAATCAAAAATGGAGAAAGATCTGGGAGTCTTGGTAGAGTATAGACTAAGCAATAGCATGCAATGTCAAGCGGCAGCTGCCAAAGCCGGCAGAATATTAGCATGCATAAAGAAAGGGATGTATTCCAGAGATAAAACTATAATCCTACCACTTTATAAAACTCTGGTCCGACCGCATCTGGAGTATTCGGTCCAGTTCTGGTCGCCAGTCCTCAGGAGGGATGTGTTGGAGCTGGAGAGAGTCCAGAGAAGGGCAACTAAACTAATTAGGGGATTGGAGGACCTTAATTATGAAGAGCATCTGCAATCGCTTGATTTATTCTCCCTGGAGAAGAGACGCCTGAGAGGGGACATGATAGCAATTTATAAATACCTCAATGGTGATCTCAGCATAGAAAAAAAGCTATTTAGTCGAAAGGATTGCGAATAGATGAAAAGCGTTTTAACCTCAGGCAACGCAGGGGGTTCTTTACTGTTAGGGCTACAAAATTGTGGAATTCTTTACCACAAGAGGTAGTTTCTGCGGGAAGTATGGCTACTTTCAAAAGACTCTTGAACGTACATCTCAAGGATCAGAACATTCAGGGGTATGAGAGATGATTACGGTCATACACACCTACACAGGTTGAACTGGATGGACTACTGTCTTTATTCAACCTCAACTACTATGAAACTAAAAAAAAAAAGGACTGTGGCCGTCTGGAATAGGAAATGTCCCAGCATCAGTTAAAGAAAAACAATGGTCCGTAGTTGGTCTGATTGGTAGGAATTGTGCCGCATCTTTGGTGTAATTGGGAGAAATTGTGCTCCATAGTTGGTATGATTGGTAGGAATTGTGCCCCATCTTTGATGTCTTTGGGAGGAATTGTGCTCTGTAGTTGGTCTCATTGGTAGGAATTGTGCCCCATCGTTGGTCTCACTGGGAGGAATTGTGTTCCATCATTGGTGTAATTTAGAGGAATTGTGCTCCGTAGTTGGTCTCATTGGTAGGAATTGTGCCCCATCGGTGGTGTCATTGGGAGGAATTATGCCTCATCATTGGTGTCATTGGGAGGAATTGTGCCTCATCGTTGGTGTCATAGGGAAGAATTGTGCCCCATCATTGGTGTCATTGGGAGGAATTGTTCCCTATCGTTGGTGTCATTGGGAGGAATTGTGCCCCGTAGTTGGTGTCCTTGGTAGGAATCGTGGCCCATTGTTTGTGTCATTGGTAGAAATTGTGACCCATTGTTGGTCTCATTGGGAGGAATTGTGCTCCATCCTTGGTGTTCATCAGGAGGAATTGTGCCCCTTCGTTGGTGTTCATTAAGAGGAATTTTTCCCTTATCATTGGTGCCATTGAAAGGAATTGTGCCCCACCGTTAGTCTCATTGGGAGAATTTGTGGTGTTCATTGGTAGGAATCGTGCCCCGTAGTTGGTCTCATTGGGAGAAATTGTTCCCCATCGTTGGTGTCATTGGGAGGAATTGTGTCCCATTGTTGGTGTCATAGGGAGGAAATGTTCCCCATCATTGGTGTCATTGGTAGGAATTGTGGCCCATCACTGGCGTCATTAGTAGGAATCGTGTCCAATCGTTGGTATCATTGGGAGGAATTGTGCCCTATTATTGGTGTCAGTAAATAAAATAGTGCCCCAAGGGCCAGAAAAAAGCAAGCAAAGGGCCGCATCCAGCCCCGGCTGCAGTTTGGAGACCACTACCCTAGGCAAACTTAACAGCACCAGAACACCATGAGCAGTCCTAACTAATGAATTGCAGCGTTCTGTTAGGCAGAATGCTGAAGATAGATTTGCCTCTATCCCCACCAATAGGCGGAAGAGAAAATTGCACTAATCTAACTATTTACATCCTAGCACCTGTACTAGGAGGAGGGTGCTACACAGGGATATGAATTAAATAGATAGGGACTGGGACAGGGATCCCCAGCTTAGGATGCTGACAGCTAAAAAGGAAATACTGTAGGCTGGATTACAGTGTTAAGTGGAGGGAGTTGGGCTGTGAACGGGGAAGTATCTGGGGAATGGAGGAGTCCAGCAGGAACTACTGTCAGATAAAGAAGGAATGCTGATACTGAACCAGAGTGCCTGTTGGTGGGGAAAGGGAAGGGCATCTAGTGGAGAGAGAAAACGGAGGTCTGGGTGGAGAGGAGTGATTGATGATTTGGAAGAGGAGATGTGTATCAGGATCGGAGATGCTGCCCGCGGGGCAGACAGCTGGAAAACAAAGCCCGGGGACTTAAATCTCTGGTTGCAGAGAAAGACGTAGCCGAGTGGAGGGAAGGAGAGGGGGAAAAGCTGAGAACAAGTGTGGCTGAACCAGGACTGCAGGAAGGAGAGAAAGTATAGACCAAAAGAAAACAAATGAGCTGGACAGGAGAGGAGACCTTTTGGAGGGGGAGGAGAAAGCGTGTAGGTGCAACAGGAGCAGAGAGATCACCAACCTGTCAGATTTCAGAGAACCTGCATGTCGGGCAATGGATGTTGGTGCCACTATGTCAGAGGAAGAGCTTAGGCATATTTTATTAAGATTAAAACATCAAGAGCCAAAAATATTGTATGGACACACAACACACCTGTCAGATCTCTAGGTGGAGGCCGAAGTGCTGAGAGGGCTTCCCTTGCAGCTCGGTGCGAATCACCCCTGGAAGTGAGACAGGAGTTGATGCGACCCAAGTAGCACTGGATGCTTGTGGAGTGCAGGTGGATGGCTCAGATGAATATCCAGGTTCACTTCTAGTAACTCCAATGGAAACAAGCAGTGCGGTAGTGAAGGCCAGGCCGGGGGTCATACACGTGTGGTCAGTCCGAAGTAACAGCAAGCTGCTGGTTAAAGCAAGCCGGGGTGCCATGGCCAGAGGGTTTAGCAGAAGCAGGTCCGTTGAGCAAGCCGGGGTCGGTACACTAGTGATCAAGCAGAAGGAGCAGCGAGAGTAGAGGTGGTCAGACGAGCCAGAGGTCAACACAGGAGCGAGATCAACAGGTTAGAAGGTAAGCCGGGTCACAACAAAGAAGCAGGAAATAATCACAGGGCAAAGGTACAGGAAGCTGTCGATAATCCAGTGCCAGATGGCGGTATGAGCGATCCTTATGAAGAGGCGGGACTGGTGCGGTGTGCGTCATGACGCATGCGTGCCGCGCCGGCACACCTACGTGTACGCGCAACCACGCTCCCGCGCAAGCGCACCCTCCTGGAAAGATCGTTGGCCGCACAGTGGCGTCTAGGTCCCTGACAACATCATGTAAGTGTTTTTACTAGGCCACAATTCAAGGTGGAGAGACTAGGCAGGTTTGATCCTCCGAAAATTTATATTAGTTTGTGCTTTTTTTATAGGCACAAGCCAGAAAATCTGATAGTATGTACTCTTTATCAATGTCTTTTTTTTTCTTAGACTGTAGACCTATACAGTAAAAAAAATGATGCAGACTTTTTGAAGCCTTTTGGCTCTTTCACAATTTCAGAGGGAGAGAGCAGACAGATAACATGCGAAAAAAAGAAAATGTAGAGCTAAGTTTTAAGGCTGAAAAATGTAACAGTTTTGAAGGACACCTTTTTAAACTGGGGTACACACTGTAGGAAAATCGGACGAACAATCATTTGATTTTCCTCGTTGTTTCATAGCAAATTGGAACAGATGAAAGAAAAATCGTACAAAAATTCTCCTACGACAAAGGCTTTTTTTTGTTGTTTATTGTTTCTGATCATGCGCAGTCTTTCTTTTCTGATTTTTCTTGTACAAAAATCGTACAAAAACAGTACACACGAAAATCGTTCGTTTTTTTCCGTACCAGAAACATTTTGAAGTACGAAAATTCAGAGTCGGCTGTGGAAATTTGTGTACACACTATACGAAAATCGTACGCAAATTCTTTGGACGAAAATGTTCATCCGATTTTCTTATAGCGTGTGCTAACCTTATGTCCTTATGGGGAAAAAGCATGCAGATCTGCACCACAGCTAAAAAGCTTGTCTAGACAGGCTGTCAATTCTGAGCAATTATGCAAGCATGTAGCTTCTGTTAAAAAAATTGTACTGTCTTTTTTTGAACATAGATGATAGAAATAGAATACGGGTTTTCACCACAGCTAGAAAGTCTGTTTGAATAGGCTGCAACTTCTGAGAGAGTGAGCAGGTATTTAATATCCGTAACAGAGCAGAGGAACCCAAGTCTTTGTGGTTGCTCAGGATGACATTATTCTCAGCTACCTCCCCACATACTACTCTTGGGGTTTGAAGGGATAAATACCCACCCCTGGAAGACTGCACTTTTTTCTTCTTTTTTGCTTAACTACCTACCAGGCGGCCAGCCAGTGGCTCTCAAGTTCTGACTGGATGTCATATGACGTCCTTCAGAACAAGCTTCTCTTGCGTGCCCCAGGCGGCACACAGCGTGGCGATCAGTAGTGCAGTGTGTCGCTCTGACATACCACATCTCCGGTCACGGGAAAGAGCCTATGACGTAGGCTCTTTACCATGTGATCAGCTGTGTTCAATTACAGCAGATAACAGCGTAACTAGAAAGTGCTGGTCATTGACATTCCTCTATTCACTCAGCGTGAGTAGAGGAGAGCCAATAAGCAGCTCTCCTGACAGGGGGATCTGCACTAGTAATCAGTGCAGTGATTATCAGTGCAGCCCTATTAGCGGAGCCCACCAGTGTCCATCAGTGTTGCCTGTTAATGCCTCCTCATCAGAGCTGTCTATTAGTGCCACCCATCAGTGCCTATAAGTGCCCATCAGTGCTGCCTATTAGTGCCCATTAAATCTGCCCATAAGTGCCCATTAGTGCCACCTATCAGTGCCGCCTATCGGTGCTGCATATTAGTGCCCATCGGTGCTGCATTTAATTTCCGCCTATCAGTGCCCATCAGTGCTGCATATTAGTGTCTCCTTATCAGTGCCCATCAGTGCCACCTCCTCAGTGCCCATCAGTGCCACCTCATCAGTGCTGCCTCATCAGTGCACATCAGTGAAGGAGAGAACTTACTTATTTACAAAATTATATAACAGAAAGAAAGAAAAACTTATTTTTTCTACATTTTTTAGTATTTTCTCATTTGTTTAGCAAAATATAAAAAACCCAGTGGTAATTAAATACCACCAAAAGAAAGCCCTATCTGTCTAAAAAAAAATGGTAAAAATGTTATTAGGGTACAGCGTTGCACGACCGCACAATTGTCATTCGAATTTGAAACAGCGCTGAAAACTAGAAATTTGGCCTGGGCAGGGAGGGGGTGAAAGTGCCCTGTACTAAAGTGGTTAAAGAAAAAAATAAAGGAGCACTAAACAAAAAAGGACTGTTGGGTCTAAGTAAATCATAAATAATGCTGTTGGACTTATGCTCCCCTCTCCCTGACCACACAAACTGCAATGCACTGAAAAGAGGTAAGGTGCAAGACTTTGGCCAATGATGGCTTTGGCAATGCATTAAGGGACATTCAGGGTTGCAATACCCACTAAGCGCCCCCAAACGTTTGGTCCAAACTTAACACTCAGCTCATCCCTACTCAGAACCGCTCCTGCAGTGTTTAGACTCCTTTCACATTAGCAGCAGTATAAAGCACACTTGGTACAGGCTGCACCCCCTTAGTATGCCTCTGGGTCCGCCCACCCAACTTTAAAAACCCTTAGCAGCTGTGCGCTCTGTGTGACAACTTCTGCAATGGAGAGGCATTGGAGACAGAATGGCTGGCCTCAGTGCGCCTCCGCACATATTGTGTGCCCTACTTTCCTGTACAAGTTACAGCGCAAAGGGTGACCTCTACCTATGCCACATTCCAAAACATACAATACAGACAGAACAACACAGAACCCAATCCTGCAACAGGTGGACTTTACTGGCATTAGCGTGAGACCAACTAACATTTTTGTATAAAAGTATCAAATATTTTATTTATGCTGGGGATTTGGTTGGGGCCCTCATAAATATGCCGAGCAGCTCTTCCTAGCCTCCACCCATTACATCTGGAAGCTTCTCCAAGTCACTCAGCCCTGACCCAGATTCAACCCAGGCCTGGCTCTCAGCCAAGCTACATTTTCCTACACTACAGCTTATTTCTACAAAAAAAAACTATCTACATCTATTACACTAGGGGATGCTACACAAGTAATGTTGGTGTGGGCAACAAATTCATGTACGTGTTGTTAACTTGTACAGTATAGACAGAGCAACGCAGAACCCAGTCCTACAACAGGTGGACTTTACTGGCAATAGCATGAGACCAACCATCTTTTTTGTATAAAAGTATCAAATATTTTATTTATGCTGGGGATTTGGTTGGGACCCTCATAAATATGCCAAGCAGCAGCTCTTCCTAGCCTCCACCCATTACTTCTGGAAGCTTCTCCAATGTTCCAGAAAACAGAGGGAGGCACCAGAGATGCTGCTTGCTGAATCATCCAGCCTTTCTGAGTCACTCAGCCCTGACCCAGATTCAACCTAGGCCTGACTCTCAGCCAAGCTACATTTTCCCACACTACAGCTTACTTCTACAAAAAAACTTATCTACATCTAGTACACTAGAGGATGCTACACAAGAAATATTGGTGTGGGCAACAAATTCATGTACTTGTTGCTAACTTGTACAGTATATGAAAGAAAATAAGGTGCGCTAACCATACAATTATGCGGCAGCACTGAAATGGGGAAAATAAATGTGAGAAAAGGTTGAGTGCATTATACCTTTTTTCAAACTTCTACAGAATAGACAGAACAACGCAGAACCCAGTCCTACATTAGGTGGACTTTACTGGCAATAGCGTGAGACCAACCAATTTTTTTTGTATAAAAGTATCAAATATTTTATTTATGCTGGGAATTTGGTTGGGGCCCTTATAAATATGCAGAGCAGCTTCTCCTAGCCTCCACCCATTACATCTGGAAGCTTCTCCAAGGTTCCAGAAAGCAGAGGGAGGCACCAGAGATGCTGCTTGCTAAATCATCCAGCCTCCCTGAGTCACTCAGCCCTGACCCAGATTCAACCCAGGTCTGGCTCTCAGTCAAGCTACATTTTCCTACACTACAGCTTACTTCTACAAAAAAAAAAAAAAACCTATCTACATCTAGTACACTAGAGGATGCTACACAAGTAATGTTGGTGTGGGCAACAAATTCATGTACGTGTTGTTAACTTGTACAGTATAGATAGAGCAACGCAGAACCCAGTCCTACAACAGGTAGACTTTACTGGCAATAGCGTGAGACCAACTCAATTTTTTGTATAAAAGTATCAAATATTTTATTTATGCTGGGGATTTGGTTGGGGCCCTCATAAATATGCCAAGCAGTTCCTCCTAGCCTCCACCCATTACATCTGGAAGCTTCTCCAATGTTCTAGAAAGCAGAGGGAGGCACCAGACATGCTGTTTCTTGAATCATCCAGCCTCCCTAAGTAACTCAGCCCTGACCCAGATTCAACCCTGGCCTGGCTCTCAGCCAAGCTACATTTTCCCACACTACAGCTTACTTCTACAAAAAAACCTATCTACAGTACATCTAGTACCCTAGAGGATGCTACACAAGAAATGCTGGTGTGGGCAACAAATTCATGTACGTGTTGTTAACTTGTACAGTATAGACAGAACAACGCAGAACCCAGTCATGCAACAGGTGGACTTTACTGGCAATAGCGTGAGACCAACTAACTTTTTTGTATAAAAGTATCAAATATTTTATTTATGCTGGGGATTTGGTTGGGGCCCTCCTAAATATGCCGAGCAGCTCTTCCTAGCCTCCACCCATTACATCTGGAAGCTTCTCCAAAGTTCCAGAAAAAAGAGGGAGGCACCAGAGAATCTGCTTTCACTTAGTCACTCAGCCCTGACCCAGATTAAACCCAGGCCTGGCTCTCAGCCGAGCTACATTTTCCCACACTACAGCTTACTTCTACAAAAAATACCTATCTACATCTAGTACACTAGAGGGTGCTATACAGAAATATCAGTGCGTCCAACAAATTCATGTAGGTGTTGTTAACTTGTACAATATAGACAGAACAACGTAGAACTCAGTCCTTCAACAGTTGGACTTTACTGGCAATAGTGTGAGACCAACTCAATTTTTTTGTATAAACGTATATCAAATATTTTATTTCTACATATATTCATAAAACAGGATGTTTGATTAACATCCAAAAATACAGAAAAGAAAACATTAAAATCATACAAAGATCATGTAAACGCAAAATATTACCCTTATACAGCACCTTCCTTGCTCAACGCATCCTGGGTTACAATCCCCAAAGAGGGTGTCTTTATACTCCTCCGCTGATCAACGCGTTTCGCTTTAGTGCGTAGCTTCCTCAAGACCAATGTTGGAGGAAATCAAATTCTGCTAGACACAATGAACATAAGTTACATATAAACATAAATGCAGTTGCATGATTTATTTAAATACAGACACATGTTCCATATCAGATATATCAATGAGTTGACATTCCCTAGAGAGAACCTACAGCAAAATCAACTGGATCCGCTATAGGTCATCATACGCATGTCTTTTGGGCAAACACAGGGACCACAAAATATCCCACCTACAGAAGCGCCATTGCCTGAAGGCAACTTAAAGTTCTGACATCTCCATAACCATATTAAAAACGAGAGAAAAGAGAACATTTTGTAAGATGACGCTCCAAACAAGCATACAAAACAGTTCTGTACTGAAACCCCGGACACATGATTAAAAACCTGGACTGTCCAGGTGAATCCCAGACAGGTGGCAACCCCAGTGCCAACCCGGTATTATTTTTCTAGAGCCAATGATCAGCTCTCTTTTAATGACAACCGATGCGGCTAAGCAGCCGCTTGGCTGTTATTACAAGCAGCGGGAGGGGGCGTCCCACCCCTCCCGATACCTGAGCTTTCTCGTTCCACCCGTAGACCCGAGCAACCAGCCCACATGTCTGCCGACTGGCCAGAGACCCAAACAAAGCCTTAATTGGCTTTGATCAGGCCTCACGTATGGTAACCCGGAAGCGACATCATGACATCCCTTCCGATTTAATGCTTTCAAGTGCAGAGGAGGGGTTTGGGGTCTTTTAGACCCCCGATCCCTCCATAAAGAGTACCTGTCATTGCCTATTACTGTCACAAGGGATGTTTACATTCCTTGTGACAGCAATAAAAGTGATATTAAAATTTAAAAAAAAATAAATAAATGAAAGGGACGCTGTAAAAATAAAAAAATAAAAAGTAAAATAAATAATAATAATAAAAAAAAATGTAAAGTGTCCCATCCCCCGATCCTCGCACGCAGAAGCGATCGCATACGAAAGTCGTGCCCACAAATGTACACAGTGTTAAATTCACACATGTGAGGTATCGCCACGATCGTTAGAGCGAGGGCAAAATTTATAGCAGGAGACCTCCTCTGTAACTCTAAACTGGTAACCGTTAAAAATGTTTAAAGCGTTGCCTATGGAGATTTTAAAGTACCGTAGTTTGTCGCCATTCCATGAGCGTGCGCAATTTTAAAGCGTGACATGTTAGGTATCTATTTACTCGGCGTGACATCTTCTTTACCATTATACAAAATAATTGGGCTAACTTTAGCGCCGGTTCACATACACGCGACGCTACTTCCCGGGGCGACCTCCGAGACTCGCGCCGCGACCTCGGAGCGGCCGCCACGGACTTCATAACATTGAAGTCTATGGCGGTCGCCTCCTGGTCGCCCCAAAGAAGCTCCGGACCCTTTTTCTAGGTCGGAGCGACTTGTGTCGCTCCTATTAGAACGGGTCCGCAGCTTCCCTATGGGAGGCGACCTGCGGCGACCTGTGAGGCAACCAGGTCGCCTCACAGGTCGCCCCAGTGTGAACCGGGACTTACTGTTTTGTTTTTTGTTTTAATTCAATAAAGCATACCTCCCAACTTTTTGAGATGGGAATGAGAACACCTATTAGCAAAAGTATGCAGGCACAGGACACACCCCCTGCCACGCCTCCCTTCAAGAGGAATTATACAAAAAAATAATAATTAGGTAAACCCACAAGTTTTTTTTTTTACCACTACTATTACCTTATACTGGGTTTTGACATTTAGAAATGGGATGAATGGTTTATCACTGGGAAACACTTTTTGAAAGATAAAAAGTTCATTTTATATACAACTATATAGATCAATCCAAAATGAGGGACAAATGAGGAGGAAAGAGGGACAGAGGGACTTTGTTCCAAATCAAGGACAGTCCCTCGAAATCAGGGACAGTTAGGAGCTATGATTAACCACTTAAGAACCGCTGCGGCAGGCAGCCCCTCCTGCGCAAACTGACATCGGTCGCGCGCCTGCAGCTAGGGGGCGAGCGTGTGCCGCCAGCAGCGCTCTCCCACCCCCACTGGGCAGCCGATGCACGGGGCAGGCGGCTCCAATTGTCGCTGTCCACCAGCAATCGTTCCCCGCTGGGAGAGAAGAACGGTCGGCTGTTGTAAACACAGCCGACCGTTCTTCTCCCTGGAATGATCACAGAGCGCCTGTGATCCTTCTACATAGGATCACATGTCTCTATGATCATTTCACAAGCCCCTCCCCCATACAGTTAGAATCACTCCCCTAGGCTCACATTTAACCCCTTGATCACCCGCAGGGTTAACCCCTTCCCTGCCAATGGCATTATTACAGTAACAGGGCATATTTATAGCACTGATTACTGTAGTGATGTCACTGGTACCCCCAAAAGTGTCAAAAATGTCAGTCAGGGGTTCGATCTGTCCGCCGCAATGTCGCAGTACGGCAAAAAAATCGCAGATCTCCGCCATTACTAGTAAAACAAAAAAAACAACAAAAATGACATAGATCTTTTCCGTAGTTAGTAAACGCGATAACTTTTGTGCAAACCAATCAAAATACGCTTATTGTGATTTTTTTTTTTTACTAAGAACATGTAGCAGAAAACAAATTGGCCTAAAATTTAAAAAAAATGTGGATTTTTCATTTTTTTATTTTTTTTTTTATTGGGTATGTCCTATAGCAGAATGTGAAAAATGTAGTTTTTTTTTCAGAATTGTCGCTCTTTTTTTGTTTATAACGCAAAAAATAAAAATCGCAAAGGTGATCAAATACCACCAAAAGAAAGCTCTGTTTTGTGAAATTTATTTTAAAAAATCTAAAATTTTTTGGGGAAAAAAAGGACATCAATTTTATTTGGGTACAGCGCTGCACGACCGCGCAATTGTCCGGTAAAGTAACGCAGTGCCGAATCGCAAAAAAAAAAGGCCTGGTCATTAAGGGGGAAATCTTTCCTGTCCAGAAGTGGTTAAAGTGTTTTTTTTTAAAATTGCGTTTGAAAGACCGCTGTGCAAATACCGTTTGACATTAAATATTGCAGCGATCGCCATTTTATTCTCTAAGGCAGGGGTCTTCAAGCTACGGCACTCCAGTTGTTTAGGAACTACAATTCCCATCATGCCTAGTCATGTCTGTGAATCTCCGAGTTTTACGATGCCTCATGGGATGTGTAGCTCCGCAACAGCTGGAGGGCCGTAGTTTTAGGATCTATGCTCTAGGGCAGTGATGGCGAACCTTGGCAACCCCAGATGTTTTGGAACTACATTTCCCATAATGCTCAACTACACTGCAGAGTGCAGGAGCATCATGGGAAATGTAGTTTCAAAACATCTGGGGTGCCAAGGTTCACCATCACTGCTCTAGGGTGTCTCCTAAAAAATATATATATAATGTTTGGGGTTTCTAAGTAATTTTCTAGCAAAATATACGGATTTTACCAGGTAAGCAAACAAATATCAAAAAAAGGAAATGTCTTCAAGTGGATAAATAAAGTCCCACTTTACTAACTACAAAGTTATCACTAATAGGTAAAAATTGCTCTTATATGCAGGTGGAAAATCTAACCTAGTGTAAAAAAAAAAAAAACTGTGCTACAATAAAATGGCCACCTCCATTAGAGAGGATATTTTCTTTTGTCACACTGAAAACATTATTAAATTCAGTCCTCAATAACAAGAATGTGGGTAAAAAGATGTTCTATCAATCCTGTATTACTCAGAGATGTAAAAAAAAAAAGACAAAAAAAAAAAGTTCTACGACAAAATGGCCGCCGCCCCTCCTGAGCTGAAGACATTTCCTTCTGTCACGCGGTACACTGTCGCCCTCTAGTGGTAGTTCTAAAAACAAAATGTACTCTACCGCAGTCTGGTCTTGGTAGGATTCTGCAGTCGCTACGCCCACTCACTCTGGGCGTCACTATGGCAACCAAGGAACACCAACGCACAGAGCGGAAGTAGGAAGTGTTCCCGGAAGTGTTAATATAGAAACAGCTGGTTTGGTGTATTTTGGGCTGATTAGGCTCGCATTGCAGTATGAGGAGTGGAGGATATTCAGACATGGGAAAGACTGCTGTAATTATTACTTTATTATTTGTTCATGACTTCTGTATGTAGATACATTGTTACCCATGTTGTTATATAATAATAGACCCTCTGGGCTGTCCAATCATTGGTAAATGGGACTAAATGTCCTCCCATGGCCATCTATTCCTTCTTCATGGACCCTGATGAGTGTCATGCACTGGGCACACAGCTCAGCCAATGCGAAGGGTTGCTGGTAATGTGTTGCAGGTGGGGGGAGGTGTACTGTTTGAGTGAAGCAATGGTGGGGGGAGGTGGGAGGTTTGGGTGGAGCAGTGGAGGGGGGATATGTGCGGTTTGGGTGGAGCAGTGGTGGGCTGGAGGTGTACGGTTTGGGTGGAGCAATGGTGGTGGGAGGTGTGCGGTTTGGGTGGAGCAGTGGTGGGGGGAGCAATGGTGGGCTGGAGGTGTACGGTTTGGGTGGAGCAATGGTGGTGGGAAGTGTGCGGTTTGGGTGGAGCAATGGTGGGAGGAGTTGTGCGGTTTGGGTGGAGCAATGGTGGGAGGAGTTGTGCGGTTTGGGTGGAGCAATGGTGGGGGGAAGTGTGCGGTTTGGGTGGAGCAATGGTGGGAGGAGTTGTGCGGTTTGGGTGGAGCAATGGTGGGAGGAGGTGTGCGGTTTGGGTGGAGCAATGGTGGGAGGAGGTGTGCTGTTTGGGTGGAGCAATGGTGGGGGGGAGGTGTGCCGTTTGGACGAAGCAATGGTTGGCGTCAGGTGTGCGGTGTGGGTGGAGCCATGGTGGGGGGGGGAGGTGTGCGGTTTGGGTAGAGCACCTTGCCTCTGTACTCTTCTCAAGAGCCATCAGTCCTGATACAAGTGGTGGGCTGGCTCTTGGGAAGTGTTCTGTCCTGATGGGTGGAGTGGGCTTTCCAATGCAGGCTGTATTTCCATGCACATCATTGTAGGTGATGCTGACCCTCCAGTCCTAAAAGAACTAAAATCCAGTGAATGGAAGGGGTGGGGCATGCTCATTGATTGGGCTTTCTTTGTCTTACCCAACACCTTTATCACTTCTCTCATTTGTTCTGTATATTATGAGGATTTATATAAGGCCATGTGTTTATCTTTGCAGTGATATCAAGGTCAGTGCCTTCTGGAAGAAGCAGAGGCCAGCCCCGGTCTCAGCATTGAGGATGGAGAAGGAGCCGAGTCATACGACTGAGAGGATATTACAGCTCACCCTGGAGATCATCTACCTGCTGACCGGAGAGGTGAGGAGGATTCTGGGAGGTCACATGACATCACTCTTATGTCTATTAATAAAACACAGACCTGACCGGAGAGGTGAGGAGGATTCTGGGAGGTCACATGACATCACTCTTATCTCTATTAACCACTTGCCGACCGCCGCACGACTATCTACGGCGGCGGTCAGCCCCTCACAGGCAAAGTGACGTAGGTCTACGTCGCTCGCCTGTGAGGGTTTAGGGAGCGAGCGCGCGCCGCCGGAGGCGCGCTCCCGCTCCCGCGTGGTCACGGACCCCCCCGCGCGTGTGACCGGCGGACCCGATCGCCGCCGGCCACTCTGCGATCGGCGGGGGAGAGGGAGAAAGTCAGGCAGCTTGTGTAAACAAGCTGCCTGTCATTCTCCTCTCTGTATGAGAGATGATCACATGGATCTACTATGTAGATCCATTGATCACTCTGCATACAGTTGAAGTCACAGCCAATCACAGTTAGAATCACGCCCCTAGGGACACACACAGCCCCTCCCTCTCAAATAAAGTTAACCCCTTCACTACCAGTGTATTTTTACAGTAACAGTGCATATATATAGCACTGATTACTGTAGAAATGTCACTGGTAACCCCAAAAGTGTCAAAAATGTCAGTCAAGGGTCCGATCTGTCCGCCGCAATGTCGCAGTACCGCAAAAAAAATCGCAGATCGCCGCCATTACGCGTTAAAAAAAAAAACAACAAAAATGACAAAAATCTTTCCCTTTGTTAGTAAACGCAATAACTTTTGCGCAAACCAATCAAAATACGCTTTTTGCGATTTTTTTTTTACCAAACATAGGTAGCATAAAACAAATTGGCCGAAAATATTAAAAAATTTTGATTTTTACATTTTTTTTGGGGGGAATTTCATATAAAAAAAAGGGAAAAATATTGCTATTTTTGCAAAATTGACGCTCTTTTTTTGTTTATAGCGCGTGATCAAAAAATCGCACAGGTGATCAAATACCGCCAAAAGAAAGCTCTGTTTGTGGGGAAAAAAAGGACGCCAAATTCGTTTAGGTACAGCGTCGCACGACCGCGCAATTGTCCGTTAAAGTCACGCAGTGCCAAATCGCAAAATACCCTCTGGTCGTTTAGCAGCCAAATCCTCCGGGGCTTAAGTGGTTAATAAAACACAGAGCTGACCGGAGAGGTGAGGAGGATTCTGGGAGGTCACATGACGTCACTCTTATCTCTATTAATAAAACACAGACCTGACCGGAGAGGTGAGGAGGATTGTGGGAGGTCACATGACATTACATTTAATAGAACAGAGCTGATTAAGCCCACTGAGATGATTGATCAGTTAGCAGGTGTTCTATGTGCAATTATTTATCTTTATATAGGATTATGGACCAATAAAGAAGTCTGGTCACTATATGTCACTCAACAACTGTTCCTGTGTGTCTGGAGCACAGAGCAGCAGCCAGAGCCTCATCACTGGGTCCCATCCTTCCTTCCTGACACCTGAGAGGAGCAATAAGAAGATTCTAGAAGCCACCCAGAAGATCATTGAGCTGCTGACAGGAGAGGTGAGCGGTGTCGGGAATTCTGGGACATTATCCAATAACAGACAAGGGATGTGTCTGGATGGTGACTGTATCATTGTGTGTGTCAGGTTCCTATAAGGTGTCAGGATGTCACTGTCTATTTCTCCATGGAGGAGTGGGAGTATATAGAAGGACACAAGGACCTCTACAAGGACGTCATCATGGAGAAGCGGCCGCCCCTCACATCACCGGGTAACAGGAGACATTCATTTCTTGTATTGAGGATCCCCCTAGATACACACATCCTCTGATATAAAGACATAGAAACAATGTATTCAGTCAGTGTGTGTGTTTCCTACAGATGGATCCAGTAACAGAAATCCCCCAGAGAGATCTCCCCGTCCTCTGTATTCCCGGGACTCCACACAGGAAGATCAGGAGATCCCTCAGGAGGATCAGGTAGGATGATCTGAGTTCAGCCATGTCCCTGGAGCTGGAAAATAATTGTATTGCTTTGTCGGTTATGTAGAAGGAAAAACTGACTGAATATAGGATTAAAGACAGAGAAGACGAGTCGTATATGGGGAATGATGAGCAGAGTGAGGAGGAGGAAATTCCTTCAGATGCAACACGGAAATGTTCATCTCCTTCTAATTGCCACACAATTCCATGGAATTCTCAGGTAGGTCAAACACCAAGTTAAGAAAGAATCCTGATTTGGAGAAAGAGTAAGGAAAGGATAGAACAGGAGGATTGGCGTGGTCAAGACCTATGTCTTTGATTGGGGATTCTTTAGATCAGGGGTCCTCAAACTTTTTAAACGGGGCCAGTTCACTATAGTTTGAAAAAAAAGATGAACGAATTCAATGCAGAGTGACCAGCGTGCCGCCTTTCAATGCAGAGAGACCAGTCAGTGCACTTACCTGCAGTGGCGGCGGCGTCTCCTCGAGTCCTCTCGCCTCCTCCTCGGCTAATGGCATGGGTTCGCCTTTCGGCCAATCAGGAAGCGGGTCTCGGACCGCTTCCTGATTGGCCAGGAGGAGGATCCGTGTGGCAATAGCGAATTTTCATTCGCTATTGTCACACAAATGGGTGGGCTAGGGCGCGGTGCTCTGCGCCCCGGGTCCACCCTTTTCTGAAGCCTATTAGAGCCTCTGGCTCTAATTAGGTGATTCAGGGAAAAAAAAAACCATGCGAATGATACATCCCAGCCTGCGGGCCGGGTTCAGGACCCCGGCGGGCCGCATGCGGCCCACGGGCCGTAGTTTGAGAACCCCTGCTTCAGATGATGGGAAGGCGGGTGGTTGGATGGATCATATAGACTTCGGGAGGTCAAGCTGCCAGGACAGGAACAACCGAAAGAAGGTCGTGTTTGGGACACCTGGGCCTGTACTTAGATGTTTCAAAAAGTGAAGTTGTGAATGTTGTTCAAGGGCCAGTCCAACCTATGTTAGTTTTTGGCCGATAGTAAAGCGTAAACTACAAAATTATATTTTAATCTCGTTTAGTGGTACTGGACAGTTGTGCTTTGTGAACCTTGCCATAATTCTAGGCACCGGCCCCACCTTCCCTGCAGGATTTCTTTATCGATATAACATTATGTGGAGTGATGGGAACACAGCCAGGTGCTATCAGGGCCGCTGTTAGCAATCACAGGGCCCACACACAGAGGGCATTGTTCCTTTTCTGCTCCACTGATCCTCATGCAGTGCCCCCCCCTATCTGCGGCCCGGGTGCTATGGTAGAGGGCTCATTTATTCCCAATCAATAAATAATAATGTGTTTCAAAGGGTATTTTAATGCTCCTTGTTCGTTCCAGGGTGAAACTCTGATCAATATTAAAGTGGAAAATACAGGGGGTGCAGAAGACCCGTATGTGAGGGGTGATGATCTGTGTAAGGAAGAGGAAATCCCCCCAGAGATCAGCACAGGTGAGTAATAAGCACTAAATCCAGAGAAGAGTCCCAGATTCTCCTTGTTCAGTCACTACATCAATCTCTTCTTCTCCCCCCTCCTCTGTCAGTAGACAGTAATGGGGGGACAGTATGTGCCCAGTGGGGCCCTTTTAGACTCCACTACCACACTTGCACCTATACTTTTTAACCACTTGACCACCAAAAGCTTTTACCCCCTTTATGACCAGACCATTTTTTTTTTTGCTATTCATCACTGTGCTACTTTAACTGGTAATTGTTCCGTCATGCAACACTGTATGCAAATACATTTTAATATATTTTTTTCATACAGATAAAGCTTTCTTTTGGTGGTATTTGATCACTGCTGAGTATTTTTATTTATTATATACTGTAAGTTAAAAAAAGGCTAAACATCTTGAAAGAAAAATCTATTTTATATTTTGTTATAAAAAAAATAAAAATAAAAAAAAAATAATAATTTTCTTCATACACCAAAATGTATATTGAAATATGTCTTTGGTAAAAAAAAAAAAAAAAGGTATTTTGTGTATATTGATTGATTTGTGTGAAAGTTATAGCGTATACAAACTATATATGCTGGAATATACCTACCTATAAACTCTATACTGGTAATGACGGTGGTCAGCGACTTATAGTGGGACTGTGATAGGCTCGATTCTCACCTATGCATGTTGCTTTTGAGTGTTTCTGTAGTGTTTTGCGCTGTGCTTTCCACATTTTATTTTTACTGCAATTTTTACCGCGATTTTGCATTTTGCGTTTTTATTTTTTTTTGTTTTTTTTTTTGTTTTGTTTTTTTTTTATTATTTATTTATTTATTTATTTTTTTTGTGAAAATTTGTTGTTAGGCAGATTTAAAAACACAAATCGTAATAATGCAATAGTTGCGTTTTGTATGCTGGTCTATTACATGCAAAACGCTGCATTTTGCAGGGAAAAAACTCCCCGACCTTTCCAAAAAAGCAGAGGCACAAAAATGCATTGATGTGAACGTGTTCCATAGGAGCCCATGTTAAAAAAATGAAATGCATTGCTGCAAAAAGTATGAAAAAATGCATTAGTTTGAATGGAGCCTTAGACCGCATTCACACTGGTACGACTTGGACCGCGACTTGTCAGCCTGACAAGTCGCGGTCCTCACGCTCCCATTGTGTAGTATAGGAGCGACACAAGTCGCTCCGACTTAGAAAAAGGGTCCTGTACTACTTCGGGGCGACCTGGAGGCGACTTGCATTGACTTCCATTATGTGAAGTCCGTGCAAGTCGCGCCGAAGTCGCGCTGCACGCGACTTCACAGGTCGCCCCCTAAGTCGGAGCGACCTAATGTGAACGGAGGCTTAGGGTAAGTATACATGTTTACCAGCACACCGTGGATCTTGCATAGCAGTCAAAAAAAATTTATTGCAAAAGAATTACATCAGGATAAGTGCAACGTTTCGGAGCCATGCATGACTCCTTCATCAGGCACGTGACATCACTTATTCTGATGTGATCCTTTTGCAATAAAACGTTTTTTGAACTGCTATGCAAAAGCCATGGTGTGCTGGCAAACATGTATACTTCTCTGTGATGTGTCCAGCTGGTGATGGCTACAGCCCCCACAACAGATGTGCCTATATCCAGGAACGTGTGCGATGGGAATATGAACTATTCTGGAGCCCTAAGGTGGCAGGCAATCTGGTGCTAACAGACACTGGCTAGGAGGGACACTGACACTGATGTCGCTAGTGACACTGTGATGGGAGTCACTTTGGTTGGGGGGCCGTGGAACCCAGATTAACTTAGAGAAGATGGGAAATCCCTCTCTCGGCTCCCCAGGTCCCTCTTATGTGTAAGTCATCCTGTGTCTATTAGGGACACAGGGTGACCTGAGAAAATGATGGACAGGTACTTAATGGACACTGAGAATATGGTTTGGATTACTTCAAACGGGACAGTAATATTTATCCACAATATCCCTCAAGAAATCTGATACAGTAATTCCACTGTATCAGAATGATGGAACATTGTACGAGCTTTACCTCATAGACTATTGTAGGTAGGTGTCTGACAGTCTGCTACTGGGGTCTCCTTCTATTGTCTGTTTAATGAGATGTTCTGTGTTTTATAATTAGGATAATGTGTCATGTACTTTGTTTTAGCCTTGTTGCTGGCAGTTCAGCCACCCAGGCTGGTTTAAGTGCTGAGTTAATTAGCATATTTATTTATATCAAGCTAGTAGTTGCTAGAGGGGGGGGAGATCACTGTTTGTTAATTGTGCTAATTAACTCACCTATTGTCTGCTAGGGGGTGTGTTTACACTTGAAATAATGTGTATTGTACTGTACGAGTGATGCCAGCCAGTCTGACCTGGAATGAGATCCCTGATTGTCCAGGTGATTTGTTTAATCTAATGTTTAGCTATGCTAATTATATTTCTGTGTGCAGTTTGTATTGTTAGCGTAATATGATCAGGAGGAGACTTTCCTCCTGTGGGGTATACATTCTGCGTGCGTTTGTTCAATAAAGAAATACCAGATCTCATACAAGCTATTTGTCGGCTAGTCTTGTATGTTATGCGGCTATATTATCTGATCTCTATGTTCAGACTGGAGGAAGCGGTATACTGGCGGAAGCATTTAAGCACAGTGTGGGTCGGTTCCGTCAGACACTAATACAGTGATCACTAATAGTCCTGTACTAATGACACTGGCTGGGAAGAGGTTAACATCTAGGAACAATCGAGGGGTTAACTGAACTATGTGTAATAAGCTGCTTTTACTTACTGATCTGGCTGTTTTTTCTCCCTGTTTTTCAGGGAGAAGAAACAGCCAGACCGCTGTTCTCTGTACCTGTTCTGTGTGTAAGCACAAACTCTGTGCTTTGATTGGACACAGCCAATCAGCAGGTTTAGGCTGAGCTGCCAAAATTGTTCTCTGTCCAAACACAGCAGGGGACACAGCGCCAAATTGGGAAGTACATCGCGATGTACGGGTATGTCGTGGTGCCTGGCTGCGCCGGCCACTCGCAGAAGATCTACTGCAGGGATTCCCAAAATATGGCCCTGCAGCTGTTATAGAACTACACATCCCATGAGGCATTGTAAAACTCTGACATTCACATACATGACTACGCATGAAGGGAATTGTAGTTCATGAGCAACTGCAAGGCGGTAGTGTGGGAATCCCTGATCTACTGTGAGCAAGTGGCTAAAGTAGATCTGAACTGTAAAGTCATGGTGAATGGAAATTGTTATCAGCACCCAGCATGCTCGTTTTCATATGACGGGGTCAGTCCATGTGACCTGGAACCAGGGTTCTGAGGGATCTGCTGAAACTGAAACAAACCATGGGATACAGAGAACCTCTCTTGTTACTTGCTTCTGTAATCTTTTGAAGTTCCTAAATATCACTTGAACCATTCCCATTCTTCCTCCATTTGTTATTTGTTCTAGGTGGACATCCCAACAAGGGGCCCATGGATAAGGATCCTCTTATTTCCCCGGATTGCGAAATAGAAGTTGAAATCACGTTTGACTCCCCAGGAGAGGACCTCATTACTCCAAATCTCCATCCAGTGTTGCATAGGGCAAACCTGTCATCCATTCCCTCTACACATGGTTTTCCTGATCCCGCCCCTCCCGTCAACCATCATGAAGCTCCTAGAGGGGACAAAATGTACACGTGTAACGAGTGTGAGAGATCTTTTAATAAGCGAGCCAGGCTCATTGTGCACCAGAGGTCCCACACAGGGGAGAAGCCATATTTGTGCTCCGACTGCGGGAAATGTTTTGCCCAAACGTCACACCTTTTCAGACATGTAAAAGTTCACTCGGAGAGAAAACCATTTTTGTGTTCCGAGTGCGGAAGGTCCTTCAAGGAAAAAGCCCATCTTTTACGACACCAGAAGATCCACACGGGAGAAAAGCCATACATCTGCCCTGTGTGCGGGAAACACTTTAGAGAAAAGGCAAATCTTCTACAGCATAATATAAGCCACACGGGCAATTATCCACTTAGTTGTCCTGAGTGCGGGAAATGTTTTCTAAGCAAGTCACGCCTTGATATCCACCAAATGAGCCACTCGGGAGAAAAACCATATTCTTGCCCTGAGTGTGGAAAATGTTTCTTGCACAAGTCTGTTTTTGTCAGACATCAAAAAATTCACTCAGGGGTGAAGCCATATGTCTGCTCGATGTGCGGGAAATGCTTTAAGTATCAATCGCATCTCGCCAGACATGAGAAGGACCACGAAGGGGTGAATTCATATACTGTTTAGATTGTGGGAAGTGTTTCTCAAGGAGACAAGCTCTTATTTCCCTTCAGCTTACACATGTGCCATCCCATTGTGATTCCGAGGTCGTACCTTCATTTATAGGTTGTTAATCTGGATTATCATATTCCTAACACACCAGCAATAAGATCTCTCTGCCATAGTTCCTGGTGCATTTACATCCAGTATGGAGTTGTGGGCATTTATCACACCTTGTGGTGTTCCCTCCCCTCTTTTCATTCTCCAAAATCCAGCAGAGAACCAGGTAGGACAGTCATGTGATCACCGTGACAGCCAATCGCATGATCAGGAAGCCCTGGCCCATAAAGGGGTTAGTGGTCTTGCAATTCTGCCGACATGCAAGGCAAAAGTACGATTTCATTTCAATACCTCCTCCCCAACTAGCAGCACATACCTAAAGTGGTTGTAAACCCTTCCATATGCCCAGTGAAGTAACTAGCCTCAGGTGCTATACAGAGATTAAACAAATCCTCTCACATAAGTTGTACCTCTTTATCTGCAACCATCTCTTCTCTAAATCGGTGCAGTCCAGAATTTATTATTATTATTAATATTATACAGGATTTATATAGCGCCAACAGTTTGCGCAGCGCTTTACAATGTGAGGGAAGACAATACAGTTACAATACAGTTGAAAACAGGAGGAACTAGAGGGCCCTGCTCATTAGAGCTTACAATCTAGAAGGGAGGGTCAAGTGAAACAAAAGGCAATAACCATGGGGGATGGGTTGATGGAGAAAATGGAGATACATTTGTTAGGTGTTGGAAGGATAGGCTTCTCTGAAAAGGAGGGTTTTCAGAGATCGCCTAAAAGCTAATAGAGTAGGAGATAATCGGACAGATAAGGGTAAGGAGTTCCATAAAGCTTTTTGACCTGCCAGAAAAAAGGGGGTGGAGACCTGAAGTTACACACCTCCCTGCACACAGGAACAGAGCTGAGGCTGTCAATCACAGGCTGTGTCCTGGAGATCCCTCCCCTGTCATCTTTTTCTGTTGGTGTCAGGAAAATGTGTCAGATGTGATTCATGCTGATAGCAGAGGAACGAAACAGCAGACAGAAATGACACTTAGTGCTCTGGATTGAGACAAGTACACACTATAGAGGGATATGCTTATTCATATTTCATGTCTCAGGTTTACGACCACTTTAACTTTTCTTTGCTTCCCGTCCTCTCTTTTCAGTTGCCAGAGTAACAAAAATACACGTTATTTCAGGGTATAGAGGAGCATGCCACAGTGCTGAGCCAATCACAAAGCACCGATGCTGCCACATGGGGATAGTCCATATCTTTGTATGAGCTTTGACTTGAGTGACTCGAGGCAGCTTCTCCTGCTATCAAGAGACCATTAAAGCTTGGGAGGGAGTAAAGGAAAGGTCCAGTAAAAACTATTTAACAATTTTGGTTTTCGATATGTGGATGGCTTTGGTTTCTGCAGTTGATTTATCAGCCCTAAATCCCCGTACACATGATCAGATTATCGAAAGATCTGTCGTCCGTTTTTTGTGGCATGCTAGTCTGATGTGGAAAGTGAAGAGGTTATTTTCATACGAAATTTCCCGTACGACAGAATTTTACTTCAGAAGTGATGTCATGTGTTCTTCAGAAGTGATGTCATTGTTTTGTATGTGTTCTTTCGTCTCTGAGCATGCCTAGTCTTGCTCTTAAGATTTTTTTCCGTGGAAATCTGTAATAACGAAAATCAGACGTTGTATTACGGAAAACAAAAATTTTATAGCCTGCACATCAGGATTTTGTCAGCCGAAAAGTCGGAGTCGACTGTCGAAAGCACCATACTAACAATCCGAAAATCGGCAGATC
The DNA here is from genome assembly GCF_965119305.1 of Pelophylax lessonae. Lineage (NCBI taxonomy): Eukaryota > Metazoa > Chordata > Amphibia > Anura > Ranidae > Pelophylax > Pelophylax lessonae. Next base: position 251,420,435 of record NC_138776.1, read on the forward strand.
GGTCGTCGGACGAAATTTCCCTTCAGAATTTCTTATCGTGTGTACGGGCCCTAAGGCTGATAAAGATGTGATTACAGCTAGACCTCCCCATTATGGTAACAAAGAATCTATCGGGGGTAGATGCAAAACTGAATGATCAATCTTTCTGAAGATGTCTTTTTGAGCGAGCGGAAGCCTGTATAATAATTGTAAATCCCCCCAAGAGATTGTCCATAACGTTATTTGCAGGAGCCTTCTCAGCTTTTGAAAAGCTATTTGTTTGTGAAGTTGGGTTCTGTGACAAGAGCCCAGCTGCCTGTGGACCATCCAGTGTGACTCCTGCAAACCAAAGGGTTTAGTAGGCCTCTGAAGCTGAGTAAGTAGTATATGAGGCTGATAAATAAAGTGAAACAGTGTGATCCCACCTAGCAGCGCTCAAATTACAGTGTAGACACAATATTTGTGATCAAAACAAATCCATGCATATGAAAGCGGAGTTCCACCTTAAAAAAAAAAAAATGACATAAAAATACCCCCGGGACAGTCAGGGCTAGTGCATTCCACAATGGATAGCCTCTGAACTGTCCCGGGTTGCACTTACCTGCAAGAAGAAATATTTACCTTGAAATTGTATTGTCCAGCGCTGCCATCTCAGGTGTGGGCAGCTTGAAGCCAGCGCGATCCTCTTCTGCGTCCTCTTCTGTCCTCTTCGGTCCCACGATGCACTGCACCGGCCCCGCCGTCACTTCCGGTGCCTGCGCGTCATCCCTCCACAGCTTCTGGGCATGCCCAGAAGCTGTTTAGAAGGGAATGACGCGCCCGCACCGGAACTGACGTCGGGGCCGGTGCAGGCGCATTGATTCCTGGGAGCGATGACGTTCAGCTCCCAGGAGTCATTGCAAACCGGAAGTGACGACGGGCCGTGGCCGCCGAGGGGAGGAAGAGGAAGTAAGGTAAGTATATTTTCTTCTAATCCAAGGTCAGTAAAAATAAAAAAAAAAAAAAGGGATTATCCATTTCTTTTTAAGGTGACTCGGACCAAGAAGATGGACAGAAGTGTAATTTTAGGGTGGAACTCCACTTTAACATAAATAAATACATGTAAAGAAAATAGTCAAATACATGTGAGAAATTATCACTGTGAACTATACATCCAGTCCAAAATAGTCCAGTAGAAAATGATCCAGTGAAAAAACCATATATATATGTATAAAAATCCAATTTATAAAATATATGACGAAAAGTGAAAGAATGGTGATGTAATGATGATCCAGTGAGATTCTAGTGTTAGCCGAACAGAAATACACCAAAAAGGTCCCCCACCTCTGTGCTCCACTCCCCTCAGCTAGAACACTCACCCTCACTTTTTTGCCCTCCACTCTCATGGATTGGGCTGATCAAGCTTAGATAAATCCACCATGGCACAGGATCCGAGGAATATTGGTTCCTTGGTGACTAACAAGCTGCCGCTCCACATATACCATGTAAAAAGAGAGGAAAGCCGACTAGTTCAATAACGTATAAACCACTTTTATTCCATAAAAAAAGTCCACCATAATGCACGTACATGGGACACTTATATACCAAGCATATCAACACGAGTGGGGATCGGGGTGCTCACTTGCTCTGGACACTGCCGCTTGATGTATAACAGCGCTAGGATCCAGGACACTCCGGTGAGACACTGCCGCTCACCCGATCGATCTCCAGTATGTTGTGTGACCACGGCTCTGACGCGTTTCGTCACTTCCTGACTTTGTCGAAGGGGGTCAGTATATGAGGCTGGTTGGTTGACCATTAACAACAAGGAAACTGCTGGACATGTTCTATGTCAGCGTGCAAAGGTTACTTGGAGGTCCACTACATCATCTAGTGTCAGGCCTTGTCCTTGTCTAGTAGAAGGGTCCTTGGTAACTTTCCCCACTTCACTAAGCGCCAATGTCTTCCGTGAGTGAGAAGCTTTCCTCATGGTACAAGTATCATTTATAACCAGCCTTTCCTTACCTGAGTAAAATTTGACGATAAAATGATTTCAGTTGATACCAGCGCTGTGAACTGCCATTATTGTTGGCTGACCCTTTCGTTCATGAACGACCAATGCACCCAATAGTCCTATTTTAGCTGTAAGTGGAACCTAGTGAGCCAAGTCATATCAACACCAACTGTAAGATCTTCCTGCCGTAGTTCCTGACTCCACCTAGTATTCTGGGTGTTTCCACCACCTTTGTGTGTTAAAGCTCTTACTCTTACATTCTCCCTAATATTAAATAAAGCCAGCAGGTATGGTGGGAGCCTCTCAAATTAAGAACAGCCAGGATGCAGCATAGGGAAATCGGCACTGTGATGGTGGGAGCTCTTCATAATGGGCACAGCAGGTGTACAGTTCCAGAAACTCAGTGCAGGGATAGTGAGAGCGCCTCCTAATGGGCACAGCAGGTATACAGGCCTAGGAACTCAGCACAGGGATAGTGGCAGCTCCTCATAATGGGCACAGCAGGTATACAGACAAGGAAACGCCTTGCAGAGATCACCTGTAGAATCCCTAAGGAATAGAAGGAACTGCCAGAGAGGTTATCTCTTTGGTATCTACCAAGCACGTTGGACTAACCCTGTTATTTAAGTGAAAAGCTGTCTGGAGATCCTTATAGATTATTATAATTTTTATTGACCACTAGCTATGGAATGCTTCTGGTTAGAAATGATGTGGACAAAGTCATAAATCTGTAAAATGCTGCAGTTTTGGCCCCACTTAATGTGTTGTAGATATATGAGATAGTAAAAGTAGAAATCACAGGGGGGAAAAGGCACTTTGTAATTAAATTGTTAAAGACTGATTGCAACCTTTCAGAATACAGTAAAAAAAATTCTTTCAGAATACAGTAAAAAAATATTTTCTATGAATTTAATTTTTTTTGTGATGGAATAAATAATTCCAAGTGTATGATAGGCAAAGCTGCAAACCGCAATGTGCCTAAGTTAAAGCCCATCTCCAGGCATATTTAAAGTCCTGTTCTTGTCCTGTCACAAATTTTTATTAAAAAAAAAAAACCCTCAAAACCCTTTTTTTTTTTTTTTTTACACAACTAAATGTGAAGTGATACACTGCGCCATCACCTCTGGGAGTAGAGACTGGTTATCCAGTGCTGCCATCGGGGCCCACCCCGGTTTTGTTGCACCTCCTCATTGCAATAGTCACATAAGTATTCAGGATAAACAAGCAGAAAGTTGGGGGAGCAAACCCTGTACATGTATATCTAAAGCTGGTGCAGCTATGGACCAAGCGACATGTATATTAAAAAAGAATAGCGCACACATGCAAAAGAAATGACTATCAAATATGGAGACAATCCATAAATAAAAATGGGGATTTAGTCCCACCATATGGCCATATCGTGCTCAAGCCCACCACTGCGTCAAAGTACCCCATTATCAGTGAGTCCTACACTATCCATAAAAAAGGGGTGAATCCAGCCTCTCTAACCCTTGGAGACAACACTCCTTGCTGGGAGAGATGTGCTAATTAACTACAAAGAACTCCTCCTATATCTACTTGATAGTGGACTCTGATAGAGTACAGGTGTGTGTGGGGGGTGGGGTGCTCAACCTCAGAAGTCTGGTCAGACCGAATACATAATAAACAAGCAAAAAATTGGGGGAGCAAACCCTGAACATGTATATCTAAAGCCGGTGCAGCTATGGACCAAGCGACATGTATATTAAAAAAGAATAGCTTACACCTGCAAAAGAAATGACTATCAAATATGGAGACAATCCATAAATAAAAATGGGAGTATTCAGGAGCCTGTGAGGACCCCACTGCTGGATCGCCAATGGGAAATTTCCATGTCACTTAGGCAGCAACATTGGCACCCAGAGAAGGACCGTCCCATTATGCAATCCAGAAGAAAGAAAACTTTGATCATGGTGAACATGCAGTATCTCACAAAAGTGAGTACACCCCTCACATTTTTGTAAAAAAAATTTTATCTTTTCATGTGATGACACTTTGCTACAATATATCTGCTCGATGTGCGGGAAATGCTTTAAGTAACAATCGCATCTCGCCAGACGTGAGAAGGGACCACAAAGGGTGAACTCATATTCTGTTTAGAGTGTGGGAAGTGTTTTTCAAGGAGACAAGCTCTTATTTCCCTTCAGCTTACACATGTGACATCCCATTGTGAGTCTGGGGTTGTGCCTCCATTTATAGGTTGTTAATCTATTGGATTGTCATATTCCTAATGCACCAGCAATAAGATCTCTCTGCCATATGGCTAAAGTAGTGAGTGTACAGCTTGTATAAAAGTGTAAATTTTCTGTCCCCTCAAAACAACTCGACACACAGCCAATAATGTCTAAACCGCTGGCAACAAAAGTGAGTACATCCATAAGTTAAAATGTCCAAATTGGGCCCAATTAGCCATTTTCCCTCCCCGGTGTCATGTGACTCGTTAGTGTTACAAGGTCTCAGGTGTGAATGAGGAGCAGGTGTGTTGAATTTGGGGTTAACACTCTCACTATCTCATACTGGGCACTGGAAGTTCAATATGGCACCTTATGGCAAAGAACTCTGAGGATCTAAAAAAAAGAATTGTTGCTTAACATAAAAATGGCCTAGGCTATAAGAAGATTGCCAAGACCCTGAAACTGAGCTGCAGCACAGTGGCCAAGACCATACAGCCGTTGAACAGGACAGGTTACACTCAGAACAGGCCTCGCCATAGTCGACGAAAGAAGTTGAGTGCATGTGCTCAGCGTCATATCCAGAGGTTGTCTTTGGGAAATAGGCGTATGAGTGCTGCCAGCATTGCTGCAGAGGTTGAAGGGGTGGGGGGGTCAGCCTGTCACTGCTCAGACCATACACCTCACACTACATCAAATTGGTCTGCATGGCTGTCGTCCCAGAAGGAAGCCTCTTCTAAAGATGATGCACAAGAAAGCCCACAAACAGTTTGCTGAAGACAAGCAGACTAAGGACATGGATTACTGGAACCATGTCCTGGGGTCTGATGAGACCAAGATAAACTTATTTGTTTCAAATGGTGTCAAGCATGTGTAGCGGCAACCAGGTGAGGAGTACAAAGACAAGTGTGTCTTGCCTACAGTCAAGTATGGTGGTGGGAGTGTCATGGTCTGGGGCTGCATGAGTGCTGCCGGCACTGGGGAGCTACAGTTCATTGAGGGAACCAAGAATGCCAACATGTAGTGTGACGTACAGAAGCAGAGCATGATCCCCCTCCCTTCGGCAACTGGGCCGCAAGGCAGTATTCCAACATGATAACGACCCCAAACACACCTCCAAGACGACCACTGCCTTGCTAAAGAAGCTGAGGGTAAAGGTGATGGACTGGCCAAGCATGTCTCCAGACCTAAACCCTATTGAGCATCTGTGGGGCATCCTGAAACGTAAGGTGGAGGAGTGCAAACTCTAACATCCACCAGCTCTGTCATTACATCATGGAGGAGTGGAAGAGGACTCCAGTGGCGACCTGTGAAGCTCTGGTGAACTCCATGCCCAAGAGGGTTAAGGCAGTGCTGTAAAATAATGGTGGCCACACAAAATATTTACACTTTGGGCCCAATTTGGATATTTCCACTTAGGGGTGTACTCACTTTTTTTGCCAGCGGTTTAGACATTAATGGCTGTGTGTTGCGTTATTTTAAGGGGACAGCAAATTTACACTGTTATACAAGCTGTACACTCACTACTTTACATTGTAGCAAAGTGTCATTTCTTCATTGTTGTCACGTGAAAAGATATAATAAAATATTTACAAAAATGTGAGCGGTATATTCACTTTTGTGAGATACTGTAAGTGAAAGGGGCTTTTCATTTTTTTATTATTATTCATAATTGAACCTAACCATTGGTGGCTGTTAAAAGGGTAGTGCAGAGAGAGAACAATGGACATTCAGGGCTCTTTCACACGTAGCGGACCTTATTGAGATCCGCTCCGGCACTTTTTATTTATTTTTTTTTCACGGACACGGATGACACTTGTGTCATCCGGTCCGTATGTTCGCATATCATCCCATCCGTTTGCAGATGATATACGGACATAATGTATGTCTATGGGCATTGCGTCCATTCCGTTTTTTAAACGGAACAAAAATATGGTTCTGTTCCGTTCCAGAAAACGGAACAGAACTGAAAGGACGAAAATCGGATGTCAGCGGATGGTTATCCGCTGACATCCGCAATCCCATAGACATTCATTATGTCCGTATATTATCCGCAAAGGATGGGGTGATTTACGGACATACGGGACGTCCGTGTGAAAGAGCCCTAACTTTATAAAACCTTTTTTCAGCTGGAAATGGTTGGTGTTTTTTTTTTCCAGTTTCCTGTATCTGAGGAGAAAGGGGAAAACAGACAAGACCGTAAACTCAAAACATGAGGGGTGATTGGAAAATGGGAGAGGAAAGGTCAGGGTTCAGGGAAAGAGCTGGAGGGCAGAAGTTGATCGGTAGTTCTGAAATGTCTTCAAATTGTAAACTCTTGAGAAATTTCAGTTTTTACAATTCACACTAGCCAGGGCATTGAATACGTTTGCGCCATTTTAAATGATTAATATTTAGTTATTGAAATAACCCAAACCTAAAAAAACATGGGACATGCAGGACAAATCTCCAATGTAGTAGCAAAAATGGGTGTCACAAAAAATGAAGGCTGCAGTATCTCAGTTATGACCCATGTTCAAACACTATGAAACGGTTCACCGTAATCAAACTACTGTCTCTCGAAGACCAGCTGTTCCTACCTTTAACCTCAGGCAACGTGGGGGGTTCTTTACTGTTAGGGCTACAAGATTGTGGAATTCTCTACCACAAGATGTGGTTTCTGCGGGAAGTATGGTGGCTTTCAAAAGACCCTTAAGCCTCGTACACACGCAACAAATTTCCGCCGACCGGTCGTCCATCTTTTGTCCAGAGTGGTGTTTTGTTGGTTGGAATGTGCCTAGACTGCACACGAATTTTCCCGCACGACAAAATTCTACTTCAGAAGTGATGTCATGTGTTGGATTGCTTTCTATGTGTTCTTTCATCTCTGAGCATGCCTAGTCTTGCTCATAAGATTTTTCCCCATCGAAATCTGTACTAATGAGACGAAAATCGGATGTGTTTTGATGGTCGACAAAAATTATATAGCCTGCACACCAGGATTTTTTCGGCCGAAAAGTCGGAGTCGGTTGTCGGAAGCACCATACTAACAAGCCGAAAATCGGCAGATCGGTCATCGGACGAAATCTCCCGGCCGAATTTCTACTCGTGTGTACGGGGCTTTAGTCGTACATCTCAAGGATCAGAACATTCAGGGGTATGAGAGCTGATTACGGCCACACACACCTACACAGTTTGATCTGGATGGACTATGGTCTTTATTCAACCTCACCTACTATGTAACTATGTAGCAGTGAACCCGTTGCCAAAAGCCTAAATATGTGGTCACATGAGTGGCCTAGGGTAGAATTCTGTGGTTTCTTCTATGAAGAAGTATTTTTTATGTAGAAGGAGTTCAAAGGGGAGTCTATTCTAAAGGCTCGTTCACACCACATGTCAACGTTAAGTTTTCAAGGTAGGTGAAGAGTGTGCAGCAACAAAAAGGTATTTTTCTTTTCATTTTTGCTTTCCCCAATGTACAAGATCGAAAACATTCTAGATACTCTCAAAGGTCAGGCGCTCAAAAATGGCTCAGAACTTCTAATATTGGTAACTGGCATATAAGAAACTAGGAAAATGTATTAGTATTATTAATTTTGTTATTATTGGAAAGTTGCACACGCTTTATATAAATGTTATATTTCATCTGTGGCGAGTGGAGGTGGTGGGTATAATGGCTGTAAACTCTTTACACAACCGGACTTGTAGACCAGGGTTAAATAGATGGTTTTCCCAAACAGATGTTTCTTTGTAAATAAAAGACCTGTCTATACAGTCCCGGAGTCTGTCTTTAATTGAGTGCGTCTCTCCATCTTCTTCCAGTTGTTTTTTACATTTCTGAAACTCCTGGATGGAAGTCGTTTTTCTTTTTAAAAAGATGTTCCTGGAAAAACGTAGAATCGTTGGTTTGTAACCCTTCCATTTAGTAACAGTGCTCCTTGAGGTACTTAGGAGTTTGCTTGCATTGCTATCTGTTTTCCTGGCCAGATTTATTGGTGTTGTATACATTGGAGGACTTCCAAGATACACTTTATTGTTAAAAGTATTGGGACCCCTGCCTTTACATGCACTTAAAGCGGAGTTCTGGCCGAAAATACTTTTTTAAGATAAAAATACCCCTTTAATCCTAACATCTCGCCAATTACATTAACACTATTCACAGATTACAGTACAGTATTTGTAGATAAATTCTTACCTTTAAAATTGATTGCAGAGCGTGGCCATCTCCGGTGTGGGCGTCTGAAGCCGCTGTGTCCCCTCTTCCTGGTTTCTGGCTACCCAGAATGCCGATCACAATCTCACGCATGCGCTGTAGATTGCGATCAGATGGAGCGGCCGACCATGCCCATTGCCTCCTGGGATTGATGACCCACATCTCCCAGGACGCAATGCAAAGCTGGAAGTGACGCCCCGGGGCTGCGGCCACAGAGGGGGGAGAAGGAGCAAACTATCCTCTGAAAATAAGATAGTGGACCCCAAAAAAAAAGTGTAAAATTAGGATGGAACTCCACTTTAACTTTAATGGCATCCCAGGTTTAGTCCGTAAGGTTCAATATTGAGTTGGCCCAACTCCTTTACAGCTTTAACAGCTTTAACTCTTCTGGGAAGGGTTTAGGAGTGTGTCTATGGCAACGTTTGACCATTCTTCCAGAAGCACATTAGTGAGGTCAGACACTGATGTGGACAAGAAGGCCTGGCTCGAGTCTCCGCTCGAATTCATCCCAAAGGTGTTCTGTTGGATTGAAGTGCAGGCCAGTCAAGTTCCTTCATACCAAACTTACTCATCCATGTCTTTATGGACCTTGCTTTGTGCACTGGTCCAAATCATTTGGCGTAGAGGGGATTATGGTGTGGGATTGTTTTTCAAGGGTTGGGCTTGGCCCCCTAGTTCCAGCGAAGGGAACTTTTAAGGTATCAGCATACCAAGATATTTTGGACCATTTCAGGCTCCTAACTTTGTGGGAACAGTTTGGGATGGCCCCTTCCTGTTCCAACATCACACCAGTGCACAAAGGAAGGTCCGTAAAGACATGGATGAGTGAGTTTGGGGTGGAGGAACTTGGCCTGCACAGAGTCCTGACCTCTACCCGATAGAATGCCTTTGGGATGAATTAGAGCATAGACTGCGAGCCAGGCCTTCTCGTCCACATCACCGCCTGACCTCACAAATGCACTTATGGAAGAAGGGTCAAACATTGCCAAAGACATACTTCTAAACCTTGTGGAGAGCCCTCCCAGAAGAGTTGAAACTTTTATAGCTGCAAAGGGTGGGCCAACTCAATATTGAACCCTACGGACGAAGACTGGGAAAGTTCATGTGCATGTCCCAATACTTTTGGTAAAATAGTGTACCTTATATTAAGATCAGTGACAGGAGTAGGGAGGTCACTGGGGGCCCCACCAAAATTTTGCTATGGGGTCCTATGATCTGCATTTATACAATCCCTACTAAACCACCTCATCCCCATACACTTAACCAGGGCTTTTTTTCAGTGGGAACATGGGGCTACGCAGTTCCAGCACCTCCAGCACTAAATGTATTTAATGCCAGGGAGTGCATGAGGGTTTATTGATGCTGGCTGCTGGAGGATTTATTATTGTGGGGGGGGGGGGGTCTATTGTTGCTTTGGAGGCCTAGTGTTGCTGGTGGGGCATCTGTTGTTGTTGTTGGGGGGAGGGGGTCATATGTTGCTGGGGCTCAGTTTCTAGGAGCGATCTACTGTTGAGGAAGGGGTCTACTGATGCTAGCTGCTAGGAGATCTTTTGTTGCTGGGGGTATATTTTTGTAAAGGAGGGGGGTGTCTACTTTTACTGTGGAGACATTTTCAGGCGTCCAAGGGCTGGCAGTGGGTTTTTGGTCTCCCACGACCATTTTCGGCCTCCTAGTGCCGGGAGTGCGTTCCTGTTCTCCGGGGACAATTTTCAGTCTCCCAGTGACAGGAGAGCATCTCTGAGGACCATTTCCGGCCTCCCAGGGCCTGAAGTGCATTTTTGGTCCCTGAGGACCATTTTCGGTCTCCCAGGACCGGAAGTGTGTTTTTGGTCTTCAAAGACCATTTTTAGCCTCACAGGGCCGGGAGTGCGTATTGGGTCTCTCGGGACCATTTTCGGCCTCCCAGGCCCAGGAGTGCATTTTTGGTCTCCCGGGCCATTTTCGGCAACCCAGGTCGGGAAGTTAATTTTTGGTCTCCCGGCAACATTTTCGGCCTCCCAGGGCTGGAAGTGCGATTTTTGTCTCCCAGGACCATTTTCGGGCCTCCCAGGGCCAGGATTATGATTTTGATCTTGGATAACCATTTTGGGCCTCCCAGGACCGGGAGTGCACTTTTGGTCTCCCAGGACTATTTTAAGCCACCCAGGACTGGGAGTGGGATTTTTGTCTCCGAGGAACATTTTCTACTTTCCAGGGCCGGCATTGCGTTTTTGGTCTCCGAGGACGATTTTTGGCCTCCCAGGGTCGAGAGTGTGATTTTGGTCTCCGAGAACCATTTTCAGCCTCCCAGGGCCAGGAGTGCGTGTTTGGTCTCCCAAGACCATTTTCGGCCTCCCAGGGTCGGGATTGTACTTTTGGTCTCCCGGGGCCATTTCAGCCTACCAGGACCAGGAGTGTGTTTTTGGTCTCTGCAGACCATGTACGACCTCTCAGGGCTGGGTTTGTGTTTTTGGTCTCTCAGGACAGGTTTCAGCCTCCCAAGACCAGGAGTGGGATTTTGGTCTCCGAAGACTATTTTCGTCCTCCCAGGACCCTGAATGCATGTTTTGTCTCCCAGGACAATTTTCAGCCTCTCAGGACTGGGAGTGGGATTTTGGTCTCCCAAGACTATTTTCATCCTCCCAGGGAAGGAAGTTTGTTTTTGATCTCCCGGGGACCATTTACTGTCCCCAGAGCCGAGAATGCGATTTTGGTCTCCGAAAACCATTTTCAGCCTCTCAGGCCCAGGAGTACGATTTTGGTCTCTGAAACATATTTACGGCCTCCCTGGACCCAGCAGTACGTTGTTGGTCTTTCAAGCCCATTTTCGGCCTCCCAGAGCTGGGAGTGCGATTTTGGTCTCCGAAAACCACTTTTAGCCTCCCAGGACTGGGAGTGTGATTTTGGTCTTCAAAGGCCATTTTCAACCTCCCAGGGCTGGGATTGCGATTTTGTTCTCCAAACCATTTTCGGCCTCCTAGGGCCGGCAGTGCTATTTTGGTCTCTGAGGATCATTTTAGTTAAAAAACAGATGCTTTAGTGTCCTTCTGTCCCCCATAGTAATACCCTCAGTCAATAGCTGCCACCAGTCTTCTAGGATGAATGACAACCAACGCCATTCAACCCACTTCCTTTGAACGCAAACGGTCATAGACCCTCCCTCTAAAGAAACGTCATTGGCTGGGCTCACTACTACTGCACTAAATGGTGGTCACATATCACATATACTGTATATCCTATGACACAGCTGTAGGAAGGAGGAGGGAAGAGTCTCTCCTCTAACTCATTCGGGTTTGTGTTACATTCAACCTGAGCTACTTCGCTTCAGAAACAGGCTTCTAATGGGCAACTGGAAAAATATAAAAAGAGGCTTAGAGCTCCACCCTCATATCCCTGTGCCCAACCTGAGATTTGAGGGTACTTAATGTATATCCAGCAGTGAGTAGTTAGTATTTTCCTATCCTGGGTGCTTACTCTGGGATTCTTAAGGATAACAGTCTTTAAACTGGTCCACTAGTAGAGAAAAATAGACCCTGGACCTCCCCACCTTGAAAAATGACGACTGGGATGATATCTGTGACGATCTATTCTATTCTTTTAATTTTGACCAGAGATTGACTTATCCAGGTTAAAATCTTTCATCGGTATTACCTTACTCAAGCCAGGATGGGGAGGTTCTGGGCTACTCAGTCTACGGAATGTTGGATATTTTCTGCTCTCAATGCAGACATTTATGAATATTTGACGCATATCCTGTGCTCCATTTATATGGTCACAGCAGTCAGGGTGCCCCAGGAGATTAGTTATTGTTTGTTGGGCCTTGTTGACTCTTTGGTTGCTGGGAGTGACCAGAAGATTGCTTGGTATTTTACCTTTTTACGCCTGCAAAGCAACTGTTCTTTACTGGAAATCACCTACCCCAACTCTCGCTAAAAGGAAATTGATAGTTAACAATGCTCTTCCATTTTATAGAGCAGCGTTTTCAATCAGGGTGCCCAGGAACCCTGAGGTGCCTTGAGGTTTCTTCAGGTGCCTTGGCAGAATGCCAAAAAATTGCCCCCAAATTGTATACAAGCTGGCATGTAGATAAAGCTGCCTTTTAGTTACACAAAGCCACAGGTTTTCATTGCGCACCATTACAACCTTCTTGAGTGCACCTTAGCTGAGTGATGGAAAAAATTGAGGGAGAAGAGAAACATTGGAATATTAGTCAGAATACGTTTGCAAAAGTGTATTTGCTTTGGAAAAATACATCACCTCTAACGTTGGGTGTCCTACTTGTGTGGATGTTGCTGTGTTACGCAAAACTATTAGAACGGTTTTTAATTTTTGGAATGGGGTGCCTCAAGACTGTCTATAATTTTTAAAGGGCGCCTTGACTGAAAAAAGGTTGAGAAACGCTGATATAGAACCACGTACATGTGCAGTTCTAGGAGACTAGTATTTCATCTTTTACCCTGACAATTATCCTGTCGAGGGTACGGGGGGTTGGGGATATGAGTACAATTTTTTGTTACAATGGACTTTGTAGGTTTGTATTAAACTTTTTGCTATGATATATTTGGTTTCCACTAGCTAAATCATTTGGTTTACTTCATTCAAATTTTTTAGGCTAAATATTTTTTTTAGAAATTTTTGCATATAAGTCGATGTAGCAAAACATCTGTGGGTACAGAATAAAAGAAGGGCATGGAATTAAAATGTAACCAACATCAAAAGTATACAGATTCTAAACAAGAAAAAGAGCCCTTCAGAGGCCGCAGGTTACAATGAATTACATCATATGAACGTTGTACAAAATTATCACCATAAGGGAGAGGGGAGTAGAAAGAAGGAGAGATAGGAAAGGTAAGGAAAAAAAAAAGTGGGGGGGAGGAAAGTTGCACAAAATATTGGTCGACTGGGGTGACACGATGCTAGCCACAGACATTCATTCAATTTTTTATTTATGTGTTTTTTGTTTCTATGACCTTTTATGATGGATCTTGCTAGCAGAATATCATGTGGTATTAAAACGCCCTAAAGTCCTTACCTTCTACTAGCTTCCAAAGATTCATAAAAATGCCAGTAATCCACCAGGGAGACCGATCATCTTGTAAAAGGCTCAATCTCAGGAAATTCCTAGTCAATTAATAGACAAACACCTGATACTACATGTACAGTAACTAGCTTACCTTCAAATGTCAAAGATACGCTGCAATTCCTACAATTGATTGGAAATGTAACTATTCCAAATAGTGCATATTTGGTCACGATTGATGTGGAATTGTTGTATAACAACATTCCGCACACAAAGGGTCTAGCAGCAATCAGACATTTATTGTTACAATGTAATAAGTCTGAATGGAGGTTTAATGAGTTTATCTTGGCAATGTTGAATTACATTTTGTGCCACAATGTTTTTCAGTTCCAGGGTTCCCACAAATCCAGGTACAGGCGTGGCCATGGGGACCTGTTGTGCCCCTTCCTACGCAAACCTGTACCTAGGGGAGTGGGAGCAGGGATTCCTGTCAGATGAAAGTCTTTCGGTTTACACTAACCAGATCATAATCTGTCATAGGTACATTGATGACATATTTTTTGCCTGAGATGGACCCTTGCCTCAGTTAATCAAGTGTTTAGAGATAATGAATAGTAATTTTTATCTATTCTTTACTATGAGCTATCATGAACAAGAAGTGAATTTTCTTGATGTCACAGTAAACAAAACAGATAAAGGACAGCTCACAACCAAATATAGATATATATATATATATTTTTTTTTTTTTTTTTTTTTTTTTTTAGTATTTTGGGAAACAGCAATACCTATTATCCTTTATTATTATATTTGCTTTGAGCTCCATTTTTTGGAGTGATTTTTTTTTTCTATGTTTTGGACAAATATTCTCTGCCCTTGGGGAGATAGATATGTATGGACTAGAGAGACATGTGGTCCTGTTAGGTGATTTTCTAAGTGCCCCGCTGGGAGGAGGGCTTCTCAGCATGGTATGGAGATTGGCAGATGTTCCACACAATATTGCCACCACTCAACAGTGCTTAATTCCCTTGGATTACAACAGTCTCTTTACCGGACAGCTGTAAGTCAAGACCAAAGACCATGAATCTTGCTAGTTTCCTTGACATTGATAACAGATGTAATTCACAGTAATTGCTGTTTGCTTTGTGGGCTGTGTTCAATTGGTTTTAAGCTAAAAAAAAAAAAAAGCACCTGTCGCTTGCGGGTAAAAATCCAGGGTCGTTCATGCATGTGCGTATTCCAATTTTTTCTAGTTTTTTTTTACTATTTTAAAAAAATGTCCATAGTTTGTGACCAAGTGTTTAGTTATAAGTTATTGTATGTTTCAGAAGATTGCATGAGTTGGTCCAGGTTGATTTTCCTACAGCAATTTCACATTGGCATGACATCTGTTCACATTCTCCAGGCGCATTTCACACAAATGAGCTTGTTCACAGGGATAGGAGTAGGTATACCGAATGGATCAGTGGAAGTCTGTGCAATTTAGTGCATGGCCAGGTCAGAAAAGCCCTGTGCCAGAGCTGAACAGACATTAAATGTAGGTTATTAAACTCGGCTATGTGCCACATCCCTAGGATTTAATACAAAATGCGAGAATTCCCCAAACGGTGGGATTTTTAAGGCACTTCAATAACAATAATATATAGAGAATAAATTTTATAAAAACAGGTATTATTCATACAGTATCTCACAAAGTGAGTACACCCTTCACATTTTTTGTAAATATTTTATATCTTTTCATGTGACAAAACTGAAGAAATTACACTTTGCTACAATGTAAAGTAGTGAGTGTACAGCTTGTATAACAGTGTAAATTTGCTCTCCTCTCAAAATAACTCAACACGCAGCCATTAATGTCTAAACCGCTGGCAACAAAAGTGAGTGCACCCCTAAGTGAAAATGTCCAAATTGGGCCCAATTAGCCATTTTCCCTCCCCGGTGTCATGTGACTCGTTAGTGTTACAAGGTCTCAGGTGTGAATGGGGAGCAGGTGTGTTAAGTTTGGTGTTATCGCTCTCACTCTCTCATACTGGTCACTGGAAGTTCAACATGGCGCCTCATGGCAAAGAACTCTCTGAGGATCTGAAAAAAATAATTGTTGCTCTACATAAAGATGGCCTAGGCTATAAGAAGATTGCCAAGACCCTGAAACTGAGCTGCAGCACAGTGGCCAAGACCATACAGTGGTTTAACAGGACAGGTTCCACTCAGAACAGCCCTCGCCATGGTCGACCAAAGAAGTTGAGTGCACGTGCTCAGCTTCATATCCAGAGGTTGTCTTTGGGAAATAGACGTATTAGTGCTGCCAGCATTGCTGCAGAGGTTGAAAGGATGGGGGGTCAGCCTGTCAGTGCTCAGACCATATGTCGCACATTGCCTCAAATTGGTCTGTATGGCTGTCATCCCAGAAGGAAGCCTCTTCTAAAGATGATGCACAAGAAAATCCGCAAACAGTTTGCTGAAGACAAGCAGACCAAGTACATGAATTACTGGAACCAAGATAAACTTATTTGGTTCAGATGGTGTCAAGCATGTGTGGAGGCAACCAAGTGAGGAGTACAAAGACAAGTGTGTCTTGCCTACAGATAAGCATGGTGGTGGGAGTGTCATGGTCTGGGGTTGAATGAGTGCTACTAGCACTGGGGAGCTACAGTTCATTGAGAGAACCATGATTGCCAACATGTACTGTGACATATTGAAGCAGAGCATGATCCCCTCCCTTCAGAGACTGGGCCACAGGGCAGTATTCCAACATGACAACCACCCCAAACACACCTCCAAGATGACCACTGCCTTCTCAAGAAGCTGAGGGTAATGGTGATGGACTGGCCAAGCATGTGTCCAGACCTAAACCCTATTGAGCATCTGTGGGGCATCCTCAAACGGAAGGTGGAGGAGCGCAAGGTCTCTAACATCCACCAGTTCTGTGATGTCATCATGGAGGAGTGGAAGAGGACTCCATTGGCAACCTGTGAAGCTCTGGTGAACTCCATGCCCAAGAGGGTTAAGACAATGGTGGAAAATAATGGTGGCCACACAAAATATTGACACTTGTGACCAATTTGGACATTTCTACTTAGGGCTGTACTCACTTTTGTTGCCAGCAGTTTAGACATTAATGGCTGTGTGTTGAGTTATTTTGAGGGGACAGCAAATTTACACTGTTATACAAGCTGTACACTCACTACTTTACATTGTAGCAAAGTGTCATTTCTTCAGTGTTGTCACATGAAAAGATAGAATAAAATATTTACAAAAATGTGAGATGTGCACTTTTGTGAGATACCGTGTATAGCAGAAAGTAAAAAATATTGTTTTTTTTTTTTTTTTTTTTTTCGAAATTGAATAAAAATATGTATGTCAATGCCTCTTTAAAAATCAGCACGATGCAAACAGTGTATATATACAAACACCAACTGTAAATGAATAATAAGGTTGCAGCGCTAAAGGTTTTAGCGCTGCAAACATTCATTTTTTTCAAAATTGTCGCTCTTTTTTTTGTTTATAGCGTAAAAAATAAAAATCGCACAGGTGATCAAATACCATCAAAAAAACCTCTATTTGTGGGAAAAAAGGACCTCAATTTTATTTAAGTACAGTGTTGCACGACCGCGCAATTGTCAGTTAAAGTAACGCAGTGCCGATTCGCAAAAAAAATGCCCTGGTCATCAAGGGGGAAAACCTTCCAGGTTCAGAAGTGGTTAAAGACTTAAAGTCCCATAAAAAAAAAAATTCAGTTCTTTGTATATGTGTGAAAGGGGACATCTACACTAATAATCAGGGCACTGATTATCAGTGGAGTCCCAACACTGCCCATCATTGCTCCCTATGAGTGCCCATCAGTGCTGCCTATTAGTGCCTCCAACCAATGATGCCTATTAGTGCCTCCTCATTAGAGCCCACCAGTGCTGCCTATCAGTACCGCCTATCAGTGCCTTCTATCAATGATGCCTATCAGTCCCGCATATTAGTGCCTCCTATCAATGATGCCAATTAGTGCCTCCTCATTAGTGCCCACCAGTGCCGCCCCATCAGTCCAGCCTCATCTGCGCACATCAATAAAGAAGAAAAATAACCTGTTTGAAAAATTTTATAACAGAAACTATGAAATACGTTTTATTTGGGGTTTTTTTCAAACTTTTTGGTATTTTTTTTGTTTGTTTAGCAAGAAATAAAAAACCCAATGGTGTTGAAATACCACCAAAAAAAAGCTCTGTGTAAAAAAAAAAATGATAAAAATTTCATATGATAAATGATAAAAATTTCATATGGGTACAGTGTTGCATGACCGCGCAATTGTCATTCAAAGTGTGACAGCGCTGAAAGCTGTAAATTGGCCTGGGCAGGAAGGCGATGAAAGTGCCCAGTAGGCAAGTGGTGAAACTGAATGGGTTGTCTTACATTTGTCAAACTTAATTTCATCGTGGGCCGCATCAGCATTATGGTTGCCCTCAAAGGGCCGGTTATTATTATTATTTTACAGGATTTATATAGCGCCAGCAGTTGGCGCTTTACAATATGATTTTATCTGTAATATTAGATGTCCAGAGCACCCCACGCCCCCTTACACCCTTACATGAGATTTCAAGAGCCCCCCCATCATCAGAAGTCAAGAATCACCCTCCCTTCCTTACATCACACTTACCTTCTGCTGCTGCCAGGAAGAAGATGCGGGTGGATCTGGGAAGAAGAAAGTGCAGGGTCTGGAGGAGAACAAGAGGAGGGCTGGAGTGAGCTTCCAGAGTCTGCTAAATGCTGAGACCAGGGGAGGCAGAGGCAAGGGAGTGTTGCGGCTGCACAGAGAGGTGCAGAATCTGTAGGAGGAGTTCTGCCCTCCTCTCTGCTGCAGACTGCTGGGAAGCGGGGGGGGGCAAAGACAAGCCTTCCTTAAGCTGCACAGAGGAGTGCAGGATCTGGCAAAGGAGTTCTGTCCTCTCTGCTGCTGACTACGGAGACAAGGTGGGGGCAGAGACAAGGGGGGTGCCCCAGCTGCAGGAGAGGTGTGAGGGCCACGTGAAATGGCCTGGGGGGCCGCATTCGGCCCGCGGGCCTTGTGTTTGACACCTGTGTCTTACAAGGTGATGGTTTACAATCACTTTAAGGTAAAAAAAAAAAGAAACCTTCAAAACCACCCTTTAGAACCATTTTAAACAGGCTGGCCAAGGATTCCAGCAGAACTTCCGGGGGGGGATAGCAGGAGCAAGGAAAAAAAGTTAATGTATTTGGAGACTTGCTTAATTGACCTGGATATAGTAATGGCAATAAAATGCATCAAGAGCACACCTTTTACCACTGTGCAACATAAAAAATTTGAAGGGTATGTACAGCCAAAGCAACATAGGTAATAAATACTATTTATTATTATTTCACTTTTTGCCTTGCCGTAAAATATAACATTGGTTAAAAATGCACTAGAATGTGGTATCGTTTTTTTTTTTAACAGATGAGTTAAACGTTATTTTAAAGCACACCTCCACACAGCAATTAAAAATGCACCCTTCAATCCAGTTATGTATTCGTTATATGTAATGTCACAACACAGCCAGTATAAATACCTGAATCTATATTCACATTAGCTTCCTGTATAGGAAGCTGGGAGGGGGGGGGGGCAGCACTGAGTATATAATGGCTGTATTACTGTGTTCAGCATTGTCAGGCCAACCCTGTCATGATGCTTACAGAGACAACCTCATAAATGTGATTCTGCTCCTTCATTGTCCAAACTTCAGGCTAAAGCCCCGTACACACGAGTAGAAATTCGGACGGGAAATTTCATCCGACGACCGATCTGCCGATTTTCGGCTTGTTAGTATGGTGCTTCCAACAACCGACTCCAACTTTTCGGCCGAAAAAAATCCTGGTGTGCAGGCTAAATCATTTTTGTTGACCGTCAAAGCACGTCCGATTTTCATCTCATTAGTACAGATTTCGATGGGGAAAAATCTTATGAGCAAGACTGGGCATGCTCAGAGATGAAAGAACACATACAAAGCAATCCAACACATGACATCACTTCTGAAGTAGAATTCTGTCGTGCGGGAAAATTTGTGTGCAGTCTAAAGCACATTCCAACCAACAGACACCACTCTGGACAAAAGACGGACGACCGGTCGGCGGAAATTCGTTGCGTGTGTACGAGGCTTTAGAGCGGAGGCTAGGCTGTACAGCAGACATTCTTTTTCACAAAACAGGTAGCTGGGCTTTGGCTGTACACAGGAGGCTTCCATCTTTAAGGATAATAAAGGACATACAGGTGGGGGATATACAGTGAGGGAAAAAAGTACAGGCATACCCCACTTTTATGTACACAATGGGACCAGAGCATGTATGTAAAACGAAAATGTACTTAAAATGAAGCAATACCTTTCTTCATTTCTCAATGCATGTAAATACACTAGCTCCATAGGAAATCTTGGTCAGCTTGACATGGCACTGCTCCCAAACCATAAGTGACAAGGACACAAAGCTTGGGGAGCATGTTAAGGGGATCCAGGACTACAAATAAGATATGTTGTAGTCCTGGGTCCCCTCCCCTGCTCCCTAAGTTTGGTATCCCTGTCACTTATGGTTTGGGAGCAGTGCCATGTCAAGCTGACCAAGATTTCCCATAGATGCCAATGTTAAAAATCGGGAGTAGTGCAATGCCAAGCTGACCAGGCTGTGTCCGTACTCGCAAGTGTACGTAAAGTGAGTGTACTTAAAACGGGATATGCCTGTATTTGATCCCCTGCTGATTTTGTATGTTTGCCCACTGACAAAGAAATGTAGGTTTATTTTAACAGTGAAAGACAGAACAACAACAAAAATATCCAGAAAAACGCATTTCAAAAAAGTTATAAATTGATTTGCATTTTAAATTAATGAAATAAGTATTTAATCCCCTATCAATCAGCAAGATTTCTGGCTTCCAGGTGTCTCTATACAGGTAACAAGCTGAGATTAGGAGCACTATCTTAAAGGGAGTGCTCCTAATCTCGGCTTGTTACCTCATAAGAGACACTTGTCCACAGAAGCAATCAATCCATCAGATTCCAATCTCTCCACCAGAGCTTGACAAAGGAGCGTGCATTATCAGTTTACATCTACTGCGCATGCTCCGAAATGCGTTGCGGACTAGTGACGTCAGAGGATCAACGCTGCATTCCAGCGTGCGTCTCAGCCCTCGGTCTCAGCTGTACTTTATTTCACCCTGATTGTCGGCCAGAGCCAGTGCAAACAGCAGAGACACAGCACCAGCACAGGCATCACAGCCCCCATTCCTCAGGACACCTCCTGGATATAAAACACCTAAATGCTGGTTATATGCACCTTAATGTGAGTTTTATTCTTAATTCGGAATAAACCTCGTTTTACAGTCTACACTCAGAGGCACCTTTTTTCTTTTATTTTCTTTACAAGCTTGGGGAAGCAGCTTCCACTTCCCCCTCTCTTGAAGGCCAGCCCTGTGTAGTGAACTTATCTTCATCCTCACATGGACATTTATAGGGACCATTTATATCTATGTAATTCCCAGCTTTATCAGTAGATTCCCAAGTATTAACGCCTTACTATTTATGTTTAATTGTCTCCACCATGGCCAAGACAAAAGAGCTGTCCAAAGATGTCAGGGACAAGATTGTAGACCAACACAATGCTGGAATGGTCTACAAGACCATCGGCAAGCAGCTTGATGAGAGGGTGACAACAGTTGGTGCGAATTGGATCATGCTTTGCTGGGGTTTATTTCGGCCTTCCTCTGGATCAACAGCGGGTATAGCATTGTGTATATGGGATTGTATGGTTGGGTTTTCAATACTGTTTTTTTTTTTGGTTGAACCGGTTGGACTTTTTTTTCAACCTGACTAACTATGTAACTATGTAACTATTCACAAATGGAAGAGACACAAAATAACTGTCAATCTTCCTTGATCTGGGGCTCCATGCAGGATCTCACTTCATGGAGTTTCAATCATGAGCATCAGAATGGTGAGGAATCAGCTAAGAACTACACAGGAGAATCTTGTCAATGATCTCAAGGCAGCTGGGACCATAGTCACCAAGAAAACAATTGGTAACACACTACGCTGTGAAGAACTAAAATCCTGCAGCGCCCGCAAGGTCCCCCTGCTCAAGAAAGCACATGTACAGGCCGTCTGAAGCCTGCTAATGAACATCTGAATGATTCAGAGGAGAACTGGGTAAAAGTGTTGTGGTCAGAGGAGACTAAAATCAAGCTCTTTGGCATCAACTCAACTCGCCATGTTTGGAGGAGGAATGCTGCCTATGACCCCAAGAACACCGTCAAACATGGAAATGGAAACATTATGCTTTGGGGGTGTTTTTCTGCTAACAGGACAGGACAACTTCACCGCATCAAAGGGAAAATGGACGGGGCCATGTACCATCAAATCTTGGGTGAGAACTTCCTTCCTTTAGCCAGGGCATTAAAAAATGGGTCGTGGACAGGTATTCCAGCATGACAATGACCCAAAGCACACGGCCAAGGCAGGAGAGGCTTAAGAAGAAGCACATTAAGGTTCTGGAGTTTCAAGATCTTTTTACATAGTTACATAGTTAGTGAGGTTGAAAAAAGACATCAGTCCATCCAGTTCAACCTATGATGTGTGTGTCTACTGTTAACCACACATTGTATACCCCTGTATGTTGTGGTCTTTAAGGTGCCCATCTAATAGTTTTTTGAAACTATCGATGCTCCCTGCTGATACGACTGCTTGTGGAAGAGAATTCCACATCCTTACTGCTCTCACAGTGAAGAACCCCTTACGCACTTTAAGGTTAAACCGCCTTTCCTCTAGTTTTAGTGAGTGGCCACGTGTCTTATTGTATTCCCTTACTCTGAATAGTTTGTTCCTTATGCTAGGGTCACCAGTACAGTATTTGTACATTGATATCATATCCCCTCTCAATCGTCTCTTCTCCAGAGAGAATAAGTTCAGTGCTTGTAGTCTTTCCTCATAGCTGATGTCCTCCATTCCCCTAATTATTTTTGTTGCCCTTCTCTGGACTCTTTCCAATTCCAGCACATCCTTCCTGAGGACCGGTGCCCAGAACTGGACAGCATACTGCAGATGTGGCCGGACCAGAGTCTTGTAGAGCGGGAGAATAATCTCTTTATTTCTGGAGTGAATCCCCTTTTTTATACATCCCAGTATTCCTGTTGGCTTTGCTTGCAGCGGCTTGGCATTGCATGCCACTGCCAAGCCTGTTGTCTACCAGTACCCCCAGGTCCCTTTCCATCCTAGACTCACCCAGAGGTTCCCCCCCCTAGTGAGTAGCTTGCTTTCTGGTTTCTGGCACCCAGGTGCATTATTTTACATTTATCAACATTGAACCTCATCTGCCATGTAGTTGCCCACCCCATAATTTTGTTCAGGTCCACTTGTAAGGTTTCCACATCCTGTACAGAAGATATTGGCATGCTTAGTTTAGTATCATCCGCAAATACTGAGATTGTAGTAGATATCCCTTCCTCTAGATCATTTATGAATCTATCTTAATCCCATAGATAATATGCGGAGGGAGCTGAAGGTTCAAGTTACCAAACGTCAGCCTCGAAACCCTAATGGCTTGAAGAGGATCTGCAAAGAGGAGCAGGACAAAATCCCTCCAGAGATGTGTGCAAACCTGGAGGCCAACTACAAGAAACGTCTGACCTCTGTGATTGTTCAAGTTTTGCCACCAAGTACTAAGTGATGTTTTGCAAAGGGGTCAAATACTTTTTTCACTCATTAAATGCAAATCAATTTATAACTTTTTTGAAATGAGTTTCTCTGGATTTTTTTGTTGTTATTCTGCCTCTCACTGTTAAATAAACCGACCATTAAAATTATAGATTGACCATTTCTTTGTCAGTGGGCAAACGTACAAAATCAGAGGGGATCAAATACTTTTTCCCCTCACTGTAGCTCGGATCCTGAGAACATGGTTTTTGCTTTGAGTTTGGCTGTGGAAAGGGGGGCACTCCAAAGCCAACTGGACTTTGGCTTCAAGTTATATTGTCCCACCACTGACTGAAACAGGCCACAATGCATCTTAAAATATACAATATCCAGTCCAAACATCCAGTGGGGACCTCAATTCTAGTGAGAACCCTTTGAAGATATTTCCTGTCACTTCCTGTTGTGACTCTGGACAGGACTTGAGGGTAAATTTCCCCAACCGGACACAGACACAGGTCTGTGTAAAGGTACACTTCACCCTTTATAATTTTGGTTTCCTGCATTCATACTATGAGTATGGCAGCTCTTTCCCATGCAAAATGCACCCCCATCTTCTCAGCACAAAGGAAGCTTATCCGCGGCGTGCAACTTCTTATGATACGTGAAGGCCGACCTCGTCTGAAAAGACTTCCCACACTGGGTACACGAGAAAGGCTTCTTGCTGCTGTGGATCGTCTGGTGAGTAATTAAATTCGACTTGCAGGAGAAACACTTCCCGCACACAGAGCACGAGTACGGCTTCACCCCCGTGTGAGTCCTGAGATGGTCGACGAGGTACGATTTCCGGGAATAGGTCTTCCCGCACTCTGAGCAGGAGAAAGGCCTCTCCGACGTGTGGCTCCTCCTGTGCGTGTTCAGATGAGTCCTCTGGGAGAAACACTTCCCGCACTCCGGGCACGGATACGGCTTCTCCCCCGTGTGAACCCTTTCGTGAAGGATGAGGACCGACTTTCGGGAAAATTGTTTCCCGCACTCGGTACAGAAGAAGGGCTTCACCCCGGTGTGAAACGATTCGTGCGTGAGCAGAGAGATTTTGTGGGAGAAACATTTGCCACATTCGGAGCAGCAATATGGTTTCACCCCCGTATGAATCCTTTCATGGGAAACCAGATGGGCCCTCTGAGAGAAGCTTTTCCCACACTCGGTGCATGAAAACGGCCTCTCTTCCGTGTGGGTCCTTTTATGTCTTATAAAGGCCGATTTCAGCTTAAAGCCTTTCCCGCACTCAGTACACGAATAAGGGAGTCCCCAGCCATGGTTAGATTGGTGTCTTTGGAGAAAGCAATTTTGAATAAAACTATTTTCATAATTTGAGTGTGAATAGGTCCCTGTCAGGCTATGACTTGAGGGGTCTGTAATAAGTTCTTCCTCCTTGACAAAACGCTCCCCATGTTCGGAAAATGGGAACATGTCTCCCCCTGTGCGATGAGTAATGGGGAGTGAGCGACCAGGAAAGTTCCCCTTGTCCAAGGAAAGGTCTGTCATGCGAGGTCCTGGATAGAGATACAAGGACATTGAGTTTCTTCCTGAAGAATCTTCCATGAGGTCATCAGCTGTATTACCATACGGAGCAAAAATGTAACGTCTGTTCTCATAATTTCTGCTTTGAGGTCCACCTGGAAGAAATACAATGTAAACAGTTAAGCCAATTTTCAGGAATGTTTTCCAAAATTACAAAAAAAAAAACTAGGAGGTGCACCTAAATTTTGGTGCCGAAACCAAAACTGAAACTTCAGGATGCACTTGGCAGGAAAATTACAGTTTTTAAAAAAATATATAAATTTTAATATATATTTCTATTATAGTCAATTTTGTAACCAATTCTGGACCAGAAGGATTTGCCCCCTTAACCACTTAAGCCCCGGAGGATTTGGCTGCTCAAAGACCATGCCCTATTTTGCGATTCGGCACTGCGTGACTTTAACGGACAATTGAGCGGTCGTGCGACGCTGTACCCAAATGAAGGACAAAGAGGGAATCCGATTTCCGAAAGGATTCAGTGGACGACAGGTAAACCCTGATCGCCGGGACAACATCCAAGGAATGCAATGCAACCTCCTTAGGATGCTTCGGCTTCACACAGAGCGAAGGCAAAACAATGTCCTCATTAAGGTGGAAATCAGAGACCACCTTAGGGAGAAAAGAGGAATGAGGTCATAAGACCATCTTATCCTTGTGAATCACCAAGTAAGGAGAACGGCAAGACAACGCCGCCAGCTCCGACACCCTGCGAGCCGAAGTGATCGCCACTAAAAAGGCAACTTTCTTAGACAGCAAAGTTAACGATATCTCC
This sequence comes from Pelophylax lessonae, assembly GCF_965119305.1. Lineage (NCBI taxonomy): Eukaryota > Metazoa > Chordata > Amphibia > Anura > Ranidae > Pelophylax > Pelophylax lessonae. The sequence continues at coordinate 251,445,796 of NC_138776.1, forward strand.
CGGATTTTTTCAAAGGGAGAACGCTGTAACGCGGACAGAACTAAGTTCAAGTCCCATGGAGGTAAAGGCTCCCTCCGGGGAGGGGCCAAATGTCGCACACCTTGAATAAAGGTGCGAATCAAGGAATGAGATGCCACAGGGCGTTGGAAAAGAATAGCCAGCGCATAAACCTGGCCCTTTATCGTGGCCAGCGCCAAGTGCTGGTCCACACCAGTCTGGAGAAAAGCCAACACTCTCGACACCGAGTACGAGCGAGGGGAGAACCCCCTGGACTCACACCAGGCGAAATAAGCTTTCCAGGTACGGTAATAGATTTTACCAGAAGAGGATTTCATAGCCTTGATTAGAGTAGGAATGACCTCTGAAGAGAGACCCCTGTCTCTCAGGACCTGGGTCTCAACAGCCAGGCCGTTAAAGCCAGAGACTGTAAAGCAGGATGGAAGATCAGTCCCTGAGACAGTAGATCTTCCCTTATTGGCAGCCGCCAAGGAGGCGCCACTGCCAGGTGAACAACGTTGGCGTACCAGGACCGGCGCTACCAGAATCACCAAGTGCGGTTCCGAGGCTAGCCTGCGAAGGAACCTGGACAACAACTGAATCGGAGGAAAGGCATACATCAGACGATACTGATGCCAAGGGGCCACCAACGCATCCGAGGCGTCTGCCAGAGGATCGCGCGTTCTTGCCACGAACCTTTCCACCTTGTGGTTTAGCTGGGACGCGAACAGATCCACGTCCGGAATCCCCACTTCGCACACAGCATTTGGAAGACCTCCGGGTGCAGGGACCATTCCCCCTGGTTCAGGGTCTGGCGGCTCAGATAGTCAGCACCCGGAATGTGAACTGCTGAAATCGCCGGGACTTGAGTCTCGGCCCAAGACAGAATGTCGGTCACCTCCCGGGGCGCTCGGGCACTCCTGGTGCCCCCTTGGTGGTTGATGTAGGCCACCACGGTAGCATTGTCCATCTGTACCCGAACAGGACGGCCCCGAAGGCGGTCCGACCACTGGAAGAGACAGAGTTTGATCGCTCTTAATTCCAAAATGTTGATCAGAAGGGAGGATTCCTCCCCTGACCAAGTGCCCTGGGCAGACAGGTTGCCCAGGACTCCACCCCAGCCCGACAGGCTGGCATCCGTGGTAAGCACCTTCCACAGTAACGGACGGAAGGATTGCCCTTCTGACACAGCCGGGGACTGGAGCCACCACAGAAGATCCATTCTGGTCCAGCGACTCAAAGAGACACTCAGATCCAAGGACTGAGGTAGCCAGACTGAGGTAGGTCCCACCTGGCCAGGATCTCCGCTTGAAGAGACCTTGTGTGAAACTGAGCGAAGGGTATCGCCTCGAAGGCCGATACCATAAACCCCAGGGATCTCATGCAGGTCCTGAGTGAGGAGGATGGTTTGTCCCTGAGGGACCTGATCTCGTCCTGCAAGGTCCGGAGCTTGTCCTCCGGCAAGAACACCTTTGCCTGAGCAGAGTCCAGGATCATTCCCAGATAGAGAAGACGAACCGAAGGAGACAAGGACGACTTCTGTACGTTGATGGTCCATCCGAACTCCTGGAGCGTCTGTACCGTGGTGGACAGATCGCGCAGTAGGTTCTGGCTGACACTCGATCTTAAGAGGAGATCGTCCAGATACCCCAAGACCGCAATGCCCTGTGCCCTTAGCAGGCACCAGCACTTTGGTAAAGACCCTTGGAGCCGAAGCGAGACCGAAAGGTAACGCCACAAACTGATAGTGGTCCTCCACGATAGTGAAACGAAGGTACCTCTGGTGACCCTCGAAAATAGGAATGAGTAGGTAAGCATCCTTCAGGTCTATAGAGGCCAGGAATTCCCCTGGGCTCAGAGAGGCCACCACCGAGCGGAGAGATTCCATACGGAACTTCCGCACGCGCACGAAGCGGTTCAGCGCTTTCAGGTCCAGAATAGGATGCACCTTGCCCTCCTTTCTGGGCACAGTAAACAGATTGGAATAAAACCCCCGAAACCTGTCCCGATGAGGCACCGGGAAAATCCCCCCGAAACCTGTTCCGATGAGGCACCGGGAAAATCCCCCCCTGAGCAAGGAGGTCCTGCACCGCTTGATGCAGGTCCTGCAGGCGCCCTGGGGTTAAATGAAGATTTGAGGCAAAAAATCTGTCCGCCGGCCGAGAAAGGAATTCGATCTTGTACCCTGATCGAATGATTTCCTGAACCCACCTGTCCGGAATGCGGAGCAGCCAAGGTTGAAGAAAACCACGCAAACGTCCCCCCACCCCAGAAATGGGTGAGGGCGCCCCTTCAGGCAGAAGCGGATTGACCCGCCGCACCGGCATTGCCGGACTTCTGCTTGCCCGCCCAGGGCTTCTTCTGGCTACCTTGGCCCTTGAAGGGCTTGCCCTTGGTTTTATTCCTAAAGGCACGAAAGGAACCTTGATTGGGTCGAGAGGCGGAACCCCGCTTGCCACGAAAGGACTTGTTTTTGGGGTTCTGGGGCAGCATCGTGCTCTTGCCCCCCGTGACGCCTTTTACCAAGGTGTCCAACGCCTCGTCAAAAAGGCGAGAACCTGCATAAGGAAAATCAGCAACTGTCTTCCGTGATGTCTGGTAAGCCGACCAGCTCTTCAGCCAGATCAGTCGACGGTTAAGCACCGTGACACTCGACAGGCGTGCGGCCAGAGGGGCCTCATTCAAGGCCGCATCACACAAATACATGACTCCTTGGTGAATTTGATCCACCATAGCCAGCGTGGCAGGTGGGGCAGAATCAGACGCAAGGTTGCGTCTAAGCACCTTAGTCCAATCCGCCACCGCCTGAGCCACCAGGACGGACGCGAAAATAGGTTTGAGCAAGGAACCCGCCACCGTGTAGCAATGGCGGGCAAGAGACTCCAACCTCCTGTCCGTGGGATCCCGGGAACACCGGGGTGTCCTCAGTGGGAACCAGAGTAGCCTTGTTTAAGACGGCCACAGTGTGATCCACCTGTGGGGGCACACACCAGCGCGTTTCCGTAGCCGGCGCAAAGGGATAAAGCAGTTTAAACCGACTAGGTACCGCGAATGGACGTTTTAAAGTGCGCCACAGTTCATTCACAGTGTAATGAAATTCAGCGGGGCAGGGAAAAACCTGCGCCAACTTGCGGGTCCTATGTGTACCAAACGATGACACAATGCCCACAGGAGTGGGCTCATCCTCCAAATGTAGAGTCTCTTTCACAGAAGAGATTAACTCATCCATAGTTGCGTGTTCTTCAGGTGACCCTGGGGGAGAATCATCAACCCCCTCCACCTCCCCCTCAGGCCCCGGAGGGTCCAGGGATGAGCGAGACCCTGAAAAGGGCACGCCCGCCACAGCAGCCACATCACCATCTGAATCAGAGGAGAAAGATAATCTAGGCCTTTTCCTAGCAGCATGTTCAGCCATCAGCACCTCCATTTTGGACACTAAAGACGCCACTACGGCGGCCAAATCAGGTATAACAGGGGGTACAGCAGGACTGGGGTCCCCCACCAGGGCTGGAGGGAATTTGCTGTCCTGAGATTCCATTGCCCAAGTTACAGTAACAAAGTACAAGAAGAGGTACTGGCCCTTTAAGATCGCCGCAGAGTGCGCAGCCCACCGCTATATGCACAGTGAACAAAGACCCCCAAAAGGAGACCAAACTGAGCCAGGAAGGACAAAACAAGGAGCTATGGAAGAGACAGTCTGCAGAGCCCCCACAGAGTGTTACCACATCGATCGCTGCTTCAGAGGAAAAGGAAGTGAGGTCATCAGAGGCTGAACTATAAGCTGCAAGACTCAGGGAAAATGGCTGCCCATAGAACTGAATGGAAGGCTTCGGCAAGATGGCCGCCGAACATGTGCTCGGAACGATCGTTCTGCCACACACAAGATGGCGCCAAAACAGCATGTAGTTAAGCCCACAGTGAAGCCAGACATGCTTGCCCATACCTAAGATGGCGGACCGCACGTTTTTTACCCGCTGCGGCCGCCACACACACAGTCTGCACCCCCCAAAACACCGCAGTGACACAGGGGAAGGGGCCCCCAAAACCACACAGCACCGCAGAGCATGTAACAAGGAGACCTCTGCAGGGATCGCATCAGGGAGCCCCACACAGGCACAGACATGGGGGACACACAGCAACACAGGACTGCCACCCCAGACAGAGGCCCCACACAGAAAGTACTTACCTGTACCGGATGATGGCGTGGGGTGCCTCTATGAACGGAAAGCCGCTGTCCTCATCTGACAGGGAATGCCGTTAGCCAAGGACAGGACATTGCAGCACCGCAGATGTGTCCAGTGAGGTAGCCACCTCACAGGCTGCATCCCTGCTGGGAGCAGGGATGGGTCGTTCATAAGGCCAGGACGAACACATGGCTGAACGCTCGATGGCGGGCTGGGGGTCCCTCTGACCCTCTGCTCTGGAGAACCAGGGCGGTCAGTGCGATTCCCAGCTCCGCAAGAATCCGTCTTCATCCGAGGATCCGACTAAAAAAACTAAAGCTGACAAAATAAACAGCTAGTAAAAGAAAGGAAAAACTGACATTTTCAAATAAAATCAAAGAAAAAAGATTAGAAAGGCTGAGACTGTAGCCCCAGCACAGGGAAGCCTAACTACTCCTGACGCTAGGCAGAAACAAACTGAGTTGGGAGGGATCACTGCAGGGGGGTATTGACCAGTGGGACAGCCCCCATGGGTGTGTCTATGCTAAATGCTTTTGTTCTTTTGACTAAGTCTTATGCCTAGCTACTCCTGCGGAGCGGAAGTCAATACCCAATAGTGATGACTTAGAGGTGGCGGCGACTGTTGGAGGACGTAAGAGAAACAATATTTTTTACTTTCTGCTATATAGGATTCCCAATAAAAACAAAAATTAAAAATCTATTTTTTTTATCATTTTAGGCCAATTTGTATTCTGCTACATATTTTTGGTAAAAAAAAAAAATCCTCAATTTGTGTGTACTGTCGGAATACTGGTGAGGGGGCACATTGGGCACCTTTGCTGCCATTGTGCTGGGTGTTCAGTGTGCCCCGGTGCCTTTAACCACTTCTGGACCTGAAGGATTTGCCCCCTTAATGACCAGGCCATCTTTTGCGATTCGACACTGCGTTACTTTAGTGGGAAAATTTCCTTTTTTTCCCCCACAAATAGAGCTTTCTTTTGGTGGTATTTGATCACCTCTGCGATTTTTTATTTTTTGCGCTATAAACAAAAAAAGAGAGACAATTCTGAAAAAAAAAATATATATACATTTTTTACATTCTGCTATATGACATTCCCAAAAAAAAATTTCAAAATCAAATTTTTTATCATTTTAGGCCAATATGTTTTCAGCTAAATATGTTTGATAAAAAAAAAAAAAAAAAAAAAAAAAAAATCGCAATAAGCGTATTTTGATTCGTTTGCGCAAGAGTTATTGCGTCTACTAACTACGGGAAAGATTTAGGTCATTTTTATTGTTTTTTTTACTAGTAATGGCGGTGATCTGAGATTTTTAGCGGGACTGCGACATTGCGGCACACAGATTGTACCACTGACATTTTCAACACTTTTGGGGGGACCAGTGACATTACTACAGTAATCAGTGCTATACATATGCACTGTTACTGTAATAATGACACTGGCAGGGAAGGGGTTAACACAGTGGGTGATCAAGGGGTTAAGTGTAAGCCTAGGGGAGTGTTTCTAACTGTATGGGGGCGGGACTTTTGAAATGACCATAGAGACATGTGATCCTATATAGAAGAATCACAGGGGGGCTGTGATCATTCCAGAGAGAATAACGGTCAGCTGTGTTTACAACAGCTGACCGTTCTTCTCTCTCAGTGGGAAGTCATCCCGGGTGGCCGGCGGCAATCAGAGCTGCTGGTCCTGTGCATCAGAGTCCCGAGTGGGGGCGGGAGCACACCGCCAGCGGAGGGCGCTCACGCCCTAGCAGCAGGTGCGCGACCGACGTAGGGCTACGTCGGTTCACGCATGAGGGGCTGCGGTCCTTAAGTGGTTAAGCATGGATGGACCCTCTCCAGGCTCACCTGCCCTCTACTTATCCATTATTATGCATGTAACTCCTGGGGTCCTAGAGTTAGGACTGCAGATAATACTGGGGTGCCATGAAGTGGCTCTGCAGCTCGCGCATTTGTATTTGCAAATGTGTGCACACGAAACCCCTTTAACGCAAACTGTTAGACAGGATAATTTGGTTGTTTGCAGGCTGGTTGGTAAGTTGAGCTGGGAATTGTCTTTGGATTTATTTTATATACTACAGTTATAATATATATATATATATATATATATTGGAACATTTAATCTAGTCTTCAGAGCTTGCTATCATGCATGCATCTGTGATCACCTGTGCCACGCCGCATAAGTGGGTGGGATTCCATGGTAAAACAGCAGCTTTAGACCCCTTTCACACTTGTGCAAACTGAAAGTCGTGCAACTTTGCCACGCGACTTTGCCGCGACTTGAAGTAACTCCTGTGTAATCTTGAGATCTATGGACCTCAAGTTGCATCAAAGTTAGACCAAAGTAGTGCAGGGACTACTTTGAAGTCGTGTTGACTTGAAGTCGCACAGATATGAACAGTAAATAATGGAAATCATGGGGTACGACTTGTCATGCGACTTTGCAGTTCCAAGTTGCAGGGCAAGTTGCACAAGTGTGAAAGAGGCCTTAGTTACATATTCTCATTAGATTTTGTATTATCTGTATCTGTCATTACCTAATTGAATGTTCTAAGTATTTGTGTGATCTCTCTTTGCACATATTGAATACAACCCCAAAAATTACTGCTGAACCAGCCGATTTCAGCCCATAATTGTCTCGTGTGTATATAGCTTACCTACTTGCCGCCAAATCACGTACCTGTACCTCATTTGACTTCAACTGGTTGTACCGGAGAGATTACTGGAGAGCCGACAGTCAGCTCTCCAATAATGCACAACAATAATTGACAGCCCACGGGAACTGACACTTAGGATTACCAGAGGAGGATCCAAAATCAACAAACGATAAAATCGTTTATTTGGATAAACCAGGAACATGAATGCACATTACCACACCGGGTCCCGGAGAGGGCAAGAGCAGTGATGGAAATAGGGGTGTCAGATGGAAGGTGCCAAGAAGGCCAGATGCCGAGGCTCACAGGAATGGTAGCTTGAGGAGAGCCACGCCAGACTCAGCAGGATGGATAAGCCACTCATCCGCGAAAAAAACAGTGTGGAGCGCAAGCGTCCCCGTTGCCGTGACTACACGTTTCCCACGCATGCGTTCACATGAGCGCATGCGTTGACATGAACGCGAAACGCGTAGTCACTGCAATGGGGAAGCTTGCACTTCACACTGGTTCTTTCTACCTTTTTTTTTTTTTTCGCCTATTTATTTTATCTTTTATTTTTTGAAATAAAAATGAAAGCGCCCCGTCCTGTTAGCTTGCACGCAGAAGCAAGTCCCGCCCACATATGTAAACGGTGTTCAAACCACACATGTGAGGTATCGCCGCGATCGTTAGAGGAGAGCAATCATTTGAGCCCTAGACCTCCTCTGTAACTCTAAACTGGTAACCTGTAGAAATTTTTAAAATGTTGCCTATGGAGATTTTTAAGTACCAATGTTTGTTGCCATTCCACAAGCATGCGCAATTTGGAAGCATGACATGTTGGGTACCTATTTACTCGGTGTAACATTATCTTTGAAGAACATCCAAAAGTAGGACCGCACTCAAGGCGGGTGTTGTAATCAATAAAATCCTTTATTCCTCATAGACAAATTCACACAGACAGACATGTCAGGTTGACGCGTTTCATAATATAGATAATCGCTTACTCATAACCACACATTACGGAAAAAAAATGGGCTAACTTTACTGTTTTCTTATTTTTTAATTAAAAAAAAGTGAATTTTCCCCAAAACAATTGCGTTTGTAAGACCGCTGCGCAAATACTGTGTGATAACAAAATATTGCAACGATCTCCATTTTATTCTCCAGGGTCTCTGCTTAAAAAAATATATATGATGTTTGGGGGTTCTAAGTAATTTTTACAAGTAAAGTTTTAACTTGTAAACAACAAGTGTCAGAAAAAGGCCCAGTCCAGAAGTGGTTAATTAGAATGTTAATGATATCTTTGTCAGATAAAGTAGTTGCTAGAGGGGGATTAGCAATGAATCAGCCCTACCTCATTATCTAAACCATTGTGTGATATTTTGGGTAAATATTGGGGTGGTCCCTGACATACTTTTCAAGTGTATACAAAGTTTGTATTCTTGTTCAATAAATGAGTTTCAGAGTTTGCAGCTAAAACGAGTGCTGCCTAGTTCTTGGTTGCAATAGGCGGCTATAATATCTGATACCTATGTTCAAGACTGGAGGAAGCCGAATACACCTTGCACCTTGTGCTTCGATCCCGTCACACTTACAATCGAATTAATTGTTTATGACTCACCTGTGCTGATCTCTGGAGGGATTCCATACTCCTTACATGGCTCATCACCACTACCATACAGCTCTTCTTCTTCCTCTTTAATTTTCACTTTAATACCAATTACATTTTCAACCTAGGCAACACAAGACATACATTATATAATCCATAGAAAAACTATTCTGTGGCTACCAGAACCAGTATGACCCATACCGTTTATACAGCAAGCTTAGAGGATCATAATCAAAGCTACTCAAGTAACTCAAGCTGTGTGATCCAAGAGATGAATAGGATGGGGTAAAGAGGTAAAAATTATCCTACAATCAATAAATATCTGCTGCCTGTCATCTAGAACCCATAATGGAATCATTCATTTACTTCCCTCTTTCTCTCTTTCCTTTTGCTTTCCTTTTGCTTGGATTTCCCAAAAAATTGCATTTGTAAGACGGCTGCACAAATACTGTGTGACATAAAATATTGCAAAGACCGCCATTTTATTCTCAAGGGTCTCTGCTAAAAAAAATTGTATATAATGTTTGGGGGTTCTAAGTAATTTTCTAGCTTGTTAGCAACAAGTGTCAGAAAAGGGCTTAGCCTTTAAGTGGTTAAACTGCCCTCAATTAAAGACAGAAGTTCATCCTTTTGATCCAATAGAACCAAATGATACAATGTTTCATTTTATTTCAGCTGCTGAGCAATTTTGATAAACATTTGCCAGCTGTTTTTTTTTTTTTTTTTTTTGACTGCTCTGAGCAGAGAACGGCTCTGCACCTGTTACATGAATCATGGAAATGCAGGATTAGGATCATGAGGGGGGTTGAATCGAGATCCCGATTTTTTAACGATTAATCATACAGCCTTAACTGTACTCATGACATTTTTAACATTTTTTTTTACACAAATAGAGCTTTCTTTTGGTGGTATTTAATCACCACTGGGTTTTTTTTTTCTTAAGTAAACAAAAAAAGACTGAAAATTTTGAAAAAAAACGTGTTTTTCCTAATTTCTGTTATAAAAGTCTGCAAATAATCTTTCTTCATACATTTAGGTCAAACTGTATTCTACTACAATTCTTTGGTGAGAATAGCCCAAATCAGTGTATATTATTTAGTCTGTAGGGAAGTTATAGAGTCCACAAACTATGATATATATATATACCTTGTTTCTTGAGGCCCAATAATGTCAACACAGCACAGATATCCCCCAAATGACCTTTTTTGGAAAGTAGACAGTTCAAGGTATTCAGTAAGAGGCATGGCGATTTTTATAAAGATTGTAAATTTTTTGGAAATTGAAGAAATTAAAAAAAATATATATAGTTTTTTGAAATTTTATATATACATTATATATATATTTTTTATACTCTCACTAGTGCAGTACATCCTCATTATATAACTGGTGTGGTGATCAGGGACACTGACTGGTGACAGTATGTAAAAAAAAAAAAAAAAAAAAAAAAAATTATATATATATATATATATATATATATATATATATATATATATATATATATATATATATATATATATATATATATATATATATATAAATAAAATAACAAAATATATATATTTTTTTTTTTATGGGTTTTTTTTTTTACATACTGTCACCTGTCAGTGTCCCTGATCACCACACCAGTTATATGATGTTTTTTAAGAGTTTATTACATTTTTTTTTCCTTTTTTTTATGATTTTTTTTTTTTTAACACACTGTTACCAGAGTAATACAATATTACCATAGTGATATTGTATGATAATGTATGATAATGCTGTGATTAGCTGTGATTGGCCACAGCTTATCACATGGTATAGATGGGCTGTGATTGGCCCTATCTGTACTATGTGATCACTGTGACCAATCACAGCTAGCAACACAATTGTACACAATGGATGGCATGAAAGGAAGCCATCCATTGTTTACAATTGTCATGTGATCTGCTGTGATTGGTAACAGCGATCACATGGTATGGACAGCAAGCCGGTACACTGATCAGATTTCATGCCGCAGCACGGCCCCGGAGGACGTCATATGACGTCCACCCAGAATGATGAATGTCCCGCTCAGTCGTCAATTGACAACAGGCTGGGCGGGAAGTGGTTAAAGACGTATGGTGGAAGTAAGGTGGTTATTTGCTGCTTGATCTACCTGTAAATCACCAGAGTAGAGAGGAGAAGTACATCTGTCCTGTGTAGCTGGAAAAATGTCCTCCTCTTCAATCTGCTCATCATCCCTCATATACGTCCCTTCTTCTCCACCTTCAATCCTGGATTCACTCAGGTTTTCTTCCTACAAAACCCACAAAGCAATAAAATCATTAGATATCTCCAGGCTCCTGAGCATAACACAATGGATAGATGTTTCCTCCTACCTGATCCTCCAGAGGGATCTCCTGATGTTCCTGTGTGGAGTCCCGGGAATACAGAGGACGGGGACATCTCTCTGGGGGATTTCTCTTACTGGATCCATCTGTAGGAAACACACACACTGACTGAATACATTGTTTCTATGTCTTTATATCAGAGGATGTGTGTATCTAGCGCAAAAAATAAAAATCTCAGAGGTAATCAAATACCACCAAAAGAAAGCTCTATTTGGGGGGAAAAAAGGACATCAAATTTATTTAGGTACAGCGTCGCACGACCGTGCAATTGTCAGTTAAAATAACCCAGTGCTGTATTGCAAAAAATGGCCTGGTCATGAAAGGGGGTAGACCTTCAGGGGCTGAAGTGGTTAATAAAGGTGACATTTTTCTCTCTCTTATTGGTCACTGGTGCATGGGCATGTACACCGCGGTTTCTATTTTGTTCAGTGCAAGTACTTGCCAGCTTAGGAGAGTTTGAACCTTATAGCCGGCAATTTGTTCAGTAGCAATCTCCAAGCCTCTAGTTTCCAGGTCTCATAAGCAAATCAGCCCTCTGTATCAGATCACCCCATATGGATTACAATCCCTGAGTACTCCAATTTTGATGCTTTTCGACCCCCTTAAAAGGGACCACAAGCCAAATAATGGGGACACCTATCTGGCTTCCAGGTCCCATCCCTTGGACTCCTGTACAGTACTAATATTTTCCAACACTTACATTGGTCCAGCATGGAAGCCATTCAGAGAACACTTTGCATTCTTTCAATTAATGTAAAGCCTTGTCTGATTGGATGAGGTAAATAGGCGGGGTGATAATGTCACAATCTCCACCTTGAGAAAATGCAAAGTGCTCTCTAAATGTCACGCTGACAATCCTGCTGCGACTACTGTTGTAGCAGTGCTTACTACAGTGATTTCCTGCTTCCATGAGGAAGTCCCTGTAACGGAACCCCGACCCCACAATGTGCTTCCGTCAGAATACCGCTTCCTTCAGTCTTGAATATAGATATCAGATATTCTAGCCGCCCCCCATAGAAAACTAGCCGAGAAAAGCTTCTGGAACATTTATTGAACAAACTCACACCGAATATATACCACACCAGGTCAGGTGTCTGATTACATTATCATATGCAGATGAAATTGTATACAGAAATATAATTAACATATCTAAGGAACAACCAACACAAACAGTATTCTACTTTCCCACTAGCAACTAATAGATGACAGTGATTTAAAGCGGAGTTCCACCCAAAAGTGGAACTTCCGCTCATTTGTTTCCTCCCCCCTCCGGTGCCACATTTGGCACCTTTTAGGGGGGAAGGGTTACCTGTTTTTGACAGGTACCCTTCCCCACTTCCGGTATTTGGCGCCACTGTGCCGTTCCTCGGATGTTTGGCACCCTCCTCCTTCTCCCGCCGCCGAGCCAATAGGAATGTGCTTCGCACATATGCAGTAGGGACCCGCCTGTGAAGCAGCAAGGCTTCACTGCCGGGTTTCCTTACCGGCAATGGCGGCGACAGCACCCAACAGCCAATGGAAACATTGTCTGCGGTGCCGACATCGCTGGACTCCAGGACAGGTAAGTGTCCTAATATTAAAAGTCAGCAGCTACAGTATGTGCAGCTGCTGACTTTTACATTTTTGTAGGGGGGCTGGAACTCCGTGGAACTCCGCTTTAATTAACTTGAGCTAATTAACTAGAAGACTTGTCGTCATCGAGCTCATGAAGTACAATACACATTATTATAAGTGTAAACACATCACACCTTAATACACAGACAATAGGAAGAGACCACCAGTAACAGACTGTCCATCTCAGACATTGAAGAACATGCAACAGAGGCCAATGTGACCAGCTCTTTCAAATGAACATGTTCAGAACCAAACAAACCAGGAATAGTCTTCATATATTTCTTGGGAGATTTATGGTTGATAAATATTACTGTCCCATTTGAAGTAATCCAAACCATATTCTCAGTGTCCATTAAGTAGCTGTCCATCATTTCCTTGGTCACCCTGTGTCCCTAATAGACACAGAAGGACTTACACATAAGAGAGGCCTAGGGAGCTGAGAGAAGGATTTCCCAATCTCTCTAAGGTAAGCTGGGCTCCACGGGCCCCCCAACCAAAGTGACTCACGTCACAGTCCTAATAGGGGCTGATGGTTCCTGACTCCCCCATTGGGCACATACTGTCTCCCCATTCCCCCATTGGGCACATACTGTCTCCCCGTTACTGTGGGGGGGGGGGGAGAAGATTACTCACCTGTGATGATCTCTGGAGGGATTTCCTTTTCTTTATAGGGCTCATTACCCCTCACATGCAGCTCTTCGTCTTCCTCTTTAACTACCACTTTAATATCCATGAAAGTTTCACCCTAGATAATTCAATAGATACATTATATAATCTGCACACATAAAATGTATATATTTGTGTTACTTTTGAGCTACTAAAATCAGTATGAAATCATAAAAATAACAAACTAGTAGGCCCCATTCATACCTGAGCGTTTTGTAGCTTGAAACTCCAAAACGCTCAACATCCAGAATCCCATGTATTACAATTACGACTGTTCACATAGGAGCGCTCAAACGCTTCTAGCTTGAAGCCTAAAGCTCCAAAACGTAAATGAGCTACTTTAAGGCAGATATGGGCATTATTGGCCCCATAAACTTCAATAGAATGCCCTAAAAAAGAGTGCTTTTAAGCGCATTTTGATGTATTTTAGCCATTTTTGAGCCTGTAAGGACTGGTCGCCCCCAGCCCCCCAAAAGTGCTTTCTATTGCCTTAGGACTTGTTTACACTTGCTTCAAAATGTAGCATTGGACACACTTTTATTACCTAGCAGACTTGCCGTCATCGAGCTCATTAAGTACAATACACATTATTATAAGTGTAAACACATCAAACCCTAATACACAGACAATAGCAGCAGACCACCAGTAACAGACTCTCTGTCTCCTACATTGAAGAACATGGAACAGAGGCGAATGTGACCACACAATCAAATCCCTTTTCGCTAAATAAAATGGTTATCTTACAGTCCTGTTCACACATTGTGTTTGCTTTGCTTCAAAAATGATTAACCATGTCGCTTTCTTGGTGTTTTGAAGCATCTCCAAAGCCTCCATAGAAGTCTGACAACGCTCGCTAACAGCACCTGCAGCTTTTGAGAGGCTTTTATTCAGCTTTAGCTTCTGTTTGTTTTGAAAGTATTGCAGGTATGAGATATCCCAGGATGCACTGGGAAAACCAACAAGTGAACCAGAAAGACATCATCAGCAGTCACTTCCGGTTCATGTGTATATATTCCGGGAGTGTCTGGTGCAGACGTCACATCTGATGTGCAGTAGGAAGGTAAGTGGGGTCTAGACTAAAGAGGAGCAAATAGCAGAGGGCACACGTTGGGAAAGCTATAGGTGATAGGGGACCGGAGAGATAGGACTGAGCTGCAGAGGATCAGCAGAGCTGGGGATAGGAGCAGGTCAAACAAGCAATGTCACATGTCGTGCTCAGCATTGGAGCAATATAGCAGGATCCCGGTATAGCCACTCAAAATCCGGGGATGTACCGGTACATCGGCTGGCATTAGGTGGTTAACCTGCCCTTCTCGCTGCCATCAAGCCATCCTGGTTTTCCCTGGTCCATATGATCCATCCAGCTCCCTGCCTTTCCACCACCCAATGGATCCCCAATAGGTTTTCACCAATGCCCTTTCTCTGTTCTATCTGCCTTTACTCTGACTGACCACTCCCTCAATCAGCATTCCTAATTTAATGTTTGACCCACATGATAGTCCTGAAGAATCTTGCAGTCATCCTCTAAATCTCCAGAGTAGAGAGGAGAAGAACATCGGCCTTGTGTATCTGAAGGAATTTTCTCCTCAACACTACGCTCATCATCTCTCATTGACATCTCTTCTTCTCCACCTTCAATCCTGGATTCACTCAGGTTTTCTTCCTAACCCACAAAACAAAAAAACAAATAAAAAATGATATATATTATCCAGCTCCAGGCACATGATCTGAACACTAGAACTAAACCTTTCCATCTACCTCATCCTCCTGAGGGATCACTTGATGTTCCTGTGTGGAGTCTCGGGAATACAGAGGACGGGGACATCTCTCTGGGGGATTTCTGTTACTGGATCCATCTGTAGGAAACACACACACTGACTGAATACATTGTTTCTATGTCTTTATATCAGAGGATGTGTGTATCTAGGGGGATCCTCAATACAAGAAATTAATGTCTCCTGTTACCCGGTGATGTGAGGGGCGGCCGCTTCTCCATCATGACGTCCTTGTAGAGATCCTTGTGTCCTTCTATATACTCCCACTCCTCCATGGAGAAATAGACAGTGACATCCTGACACCTTATAGGAACCTGACACACACAATGATACAAGCAACATTTTAATATTATTATCCACTTGAAGAACAGGCCTTTTCCGACATATGTTGTTTACAAGTAAAAATCTTTATTTTTTTTTTGCTAGAAAATGACTTAGAACATTATATTTATGTATATTGCACCCCATTGATTTGTTTGTTGGGGGTTTTGGATGAAGAGCAGTGGCCGAAGCATACTAGAATTATGTTAATGGAGACACTATTCTTGGCCCGTCAGGCTGTGGCACCTAAGTGGCACAAATCCAATCAGATGGCCAGAGGACGTGAACCAGGAAGCAGGACGGCCGGACATGTCGGCCGTCCTGTCGCTGAGCGGGCGGCACTGCGGGGGCTTCGTTTTAAGGTAAGTATTTCATAATCAGCTAGTATGCAATGCGATAGATTTATGTCATTTTTGTTTTTTTTTTACTAGTAATGGCGGCGATCAGCGATTTTTAGTGGGACTGCGACATTGCGGCGGACAGATCAGACCCCTAACTGACATTTTTTACACTTTTGGGGGGGGATCAGTGACATTACTACAGTAATCAGTGCTAAAAATATGCACTGTTACTGTAATAATGACACTGGCAGGGAACCCAGGGGTGATCAAAGGGTTAAATGGGAGCCTAGGGGGTGTTTTCTAACTGTGAGGGGGATGGGCTTGTGGAATCAACACAGAGAGCTGTGTTCCTAAATAGGAGGAACACAGGAGCTCTGTGTTGATTCCTGAGAATAAATGAGGAGGGTCGGGACTTTAAATGAAATGGCTTTCAGGATCAAATAAATACATTTAATGTGGACAACAGATAATAAACATTGTCATAGAAAATATACAGATTAATACAACAAATTTTCTTCAAGGTATTGCAAACACTGATAAATTGGTCCTCAGATCCAGTATTCATAAAACCAATAAGTATTGGACAAGAATAGTAAAATGGTTGTATAAAATCACAACGATATTGAACTCAAAATTGCAAAAATGGTAAAATGGTGTGACAAGATCAGGACATCAATAGACTCGACGCGTATCGTGGGGCAATTGTACCACTTCATCAGGAGTAGAGGTCTGGTTCATATCTACAAAGTATAGAATTATATTTGTTTAAGGAAATGACAACAATGATATTGATTGAAAACTGGACACCGGACATCCAGACCTCTACTCCTGATGAAGTGGTACAATTGCCCCACGATACGCGTCGAGTCTATTGATGTCACACCATTTTACCATTTTTTGCAATTTTGAGTTCAATATCGTTGTGATTTTATACAACCATTTTACTATTCTTGTCCAATACTTATTGGTTTTATGAATACTGGATCTGAGGACCAATTTATCAGTGTTTGCAATACCTTGAAGAAAATTTGTTGTATTACTCTGTATATTTTCTATGACAATGTTTATTATTTGTTGTCCACATTAAATGTATTTTTTTTATCCTGATAGCCTAGTCATGTCTTTCATTTAACCACTTTACGTCTGCCTGCAGTAATATTACTGCGGCAGAGTGGCTCGTTATCGTCTGACGACGTAGTACTACGTCGTCAGACACTCCCCTTTCTCGGCGGCGCGCGTATTCAGTCACAGCGGGAGTCGGGCCAGGGGAGGAGCAGCGGCGATTGCCGCTGCTCTTCCCCGATCGTCGGGGATCTAGTGTGGAGATCCGCCTGCTTGTGTAAACACAAGCGGGCGGATCTCCTCAGTGACAGGCAGGGTCAGATTGCAGGGTTCAGCATAGCTGAACCCTGGATCTGTCCTTGTGTCACTCAGTCACCTCCCCCCACACACGTCAGTAAGCACCAGGCATACATTAACCCCTCCCTCTCCAATAAAATTAACCCCTTCCCTGCCAGTGTCATTTTTACAGTAACAGTGCATATATATAGCACTGATTACTGCAGTAATGTCACTGGTAACCCCAAAAGTGTCAAAAATGTCAGTCAAGGGTCCGATCTGTCCGCCGCAATGTCGCAGTCCCGCCAAAAAAAAAAGAAAAATCGCAGATCGCCGCCATTACTCGTTAAAAAAAAAAAAACACCAAAAATGACAGAAATCTTTCCCTTTGTTAGTAAACGCAATAAGTTTTGCGCAAACCAATCAAAATACGCTTATTGTGAATTTTTTTACCAAACATAGGTAGCAGAAAACAAATTGGCCAAACATTTAAAAAAATTTTGATTTTTACATTTTTTTTGGTGGAATTTCATATAAAAAAAATGTGAAAAATAGTGTTGTTTTTTCAAAATTTACGCTCTTTTTTTGTTTATAGCGCAAAAAGTAAAAATCGCACAGGTGATCAAATACCACCAAAAGAAAGCTCTGTTTGTGGGGAAAAAAGGACGTAAATTTAGTTTGGGTACGGCGTCGCACGACCGCGCAATTGTCCGTTAAAGTCGCACAGCGCCGAATCGCAAAAAGTGGCCCAGACGTAAGACAGCAAAATCCTCCGTTGGTAAAGTGGTTAAAGTCCCGGCCCTCCTAATTTATTCAATTGAATAGGGATGGAGACGCACGGCATATCCCACCGTGGGTCTCATTCAAAGTCCCAACCTTCCCCCCCTTCTTTCTGTTGATTCCTGAGAGAACAACAGTTTGCTGTTTTTACAACAGCAGACCGCTGTTCTCTCGTCACGGGGTGTGATTGCGGGTGCCCGGTGGCAATTCCATGCATCGGCATCCCCGTCGGCTAATGGGGACGTTGAGGGCATCTCTGGTGGCGCGCGTGCACCCCCAAGAGCGCTTCCGCGAACAGGTACAGCGATTCGCGCAGCTTAGCCAGCCTACCGCAGTATATCTGCGGCGGTCGGTTGGCAAGTAGAAGGGGCGATGTTCCCAATTTGAAGGAGGCAAGATTTGAACACTGATTGGATGTGGAGCCCAAAGGAGAAGTCAGAGTCCAGGATTTCATCGCGCAGCCGGGCCTGAGGGGGGGGGGACTGACTGCATGATCACCATCCAGACACATCCCTTGTCTGTTACTGGATAATGTCCCAGAATTCCCGGCACCGCTCACCTCTCCTGTCAGCAGCTCAATGATCTTCTGGGTGACTTCTAGAATCTTCTTTTCGCTCTCCTTCTTAAAAATCATGGATGAGGGCCTCCGAGGATCACTCACCTTCTTTATGGGCCCATAATCCTAAATAAGGAAAAAACAAAGAAATATCAAATAGAAGCAAAGCTACCTGTCCCAGAATCTTCCTCACCCCTCCGGTCAGGTCTGTGTTTTATTAATAGAGATAAGAATGATGTCATGTGACCTCCCAGAATCCTCCTCACCTCCCCGGTCAGGTCTGTGTTTTATTAATAGAGATAAGAGTGATGTCATGTGACCTCCCAGAATCCTCCTCACCTCCCCGGTCAGGTCTGTGTTTTATTAATAGAGATAAGAGTGATGTCATGTGACCTCCCAGAATCCTCCTCACCTCTCCGGTCAGCTCTGTGTTTTATTAATAGAGATAAGAGTGATGTCATGTGACCTCCCAGAATCCTCCTCACCTCTCCGGTCAGATCTGTGTTTTATTAATAGAGATAAGAGTGATGTCATGTGACCTCCCAGAATCCTCCTCACCTCTCCAGTCAGCTCTGTTTTATTAATAGAGATAAGTGTGATGTCATGTGACCTCCCAGAATCCTCCTCACCTCCCCGGTCAGGTCTGTGTTTTATTAATAGAGATAAGAGTGATGTCATGTGACCTCCCAGAATCCTCCTCACCTCTCCGGTCAGGTCTGTGTTTTATTAATAGAGATAAGAGCGATGTCATGTGACCTCCCAGAATCCACCTCACCTCTCCGGTCAGCTCTGTGTTTTATTAATAGAGATGAGAGTGATGTCATGTGACCTCCCAGAATCCTCCTCACCTCTCCGGTCAGGTCTGAGTTTTATTAATAGAGATAAGAGTGATGTCATGTGACCTCCCAGAATCCTCCTCACCTCTCCGGTCAGCTCTGTGTTTTATTAATAGAGATAAGAGTGATGTCATGTGACCTCCCAGAATCCTCCTCACCTCTCCGGTCAGATCTGTGTTTTATTAATAGAGATAAGAGTGATGTCATGTGACCTCCCAGAATCCTCCTCACCTCTCCGGTCAGCTCTGTTTTATTAATAGAGATAAGTGTGATGTCATGTGACCTCCCAGAATCCTCCTCACCTCCCCGGTCAGGTCTGTGTTTTATTAATAGAGATAAGAGTGATGTCATGTGACCTCCCAGAATCCTCCTCACCTCTCCGGTCAGGTCTGTGTTTTATTAATAGAGATAAGAGCGATGTCATGTGACCTCCCAGAATCCACCTCACCTCTCCGGTCAGCTCTGTGTTTTATTAATAGAGATGAGAGTGATGTCATGTGACCTCCCAGAATCCTCCTCACCTCTCCGGTCAGGTCTGAGTTTTATTAATAGAGATAAGAGTGATGTCATGTGACCTCCCAGAATCCTCCTCACCTCTCCGGTCAGCAGGTAGATGATCTCCAGGGTCAGGTCTAATATTGTCTCTGTCATCTGACCTCGCTTCTTCTCCATCTTTGGCTGTAGAAGCTCCTCGGGGGAGGGACCAACAGAGACTCCTGTGAATAATAATACGTATAAAACCAAATGGAATAAAAAATAAAACACACACGTAATTAGAAAAAGGAGAAGAGACACTTTGGAGATCCTCTCGTCCGATAGAACGCTGACTTTCTTTTCCATCAACCATCCGACAACTCACACAGGAATGTATAAAAGCCAAGACAGTAATTAATAAATGACCCCCCAACAGAGTGACCCCAGAAATCCCTCTTCTGCAGACAGATATAATGGGGTGTGCCCGATAATCACCTTATTAATACATAAATATTAGTATTATGTGCCCAGCTCTGCCTGGAGACATGGAAACCCCCCTTCAATCCTGAGCAGATCCCTGTCTCCCCTCTATCATCCCTAGTCTCCTCCCACTTCCGCCAAGTGGCTCCCAGCTTCCGCTTTTGCGTTCCACGCCACTTCCTGGTTACTATAGCGACGCAAAGCGAGAAAATTGCACTGTTTTCCTATTGGTGGTTGTTCTCTCAGAATAGCTCGCACAAGGCTAGGAAAAAAAAACACCATGTCCGTACTGTGAGAGAACGGCGGCCATTTTCTTGTAGCACCTCGAATCTCCCTTTCGCCAAAGAAAGATCGTTTCAGTAAAAATTAAGGAGAGCTGTGTAGAAATCCTCCTCAAGAATCGTTTCCTACTGAATAATGTAAAAAAAAAAATTTGACATCGGGGCTGTTTATTGTGGCGGCCATTTTATTGTAGCCTCTAACAGGGGACAGGACAAAGCTGTTGCTGGGTGAGAAGATTGCTGGTGTTCAGGCTGCAGATTGTGTAGCCAGTGTGGAAGAGGTAATATTGTCTTCTTATTTTGGGAGAAGAGGGTCCCAGTATTGTGTGTGTTCCCTGGACTGGGATCATGTGATCATATGGGAGGCAGGTTTCTATGCTTTATATACCTACAGGGGGCAGCACTGGGGGCAGTTTATGCCCTCTGGAGGAAAGTGCTGGTGTTATATGAAGACAAAAATATTATGATGAACTGTCATGCTTTTGTTTGCTAATTTTTTCCCAGCATCCTCCACTCCAATTTCTGTGGCTGGGCCCCCTCTAGTTGTCATCGCATTCTTATTCCGGTGTCCTGAAGCCCCCAACTCACAACTTACACTTCCTTGCCTCTATGTACCTTCATCTTAGTCATTGCATGCATCTTTGTCCCCATTGCAGAGATTCCCCTTACTTCCTGTTGTGTCAGAGGGACAGGAAGTGAAGGGAAAATCTTCTCAGTAGGAGCTGTGAAAGCAGGTTCTAACCATTCCAGGGTATATTCAAAACTAAAAGAAAAAGGAACGGCTCTGGTTTTGTTTTCATTTATTATATATTGAACTTTACAGAGGCCCCTCCCACGAGGAGCAGAGTCTGTTTCTGGGCTTTTCATTGGAAATGGAGAAGGAGCGGAGTCACATGACTGAAAGGTTATTACAGCTCACCTTGGAGATCATCTATCTGCTGACCGGAGAGGTGAGGAGGATTCTGGGAGGTCACATGACATCACTCTTATCTCTATTAATAAAACACAGAGCTGACTGGAGAGGTGAGGAGGATTCTGGGAGGTCACATGACATCACTCTTATCTCTATAAATAATACACAGAGCTGACCGGAGAGGTGAGGAGGATTCTGGGAGGTCACATGACATCACTCTTCTCTATTAATAAAACACAGAGCTGACCGGAGAGGTGAGGAGGATTCTGGGAGGTCACATGACATCACTCTTATCTCTATTAATAAAACACAGAGCTGACCGGAGAGGTGAGGAGGATTCTGGGAGGTCACATGACATCACTCTTATCTCTATTAATAAAACACAGACCTGACCTGGGAGGTGAGGAGGATTCTGGGAGGTCACATGACATCACTCTTATCTCTATTAACCACTTACCGCAAAGTGACGTAGGACTACGTCGGCAAACTTTGCGGGGTTATACCGGGATGATGCCCCTAGCTAGAGGCATCACCCCGATACCGTGGTTTACAGCCGACGGTTGGCTTTCCGTCGGTAACGACCGATGCGGCTCGGGAGCCGCTCGATCGCTACCCGGGTGAGCAGGAGGGGACGTGCCCCCCCCTCCCGCCGCCTTCCGTGGCTTTGCTCGGGGCTCCCGTCCCACCAGGAGACCCGAGCACCCAGCCGGCGCGTCCGCCGGCTGGATGGAGTCCCGATCAATGCCGGAAACGGCTTCGATCGGGGCTCTGATGACGTAACCCGGAGGCGGTGTCTATGACGTCACTTCCGGGTTACTGTGCTGCAAAAGGCTGCAAATTTAAGAAACGGCTGTATGCAAAAATGCGTTTTGCATACATGAAAGTGTAGTGGAGGGGCTTGGAGTCTTTTAGACCCCCGATCCCTCCATAAAGAGTACCTGTCACTACATATTGCTGTCACAAGGGATGTTTACATTGTTGTGACAGCAATAAAAGTGATCAGATTTTTTTTTTTTTTTTTTTAAAAACCTGTAATAAAGTTAAAAAAAAAAAAATAAATAAATAGGAAAAAAAACATTTTAGCCACCCCCGTCACCGTTAGCTCGCGCACAAAAAAAACGTATATGGAAGTCGAGCCGCGAATGAAATCGCTGTTCAAAACACACATGTGAGGTATCGCCGCGATCGCCAGAGCGTGGGCAATAATTAAAAAAAAAAGAGCTACACTCTAACTCTAAACTGGTAACCGTTAAAAAACTTTAAAGTGTCGCCTATTGAGATCTCTATTGACCGTAGTTTGTCGCCATCCCACGGGGGGGGGGGGGGGGCGCAATTTTAAACCGTAACATGTTGGGTATCTATTTACTCGGTGTAAATTTTGACACAATATACAAAAAAAATGGTCTAACTTTACTGTTTAGTATTTTTTAAATGCAGTGGAATGTGATTTTTTAAAATTTTTCCAAAAAAATGTAATTGCGTTTTAAAGACCGCTGCGCAAATACCGCGTGACAAAAAATATTGCAATGACAGACATTTTATTCTCCAGAGTCTTTGCTAAAAAAATATATATATAATGTTTGGGGGTTCTAAGTAGTTTTCTAGGAAAAACAAAAAGTGTTCGAAATAGGGCTGGGGCTTAATTAATAAAACACAGAGCTGACCGGAGAGGTGCGATATTTATTATCATCTCATTATGTAGGATTATGGATCGGTAATAAAGAGGTTTGATGATCCTCCATCATCATATGAGAGAAACAAAGATGCAAAGATCCTAGAAGTCACCCAGAAGATCATTGAGCTGCTGACAGGAGAGGTGAGCGGTGCCGGGAATTCTGGGACATTATCCAGTAACAGACAAGGGATGTGTCTGGATGGTGACTGTATCATTGTGTGTGTCAGGTTCCTATAAGGTGTCAGGATGTCACTGTCTATTTCTCCATGGAGGAGTGGGAGTATATAGAAGGACACAAGGAACTCTACAAGGACGTCATGATGGAGAATCGGCCGCCCCTCACATCACCGGGTAACAGGAGACATTAATTTCTTGTATTGAGGATCCCCCTAGATACACACATCCTCTGATATAAAGACATAGAAACAATGTATTCAGTCAGTGTGTGTGTTTCCTACAGATGGATCCAGTAACAGAAATCCCCCAGAGAGATGTCCCCGTCCTCTGTATTCCCGGGACTCCACACAGGAAGATCAGGAGATCCCTCAGAAGGATCAGGTAGGAAGAACTTGAGTGTTGTTTTAACCACTTAAGCCCCAGAAGATTTTACCCCCTTCCTGACCAGGGGGTATTTTGCGATTCGGCACTGCGTGACTTTAACGGACAATTGCGCGGTCGTGCAACGCTGTACCTAAACTAATTTGACGTCCTTTTTTTCCCACAAACAGAGCTTTCTTTTGGTGGTATTTGATCACCTGTGCGATTTTTTTGATCATGCGCTATAAACAAAAAAAGAGCGAAAATTTTGCAAAAATAACAATATTTTTCACATTTTTTTATATGAAATTCCCCCCCCAAAAAAATGTAAAAATCAAATTTTTTTAGCATTTTTGGCCAATTTGTTTTATGCTACACATGCTTGGTAAAAAAAAATCACAATAAGCGTATTTTGATTGGTTTGCGCAAAAGTTATTGCATTTACTTATTAAGGGAAAGATTTTTGTCATTTTTGTTGTTTTTTTTTTTTAACGAGTAATGGCGGCGATCTGCGATTTTTTTTTGCGGGACTGCGACATTGCGGTGGACAGATCGGACCCTTGACTGACATTTTTGACACTTATGGGGTTACCAGTGACATTACTACAGTAATCAGTGCTATAAATATGCACTGTTACTGTAAAAATGACACTGGCAGGGAAGGGGTTAACTGTATTGGAGAGGGAGGGGTTAAGTGTGTCCTAGGGGCGTGTTTCTAACTGTCATTGGCTACTGGTGTAAGAACAGAGATCAACAGTCCTACATAGTAGAACCGTTTGATCTCCATTTTTACACAGGGGAGAGTGACAGGCGGCTTTGTTTACATTACCCGCCTGCCTTTTTCCCTTTCCGGCGAACGATTGCGAGTGACCGGCGGACATCGGATCCGCCGGTCACACGCACTGACTTCTTAGGGAACAAGCCGGGGCGGGCGCGCGCTCGCCCGCTATTGGCTCACAAGCCAGTGACAGGCTAGTGACGTACCCATACGTCACTTTGCCTGGCCGGGGCTGACCGCCGCAGTATATGTACTTGCGGCGGTCGGCAACCGGTTAAATAAAGGCTGGAAAACCTTCTCTGTTCACTTACATTTCCTCCTGATAAGCCAGTATAAGAGGCACCTGCTGCATGTTTACCCCATGAATCTCCATAAACGCTTGTGTGAATGTTGGTATTTAAGGATTCAGTGGCCAGTATAAATGTCTGAGGACCTGTATGTCCATTATACTTCCAATGTTTGTGACGTTCATAACACAGTGAGACTATTATAGGTGATCTTTACTGGTTTTGGATATTATTAAGTTTGTTTTTTTTGGTATTGTCCAGAGTGAACATCTGATTGCTATAAAAGTTGAAGTTGGCGAAGAAGCAGAAGATCCATTTGTGATGGATGATGAGACATGTAAGGAGGAGGAAGGTCCTCCAGAGATCAGCCCAGGTGTGTAATAAACAGTAAATCCAGAGAAGAGTCCCAGATTCTCCTTGTTCAGTCACTATAACAATCTTTTATTTTTTGATGGCACCTAATGGATCCCCAAAAAAATCTGCAAAAACTCAGTGCCAAAAACAGGTGCATAAGATACTTTGGTGCCAAACGCGTTGCGTCCCTCAGATGTGAATGCAGTCTCAATCCCGAGAAGAGTCCCAGATTCTGCTTGTTCAGTCACTACAACAATCTCTTCTTCTCCCCCCTCCTCTGTCCGTAGACAGTAATGGGGGGGGGGGCAGTATGTGCCCAGTGGGGGAGTCAGGGGTCATCAGAGAAGGCTTAGTTGTGTAGTAAGACTTTTTGAGAGCCAAATTACCATATTAGGTTATTACAGGGGGTGAGAGGGGTAGTTAAATCAAGGATTATGTGCTCCTTGTCTAGATCTGATCTATTTTAATGCCGTCTACGTCTCATTGAGGGTCCTATTTCTTTCAAGTAGAAGTTAGGTTATTTGGCAGTACTGTGTAATAGGAGAAGGAGTGAAGGACATCCTTGCCCCCAAGGGCTCTATCACCCTTTTATTCATCTAGAGACTCTAGATCAATGATCTCCAAGCTGTGGCCCTCTGCTTGTTTTTATCTGCTCTTGAGGTGCTATTTTATACACTGACACTAATGAGGGGCACAATTCCTCCCAAAGACACCAACCATGGGGCACAGTTCCTCCCAATGACACCAACCATGGAGCACAGTTCCTCCCAATGACACCAACCATGGGGCACAGTTCCTCACAATGATTACAACGATGGGGCACAGTTCCTCCCAATGACACCAACCATGGGGCACAGTTCCTCCCAATGACACCAACCATGGGGCACAGTTCCTCACAATTATTACAACGATGGGGCACAGTTCCTCCCAATGACACCAACCATGGGGCACAGTTCCTCCCAATGACACTAACCATGGGGCACAGTTCCTCCCAATGACACCAACCATGGGGCACAGTTCCTCCCAATGACTCCAACGATGGGGCACAGTTCCTCCCAATGACACCAACCATGGGGCACAGTTCCTCACAATGATTACAACGATGGGGCACAGTTCCTCCCAATGACACCAACCATGGGGCACAGTTCCTCCCAATGACACCAACCATGGGGCACAGTTCCTCCCAATGACACCAACCATGGGGCACAGTTCCTCCCAATGACTCCAACGATGGGGTACAGTTCCTCCCAATGACACCAACCATGGGGCACAGTTCCTCCCAATGATTCCAATGATGGGGCACAGTTCCTCCCAATGACACCAACCATGGGGCACAGTTCCTCCCAATGATTCCAATGATGTGGCACAGTTCCTCCCAATGACACCAACCATGGAGCACAGTTCCTCCCAATGACTCCAACGATGGGGTACAGTTCCTCCCAATGACACCAACCATGGGGCACAGTTCCTCCCAATGACACCAACCATGGGGCACAGTTCCTCCCAATGACTCCAACGATGGGGTACAGTTCCTCCCAATGACACCAACCATGGGGCACAGTTCCTCCCAATGATTCCAATGATGGGGCATAGTTCCTCCCAATGACACCAACCATGGGGCACAGTTCCTCCCAATGATTTCAATGATGGGGCACAATTCCTCCCAATAGCACCAGTGATGGAGGATTGTTTACTCAGACTGATGCTGGGATACTTTTTACTCCTGATAGCCACAATCTGCCCCCCACCCCACCCCACCCCAAAAAGCCTGAAGGAGAGTAAATTGGCCCTTGCTTAGACAGTTTGGAGACCAGTGTTCAAGATTAATGGTTTAAATATGAATTGAATTGTTCCTCTACGACAGAAACGGAGAATTCTTGTGTTTAACATCACAGTTTATAATAAACGTTGAGGCGACATCAGAGGACACAAGCACTCAATCATTGAAGTCTTGATGGAGGCATTGTACATCCTCAACAGCTTGAGGACCGCTTATCTACATCCTGAAAAACAAGTCACGAAGGCAAACAAGCAAGTCCATCTGTGACACCAAAATTAGAAAATGATCTTATTGGGAGGATTTGTTCTTTCCTTTAGATAGCTTTGTACCCTTTCATTTTCAGGGTGAGGGCAAGGAGCTCTTTGTTACACGCTTCTCCTTAAAGAGGATTTTCACCTTCCCCAGCCACTTTCCACCATCTCATCCCAGGGAATTTCTCTCCACACTTCCTAGATTCTCCCCTAGGCAAAAATGACGTGCCACTTGCCGTCAGCTTGTAGGGATCACCACAGCATTCATCATCGGAGGCCTCAGGGTATGCTTATGCCGGGCACATCATTAGGGAGCCAGCAGTCTCTTCCTGGCACTTGATGCCGCCCCCACTAATGACACGGCACATGCGCTTCATCAGGTGGCTGGCTGAAAGAACCCAGAAGAGACAGCTGGCTTCTAAAGAAAGTGGCAGCGCAGGACCCGGTGTGCAGCATAGTGGATCCCTATAGAACAGTGGTCGCCAAAGTGTGGTCCAGGGCCCAGATGCAGCCCTTTTTTGTTTTTATTGGGATCTTGGGTCAATTTTTCCTCCAGATACAAATAATGATGGGACACCATTCCTCCCACTGTCACCAATGATGAGGCACTATTTTTTCCACTTGCACCAAAAATAGGGCACCATTCTTTCCACTGGCACCAACGATGGGGTACTATTCCTCCCGCTGAGACAACTGATGGGGTACCATTCCTCCCACTGACACCAATGATGGGGCACTATTCTTCCCAATGACACCAATGATGGGGCACTATTCCTCCCACTGACACCAGTGATGGGGCACTATTCCTCCCACTGACACCAATGATGGGACACTATTCCTCCCACTGATATCAATGATGGGGCACTATTCCTCCCACTGGCACCAATGATGGGACACTATTCCTCCCACTGACACCAATGATGGGGCACTATTCCTCCCACTGGCACCAATGATGGGGCACTATTCCTCCCACTGGCACCAATGATGGGACACTATTCCTCCCACTGATACCAATGATGGGGCACTATTCCTCCAACTGGCACCAATGATAGGGTACTATTCCTCCCAATGACACCAATGATGGGGTACTATTCCTCCCAATGACACCAATAATGGGGCACTATTCCTCCCACTGTCACCAATGGTGGGGCATTATTAATCCCACTAAAATCAATAATGGGGCATTATTTACTTCCACTGACGCCAGGGCATCATCTACTCCAACTGGCCATAGTGCGGCCTCCTTTAAGCCTAAAGGATAGTACGTTTTGAAAGTTTGGAGGCCCCTGCTATAGAACACTGCTGGATCGCTGGGCGTGTCACTTTGGCTGCAGTATCCTGTACGCATTCCCAGAAGGCCACAGGGTATGCTACTGTACATACATCATAGCTCATCATCAGGGAGCCAACTGTCTCTTTCTGGTACTTGCAGCTGACCACCTGATGACATGCTGCAAGAACTGTGTCATCAGGGGGCCAGCTGCAAGACCCTGGTAGACAGCTCCAATGACATCACAGCTGAAAATGGGGGCGCATGACTAGGTGTGCAGCAGTGGGGTAGTAGGTGCCTCAGAACATCACTAGATCGCTGGGCATTGTGATTTACCCAGTGAAAAAGGTAAGATAAGTTCCTCTTTTTGCAATATTTCAGAAGTTTTCCTGAGAAGTTAATTCACCATTTTCCATTCCTTCCAGGTGGATCAAACAACAGCATAGATAAAAGTCCCGTTGTGTTTCCAGGTGGTGAAGTAGGAGACGATGACCTAACCCCAGATTTTCCAGAGGAAAACCCCATTACCCCAAATCTCCTTTTGGAACATGCAGAACTTTCATCTTATCCATGGAACGAGACCCAGTTTTCTGATGACCTTCATTCTGTCATCCATGGCATGTGTCCTACAGGAGCTGAAATGTTTCCTCATTATGTTAATAGCGAATGTTATACCTCCAGTGACCCTTTTATGGAGCAGAGACTTCACAGGACAGAGAAAACCTATCTGTGTCCCGAATGTGGGAAATGTTTTATCAAAAAATATCTTCTCCATCGTCATCAGACCAGCCACGCCACAGACAGAGAGGCTTCTTCTGAACCGGGGAAATGTTTTAAACAGAAAACAGCCGCTCTGCAACACAAAAGATTTCACGCGAGGGCAAAACCGTTCTCGTGTTCGGAATGTGGGAAGAGTTTTTCCCAAAGAGGACACCTCAGTTCTCACAAGACGACACACACAGGAGAGAAACCGTTTTGCTGCTCCGAATGCGGGAAATGTTTTTCCCAGAAGTCGTCTCTGCTTACGCATGAAAAGCTTCACACCGGGGTGAAGCCGCATTCCTGCTCCGAATGCGGAAAGTCTTTTATCCGGAGGTCGGTCCTCAGTTTGCACGAAAGGGTTCACACGGGGGAGAAGCCGTATCCGTGTTCGGAATGCGGGAGGCGGTTTTCCCAGAGGACTCATCTTATTGTTCACAAGAGAACTCACACAGGGGAGAAGCCGTATTCCTGTTCTGGATGCGGCAAGTGTTTCTCCCGGAAAACCTACCTGGACAAACATCACCGATCTCTTGGGAAATGCTTCAATAACCAGTCAAGTTTTTATGTTCAGGAGAAATCCTGCACTACCAGAGAGGCATTTTCTTTTGACAGATTTGGGGACACTTTTCATTGGGGAAAGTCTTAACTTTGTTGCTAGGGGGCATGTGGTCTCTATGACTAAGCCCCGATGGGGGGTGAAACTCATCGGAGGGGACATGGCCTGCAAATGAGAGCTGCCATTTTATACAGCTATTCACATTGTGGTCAGGTCAGGAATGCAGCTTTCTAGTATTTTATGCAATATATCTGTCAATGGAGGATAAGTGAACGCATGCACCAACACCCATTTCTCTGAGGATCTTAGGATAAAAAGACAAGGCGCCTCTAAGTGCAGTAGGCTCTGAGTATTTATTAGGTTAAAAGTATAAAAGCACTCACATTTGGTAAATGTGACATGGGCATAGCAAAGATCTGTCTGGAGTCTTCCTATCCGCCGTGCTGAGTGGTTGCAATGAGGACATCCGGTGATCCGCTTCCTGTAGATGCGTCCTTTCGTCTGTGTCTCAGCCTGGTCGGCATGAGGGAGGTCTGACGAAGGAGCGGAGCTCCGAAACATGTAACCGCCCACCACCTGCTCTATTGGACACCGGCCGCTGCGTCCACACCCTGCCTTCAGGAAATCTCATGCCGACCAGGCTGAGACACAGACAAAATGACGCATCTACAGGAAGCGGATCACAGGATGTCCCCGTTGCAACAACTCAGCACAGCGGATAGGAAGACTCCAGACAGATCTTTGCTATGCCCATGTCACATTTACCAAATGTGAGTGCTTTTATAAAATAAAAAAAAAATGATTTCGGCTTCCCAACCGAGGCAACGGCTATATTTACAACTGCTGAGGATGGATGTGACGTCATAATGTCGCGCCTGGGCTCCGAAG
Organism: Pelophylax lessonae; assembly: GCF_965119305.1. Classification (NCBI taxonomy): domain Eukaryota; kingdom Metazoa; phylum Chordata; class Amphibia; order Anura; family Ranidae; genus Pelophylax; species Pelophylax lessonae. Next base: position 251,476,105 of record NC_138776.1, read on the forward strand.
GTCATAGACATGATCGGGGACCATCTGGGCTCTGAAGGTCATAGAGTGGCGGCAGCACTCATGCAGCTCCAGACTTTGACACTCACAACACCATGCTTGACTGTAGGAAAGACAAACTTGTCTTTGTACTCCTCACCTGGTTACCGCCGCACACGCTTGACACCATCTGAAACAAATACGTTTATCTTGGTCTCATCAGACTACAGGGCATGGTTCCAGTAATCCATGTCCTTAGTCTGCTTGTCTTCAGCAAACTGTTTGCGGGCTTTCTTGTGCATCATCTATAGAAGAGGCTTCCTTCTGGGGCGACAGCCATGCAGACCAAGTTGATGCAGTGTGCGGCGTATGGTCTGAGCACTGACAGGCTGACCCCCACCCATTCAACCTCTGCAGCAATGCTGGCAGCACTTATATGTCTATTTCCCAAAGACAACCTCTGGATATGACACTGAGCACGTGTACTCAACTTCTTTGGTCGACCATGGTGAGGCCTGTTCTGAGTGGAACCTATCCTGTTAAACCGATGTATGGTCTTGGCCACTGTGCTGCAGCTCAGTTTCAGGGTCTTGGCAATCTTCTTATAGCCTAGGCCATCTTTATGTAGAGCAGTAATTCTCTTTTTCAGATCCCCAGAGAGTTCTTTGCCATGAGGTGCCATGTTGAACTTCCAGTGACCAGGATGAGAGAGTGAGAGCGATAACATCAAATTTAACACACTTGTTCCCCATTCATACCTGAGACCTTGTAACACTAACAAGTCACATGACACCGGGGAGGGAAAATGGCGAATTAGGCCCAATTTGGACATTTTCACTTAGGGATGTACTCACTTTTGTTGCCAGTGGTTTAGACATTAATGGCTGTGTGTTGAGTTATTTTGAGGGGACAGCAAATTTACACTGTTATACAAGCTGTACACTCACTACTTTACATTGTAGCAAAAGTGTCATTTCTTCAGTGTTGTCACATGAAAAGGTATAATAAAATATTTACGAAAATGTGAGGGGTGTACTCGCTTTTGTGAGATACTGTATATAGCAGGGTTGATACAATACCGTAAGTCCTTCCTTCAAATTCTGTATGTGGTTGGGCTCCAGGACAAAGAGCAAAGAGGAATAATTCTATCTGGCCACTGCTTTTAAAGTCCACTCAGACACCACCCACACAAACACCCACTGTCTGCTTGTCAAATGACAATCCATAAGAGGCCGTCCTTCCTAATCAACAGGAAGTATCTCATCTTTCCAGGAAGCATGTTGCAGTCTACACTAGGGGTGCCATTTGCCCATGAATCACTGTTTTTGACCCAGGTCATCTTTCAGTAACAGCTGGACTTTGGTGTTGGTAAAACCTACCCAGGAGGTCTTATCTGATGCTCCTCTACCACCATACCTCAAAACAGGAGGCCTATGCGGGAACATCCTGTTAAAATATGAATTCCCATTTATTACTTCTTGCCACGAACACCCTGCTGGGCAAACTTGCTCTGCTGGCATTCCAAGCCAGGTGTAATCAGGTTTCAACCATCCACATACATCTTATATTAAAACAAGAAAAACATGTTGCCTTCCAACACACCCCAATACCAACAGTGATGATGAAGATGAATGAGGGAGGACATTTCAGCAAGACAATGATCCCAAACACCAAGCCAAGGAAACTCTCAATTGGTCTTAAAGAAAGAAAATATAGCTGTTAGAATGGCCCAGCCAATCACCTTATTTGAATCCAATAGAAACTCAATGGAAAAAACTAAAGATCAGATTCATAGAAGAGGCCTTTGGAACCTTCAAGATTTGAAGACTGTATGGAAGAACGGGCCAAAATCACACCTGAGCAATGCAGGCGACTCGTTTCTCTATTCAGGAGGCATCTTGAAGCTTTCCTTTCCAACAATGGATTTTGTGCCAAGAACTAAATAAATTTTAGTTAGCGTGTTCATTACTTTTTCTCTGTGGCCTTCCATTTTATTACACATAACTTCATTTCTGAACTTATATGTTTTGGTTGCTTTGTATGTATGGATTGCACAGGTCGTTACAGACATGTGGTGAAAATTTCATGTCAATAGCACCTTTAGCAATATATTTACCGAGAAAAATGATGACGTGTTCAATACTTATTTTACCCGCTGTATATAGTTCATGTCAAGTGTAGCGCCTTTCATGACGGTCAGTCCAGCCAGTGAAGTGCATTTCAGAGCTTTCTGTCCACTTTTTTCAAAAGTAAAGCCCCGTACACACGAGAAGAAATTCGGCCGGGAAATTTCGTCCGACGACCGATCTGCCGATTTTCGGCTTGTTAGTATGGTGCTTCCGACAACCGACTCCGACTTTTCGGCCGAAAAAATCCTGGTGTGCAGGCTATATAATTTTTGTCGACCATCAAAACACGTCCGATTTTCGTCTCATTAGTACAGATTTCGATGGGAAAAAATCTTATGAGCAAAACTAGGCATGCTCAGAGATGAAAGAACACAAAGAAAGCAATCCAACACATGACATCACTTCTGAAGTAGAATTCTGTCGTACGGGAAAATTTGTGTGCAGTCTAGAGCACATTCCAACCAACAGACACCACTCTGGACAAAAGACGGACGACCGGTCGGCGGAAATTCATTGCGTGTGTACGAGGCTTTAAGCTCATAGATCTCACACAGAAGGTCACCATTGCTGGGGTTGGAAACATCACAATAACAAATATTCATTGTCCATCCTCCCTGATCCCCATCAGAGTCCCTCCTTATGTCAAGGTCCCCAAATAAGATCTCCCTTATGTCAAGCTCCCTAACAGACTCCCCTTTATATTAGGGTCCCCGTCGGTGTCCTCCCTTATGTAAGGGTCCCAAAGCGAGTCCTCCTTACATCAGTGTCCCCATCAGAGCCCCTTACATCAGAGTTCCCCTTACAACATGGTCCCCATCTGCACTGGGGACCAGAGAAAGGGGGGAAATTGTGGTTTCTGGAGAGAAACCGAGACCATAGGTGGACCTGCAGACCATAGTTTGGAGACCCCTTCTTTGGACCATCTGACACAATGACTTTTCTAACAAATCAGACCAGACACTTTTCTGACATTTGTAACCACCTTTATTACCTTATGAACTTAGTAAAAAAAGTCTGTGAGCAGTTAACAAAATCCAGGAAACACTGCAACCGTCGTAAAGTCAGACAGTCAGTGCGATTTACCTGTAAAAGGAGGAAGAGTTGACTTAGAATGGACCTCCAGGAGGGATGAAGAGAAACTAAGAAGGAAAAAGATTCACTGACCACAAGGGTCATCCGCAGAAGCCAAGCGAGGACTCATCTTATACCCCAAACCACCCACAAATCCAAAGTTAAGTGAAAAAAAAGCAGACAACACTGTTAAGATTCAACACAAGTGTAACTTTATTGTTCCAGAAAAGCAAACACTTAGTGCTTCCCCCTCTGACATGTTTCGCCCAATAACTGGGCCTAATTGTACCATTTGTTTTTTTACAATTAAATTTTTATTTTATTGTTAAACATACAAACAATACCAATATTTACAACTACAATACATTACTCTGAGCAAGGAAAAATATTATCCATACATACAAACACACAAAAAAACAAAAAAAAAAAAAACAAAATTGGGAGAGGAAGGGAAGGGGACTATCAATAAACCGCTTTAGGATCAAAAAAAAAAAAAAAAAAAATTTATATATCATCAATTAATTAATAAGTTCCTGCTTCTATCATTATGAAACAGGTGACATTGGCACACCTACAGCATCAATCCAGGCTGACCACACTTTATCGAATTTTTTTGGGCAATTCCTACTACCGTATGTAAAACGGTAGAATGGAAGTGTCTTAGCAACAGCAGCTATCCAGGTTGATCGGGTGGGAGGTTCGGGTAACTTCCATCGCAGAAGGATTTCTCTCCTGGCATAAAACAGGGTATACATAATGCACTTTTTAGTATATCTATCCCCAGCCACTTCTGTAAGGTTACTCAGTAAAGTTACCTTTGGGTCCAAAGGAATCATAATGTCAAAAATTTCCCCAATAGTACCCGTCACTGCCTTCCAAAAGGTTGCCAGCTCGGGACACGACCAAACAACATGTAAAAAAGTACCAATTTCATGCCCACATCTAGTGCACGAAGGATCCTTCATGGGATATATCCTAGCAAGACGTTGTGGCGTGTAGTATGCTCTATGTAAGAATTTGAGTTGTATGAATCTGTCCTTAGCCGCTATCATTGATGGGATATAATTATTAACCGAATTCTCCCAATCTTCAACAGTCAAATCTGGGATGTCATCCTTCCATTTATTATAGGTTTTCTCAAGGGACTGACTATGATCTGTTGAGAGTATTAAATATATAGCAGAGAGAGTTTTCCCTATTACCTTAAAAGTTAGCATTTTCTCCAAAGGGTCCGATTCCAAGACAACAGGGCCTTGGAACTGAGCCCGCATAGCATGACTAAGCTGGCGATAACGAAACCCCATAGTGGGAGGCAATGAGTGGGTAGACTGGAGAGCTTCAAAGCTTTGAAGTTTTCCATCTCTAATAACATGTTTCATCGTAACTATCCCTCTGGCAGCCCATACCTGGGGATCAGGAAGTTGATACAGATGTATTAGATTAGGATTGCCCCACAGCGGAGTGTGGGGAGATATATGTAAAGGTGCGTTATATATCACCCGCGCCCGAGTCCATATCCGCAGCACCGTCTTCATCAGACTGGTTATTTGAGGATGTGCCCTTTCACCCCGGAAAACCAGATTACTAAGGGCCGCATAGGAACCCAGCAGTGCTGCTTCTAGTGTAACTGCGGAGTTAGTTTTGGGCTGGGAGAACCACCACCGGACCGTCACTAGTACAGCCGCCCAAAAATACAACTTAAAGTTAGGAAACGCTAAACCTCCTCTTGCAAGAGGAAGATATAACTTACGCCTTGCGACTCGTGGAATACGTCCGGCCCATACAAAAGTTGTTACCATACTGTCTAATCTCGAGAAAAAGGTTCTAGTCATATCAATGGGAGAGTTACGAAAAAAATACAAAAATTTCGGAAGATAACTCATTTTTAATAAGTTTATTCTGCCAATTGGGGACAAGGGAAGCATGCGCCATGACGCACACCTTTTATTTAGTTGTAAAACTAAAGGGTCAATGTTATTTTGCTGGTACACCTCCAATGTTGGACCCACTTTGATGCCTAAATACACCATATCCTGTACCCATTTCAACGGTGTCTGAGTGTCTATTAAAGGTATCGATGGGTGTAATGGGAAGAGGACGGACTTAGACCAGTTAATACGTATACCTGAAAAACGACCAAAAATGTCGAATAATTGTAGGGCCCTATGTAATGAAGTGGAAGCATCGGCTAAATAGATCAAGGTGTCGTCTGCATATAAGGACAACTTCTCTTCAATAACCCCCACCTTAATGCCCCGTACTTGTGGATCCGCCCGCAACATAATCGCGAGAGGCTCCAAGGCCAAGGCAAACAAGGTCGGGGATAACGGACAACCCTGTCTGGTGCCCCTCAGTAGAGGGAATTTATCCGACAGGGATGAGTTAGTGCGGACCCTAGCCGTAGGATTCCCATAGAGAAGCTTAATCCATGAGACAAAGTTAGGGCCAACGCCGAAACCAGCTAGGTTCTTCCAAAGAAATGGCCACTCAACAGAATCAAATGCTTTCTCGGCGTCGAGGGAGGCGACCACACCTGCTCCCTCCCCCGACGCCAAGGCCATATGTGTAAACAATCTCTGGATATTAATATCCGTGCCCCGTTCAGGTATAAATCCAGTTTGGTCCGGGTGGATCAAGTCTATAATAACACTATTAAGTCGAGTGGCCAGAATCTTTGAAAGGATCTTCCCATCTACATTTAATAGAGAGATAGGTCTATATGATGAACATAATGATGGATCCTTCCCTGGTTTAGGGATCAATTGTACCATTTGTAGAAAAATGGTGGTTGTGAACCTCAGATATGAAATATGAACAAAGCATATCCCTCTAGTGTTCTTGTCACTATCAAGAATATATATATACACGTGATCCTGCATATCTTGGAGAGGGACACAGGCAGAACGGAAGTCTGACTATGTAAACAAGGCAAATCGCTGTTCTGTAAAAGTGTATGTGAAAAAGAATGAATCCACCACCAAGATGAAAGTACACACTGTCACCAGACAACGATGACTGCTGGGGGTTAGCAACAGTTAATCTCGCTTGTGTGGTCAAAACAATCGCTGGGTCCAGATCCTTAAGACTCATGGAAAAAGGTTCCAACAATATAAGTACAAAAAAATAAAAGCATTCATTGAGCAGGCATCGCTTTATAAAATTTATTGAAGGCAAGATAAAAAATGTACAGGGTACTCACAATGTGCACAAAAAACCTCAGGCAGAACCAAAGATGAAGCAATAGCAATGGTTTGTTTCAAACCAGTACCATGGCTGAGCTCAGATAGTGCGTCTGCGTCACATGATTCAACTCCACCCGGTGAGTTTCGTCACACTTGACATCATCAGGGGCGTGTGTCCCTTCCCTCCAATCAACTCTCAGAGCTCTCCTCACTGAGCTCTGCAATGTGCTTTCTGCACCTCTTTTCTGAAAGCTCAGACAAGCAATATAAATTCTTGGGGGACAAAAAATATATGGAGTGGGACTTTTGTATAGGTACCAAATAACCATTAACATATTTCTTTAAAAGATGTATTGTTTATTAGCAGAGCTTAAAATATGTAACCATACATGAGACATATAGCAAACAAATACATCAATGAATACAGCATTTATCAATGAAGATGTCTCCAAATTCAGCCTGAAAAACCTCAACGCATTTCACAGTCTTCATCAGGGCATTTCACAGTCTTCATCAGAAAGTAATAAGTGCATTATAAACCAAATATGATATATGTTAAGAAGAGAAGATGCATGTCTACAGAAGCCCCATCAATGGGCTCAGATAAGATGCAAGGGGTTCTCTTTTCTGGATCCATTAAGGCGTTCCTGTAAGCCCTTGGCTTTGTTACCCATCATTGTCAAGTTGAGATCCTTAGAGGCTCCTGTGGTTTGTAGGTCTTTCCCATATACAATACCAGGTAACCTTTCTTGGAGTTTTCCTTCCTTACTGTTTTTGAGGCCTGGCTGGGCTTGTATCACTTGCATCTTATCTGACCCTTTTGAGAGGGCCTCTGTAGACATGCATCTTCCCTTTTTAGCATATACATCATTGAGTTTATAATGCACTTGTTACCTCCTGATGAAGACTCTTTACAAGTTGTACAAAATTCTTTCCCCTGAATATTGGGACTTTTTAGGCACTTTTATGTTTGATCATACGAATGAAAAAATGTGTATAATAAATTATATATTTTAATAATGCATGTTAAAAAACTGGTTATTACATATACAAAAAATACATGACAATGTTCACACGACACAATGTGTACATTTTATGATGGACTGCGAATACACCAACTGTGAAGGGTGCGATGATGAAGTTGTGTGCTTCCAACCGATGACACCTTACTACATACCATCCAGATAACTACTAGTTTCCAGGGAATTCAATACTTGAATCCAACCTGAGCAAATTCATTATAGTCTTGGAGTTTCAGGGAAGGAGTCTTTCAGGTCTCAGTGACACCTTTTACCACAAAAAATTCTTAAACTCTAAAAATGTACAACTACCCGCCATTGCTTTCCTTTGAACAAGCCTCATATAGGGTGTCAAAAACTGGGTGGACGAGCAGAAGCTTCAGATTTTGTTTTTAAGAGGATACATGTAATGTCTCTACATGCAATGCCATGCGATTGACTTTAAGTGTGTCACGATTACTGGATCAGGCTCAGAGTCCAGTCGCAGAAAGCAGCAGCACAACCGTGGTCAACAAGCAGGGTCTGGTACACAAGAGATCAGCCGGATTGAGGGAGCAAGCAGAAGAGTATTCGTAGTCGTAGCCGAAGATCGGTACACAGGCAGTGAAGAGCAAAATGGCAGCAGGCAGAGGCGTAGTTCTGGAAGCTAGCTGGAGGTCGGTACAGAAGTAGAAGATTCGGGAGGATGAAGCACACAAAGCTAGATCTGGGCAAAAGCACAATAATCTGGCATCAGGAAGTTTCCAGATCAGGTATAAATAGGAAGTTCAAAGGAGTGGCCAAAGGTTCAGATTTCACAGGAGGCTGGGTAAGGAACTGGACAGGAGACTGGACAAGGTCTAGGTCACCAAACAGATTAAGGAAGAATAAGTATCAGCTGCTGGATAGATCAACAAGAAGAAGCACTGCCAGAAACAACTGAGGACCTGGGTTCGAATCTAGGCCCTGACAAAGTGACAACTCCCATACCCATGATGAAGGAGAGTTTTTGCTCTTTGAAACGAGTGGGGTGGAGGAAGTTACAACTTCATCATCGCATCCTTTACAGTTGGTGTATTCGAAGTCCATCGTAATATAGTTACATATCCCATCTGGCTCAACCAATAAAAAACAAAAAAAAAAAAAAAAACAGTAAAGAAAACCCAACCATACAATCCCAAATACATAATCATATACCCACAGGTGATCCAGAGGAAGGCGAAAAAACCCAGCAAAGTATGATCCAATTTGCTACAGCAGGGGAAAAAATTCCTTCCTGATCCCCCGAGAAGCAATCCGATATTCCCTGGGTCAACTCTACCTATAAATATTAGTACCCAGTTATATTATGTACACCCAGGAAAGAATCCAGGCCTTTTTTAAAGCAATCTACTGCGTTGGCCAGAACCACCTCTGGAGGGAGTCTATTCCACATTTTCACAGCTCTTACTGTGAAGAAACCTTTCCGTATTTGGAGACAAAATCTGTTTTCCTCTAGACGTAAAGAGTGCCCCCTTCTCCTCTGTGATGACCTTAAAGTAAATATTTCAAACACCAAGTTCACTATATGGACCCCTTATGTATTTTTACATGGTGATCATATCCCCCCTCAATCTCCTCTTCTCAAGAGAGAATAAAATAATTTCCTCTAATCTTTCCTCATAGCTGAGCTCCTCCATGCCTCTTATCAGTTTGGTTGCCCTTCTCTGCACTTTCTCATTGCGTCGTGTGAACATTGTTATGTATTTTTTGTATATGTAATAACCAGTTTTTAAACATGTATTAATAAAATATATGATTTTTTATAAACATTTTTTATTTGTATGATCAAATATAAATGTGCCTAAAAAGTCCCAATACTCAGGGCAAACAATTTTGTATAGTTCATGAGGGATGTGGCCCAGGCAGAGTCTAACCACTAGTATTTTGATGACTCTTTATGAGTTGAAACACATTGAGATGTATGTACAATCAATCTTTTTAAAATATTTTTAATGGCTATTTGGTACCTATGGAAAGTCCCACTCCATATATTATTTTGTCTACTCTCTACTAGGAATGAGGTACAGTGCCTTGCGAAAGTATTCGCCCCCCTTGAACTTTTCGAACTTTTGCCACATTTCAGGCTTCAAACATAAAGATATAAAACTGTAATTTTTTGTGAAGAATCAACAACAAGTGGGACACAATCATGAAGTGGAATGAAATGTATTGGATATTTTAAACTTTTTTAACAAATAAAAAAACTGAAAAATTGGGCGTGCAAAATTATTCAGCCCATTTACTTTCAGTGCAGCAAACTCTCTCCAGAAGTACAGTGAGGGTCTCTGAATAATCCAATGTTGACCTAAATGACTAATGATGATAAATAGAATCCACCTGTGTGTAATCAAGTCTCCGTATAAATGCACCTGCACTGTGATAGTCTCAGAGGTCCGTTTAAAGTGCAGAGAGCATCATGAAGAACAAGGAACACACCAGGCAGGTCCGAGATACTGTTGTGGAGAAGTTTAAAGCCGAATTTGGATACAATGAGATTTCCCAAGCTTTAAATATCCCAAAGAGCACTGTGCAAGCAATAATATTGAAATGGAAGGAGTATCAGACCAATGCAAATCTACGAAGACCTGGCCGTCCCTCTAAACTTTCAGCTCATACAAGAAGAAGACTGATCAGAGATGCAGCCAAGAGGCCCATGATCACTCTGGATGAACTGCAGAGATCTACAGCTGAGGTGGGAGACTCTGTCCATAGGACAACAATCAGTCGTATACTGCACAAATCTGGCCTTTATGGAAGTGTGGCAAGAAGAAAGCCATTTCTTAAAGATATCCATAAAAAGTGTTGTTTAAAGTTTGCCACAAGCCACCTGGGAGACACCAAACATGTGGAAGAAGGTGCTCTTTGGCAACAATGCAAAACGTTATGTTTGGCGTAAAAGCAACACAGCTCATCACCCTGAACACACCACCCCCACTGTCAAACATGGTGGTGGCAGCATCATGGTTTGGTCCTGCTTTTCTTCAGCAGGGACAGGGAAGATGGTTAAAATTAATGGGAAGACGGATGGAGCCAAATATAGGACCATTATGGAAGAAAACCTGATGGAGTCTGCAAAAGACCTGAGACTGGGACAGAGATTTGTCTTTCAACAAGACAATGATCCAAAACATAAAGCAAAATCTACAATGGAATGGTTCACAAATAAACATATCCAGGTGTTAGAATAGCCAAGTCAAAGTCCAGACCTGAATCCAATCGAGAATCTGTTGAAAGAACTGAAAACTGCTGTTCACAAATGCTCTCCATCCAACCTCACTGAGCTCGAGCTGTTTTGCAAGGAGGAATGGGCAAAAATTTCAGTCTCTCGATGTGCAAAACTGATCGAGACATACCCCAAGCGACTTACAGCTGTAATCGCAGCCCCCTTAAGAATTAACTTAAGGGGGCTGAATAAATTTGCACGCTCAATTTTTCAGTTTTTTTATTTGTTAAAAAAGTTTGAAATATCCAATAAATTTCGTTCCACTTCATGATTGTGTCCCACTTGTTGTTGATTCTTCACAAAAAATTACAGTTTTATATCTTTATGTTTGAAGCCTGAAATGTGACAAAAGGTCGAAAAATTCAAGGGGGCCGAATACTTTTGCAAGGCACTGTACCTCCTGGGGTAGGTCTAAGCAACCAATTTATACATTCTAGACTTTAAAGAGATGTAGAGAAGACAAAACTGCAGATAACCAGGTACAACTTATGTAGGAGGATTTCTTTTCATCTCTGTCTATCACCTGAGGTCAGATGCTTCACTGGGTATATGTATGGGTTTACAACCACTTTAAGGTCAATATTGGTCTTTGGACTTGCATTTGTAGTTTTGTATTTGACACACAAACCCCCAAACCAAGAATTAAACAGCGTACTATGCGGAGTAATGAGGCATGGGAGGGGATGGGAGAGCTCTGACTCTGAAGCTGAAGTTACTTGTTGCATAACCGAGGGCTTAGGTTTGGATGCTCCTAGTACACTGCATTATATGTCACATGGGATAAAATGAGGACAGGTTCACTTTAATCTGGTTGTTATAAAATATACAGATTCAGTAGGCCATTATTTCTTCTGGGTAGGACTACATCCTGCTCATCCATGGTTGAGTGCCACCCAAGAGCAGAGCTAGGACCTAGGACCACTGGACCTTCCTTTCCTCAGCTGCTCAGAATATTCCCCTTCAATGTCTTTGGTAATCTCACAGTAGGCCATGGTTGATTTTTTTTAGGATGCATCTGGACATTTGAAGCATCTTGGCAAACCCTGGAAGCCAAGGAGCATCTCCTAGGGTGGAATCCCTGGGACGCACACCAGGAGAAGTACACCTTCGCCTTCCATTGGTAGATCTTGCAAGAAGAAGACTTCTCATATCGTTGGTAATAAATTGGCCCTAGCACATGGCATTAGGGACATTGTTCTCAGAACGACTCCTCCTTTTCTAGGCCATGCATGGTTTTATGGTAATCCAACAACGGCTTTGACTCAAAGCAGCTTCTGCATTCGCGGCACAGGAAGGGTTTCTGAACATGGATTTTCCTATGCTTAATAAGGTTCGATTTGACTGAAAAACATTTGCCACAATCGGGACAAGGATAAGGCTTCTCCCCCGAGTGAAGCTTTTGATGGGCGATGAGATACGCTTTGTCCGGAAAACACTTCCCACACTCTGTGCAGGCGTAAGGCCGCTCCCCCGTGTGCGTTCTCTGGTGGGTCACAAGGTTCGATTTCCACTTGAAGCTTTTCCCGCACTCGGTGCAGGGGTAAGGCTTCTCCCCCGTGTGAACCTTTTGGTGACTGATAAAATACGACCTGTCTTTAAAGGACTTTCCACACTCAGAGCAAGAATAGGGCTTCTCTCCCGTATGAGTCCGCTGGTGGGTAACGAGATGAGTCTTGTATATAAAAGACTTCCCGCATTCTGAACACGAATACGGTTTCTCCCCAGTATGAGTCTTATGGTGCAAAATAAGGTTCGGCCTCCGGGTAAAACTTTTCCCGCACTCTGAACAAGAGTAAAGGTCCTGGCCCGTGTGAGTTTTCTGATGTTCAATGAGGTAACGTTTCCTGGAAAAGCTTTTCCTGCATTCAGAACAAGAGTAAGGCTTCTCTCCGGTGTGAATTCGAAGATGTACGTTAAGATCTGCTCTCTTGTTGAAACACTTCCCACACTCGGAACACGGTAACACATCACCCCCTCGAGCAATGATTTGATGGGCAGTGGCCTCGGAGAAATCAGGAGAACTCCCCCCTTGTGTAGAGCGATCAAATGATAGGTCTATACTGTGCCGTAAAGGATGGAGATCTGAAGTGATGGGGCTTCCTTCTGAGGAGCCGGATGTAGAGTCAACATCTTCAATCCCACCGTCTGGAGATGTGACAAGATGGTCCTTCATGCTGTACCTTCTGTATCTTCCATCTGGGGAAGGGGGGAGAAGAAGAGATTGTTGTAGTGACTGAACAAGGAGAATCTGGCACTCTACTCTGGATTTAGTGTTTATTACTCACCTGTGCTGATCTCTGGAGGACTTTCCTCCTCCTTACATGGATCATCATCCACCACATAGGGTTCTTCTGCTTCCTCCTTCACTTCAACCTTAATATTAAGCAGATTTTCATCCTAAAGAAGAAAAAATTGCCTATGATTTAAAATACCAATAGTTACTGCAGAAGACTCAGCAGAGGTCCTTTAAATTTGAGTTAATGCATTACATAAAAGCTGAAGACCCATCTACCTGATCTTCCTGAGAGATCTCCTGATCTTCCTGTGTGGAGTCCCGGGAATACAGAGGACTAGGACATCTCTCTGGTGGGTTCCCATTACTTGATCCATCTGTAGGAAACACACACACTGACTGAATACATTGTTTCTATGTCTTTATATCAGAGGATGTGTGTATCTAGGGGGGTCCTCAATATTCACATAAATTGTAATGGTCACATTCGCTATAAATGGCTATTATGGGGCATAGGTACAGGTGTAGATGAGAATATAAGGTGTGGAGTTTAGAGAAACACTGTCATGGAATGTCTGGGCTGAAGAGGAAGTCTACAGAGGGTCTGCGAGTGTGGATCATTGAAGCATTGCCTAGAGTTCTCCCCAAGGCAGAGTGATTCCAGTGGCTCTGGCAATGGGAGGTCTACTGGATTTTCATCCTGGACACCCTCTCTCTTTGGGGACTCAATGAGGAATTGGATGTCAGTACAATCCTATAAAATAATCCTTTTACCCTCTTCCCCCTTCTGTTTTTTGCCTCTCTGCTCTGTAGGTTGTCACACTTGTACCCCCGGGATTGCATGCACATGGGGACACCATTAGGTCTCCCCACATGTATGGAATCTACATAGGAAACGGTCATGGGTGTTACCTTAGCTTTTATATGTATTTACCTCTTTTGAAGCAATAATTAACAGTTGGTCCAATTATTTATTAGTTATCCCTATCCATTTGGGGGTGGTCTGGGGGCGTCTTTGTGATTATATTTAGTATCTGTGTGATGCAATGAAATGTTTAATTTTCCAAAAAAATGTTTTTATCCATTAATTAGCTCAGGTATATAATTTGCCACTACCTATGTTTCACTTTTAGGCTTTCATTCTAGCCCCAAAACACCCCATATATTTTTATATACAGCATTTCACATTTTTGTAAATATTTTATTCTATCTTTTCATGTGACAACACTGAAGAAATGACACTTTGCTACAATGTAAAGTAGTGAGTGTACAGCTTGTATAACAGTGTAAATTTGCTGTCCCCTCGAAATACATCAAATAACACAGCAATTAATGTCTAAACCGCTGGCAACAAAAGTGAGTACACCCCTAAGTGAAAATGTCCAAATTGGGTCCAATTAGCCATTTTCCCTCCCAGGTGTCATGTGACTCGTTAGTGTTACAAGGTCTCAGGCAGGTGTGTCAAATTTGGTGCTATCGCTCTCACTCTCTCATACTGGTTACTGGAAGTTCAACATGGCACCTCATGGCAAAGATATGAAGCAAAAAAGAGATGACCGCACTCCGATATAAATCAAAAATTGGAGTAAAATTTATTCCACATCAAACAAATAGGCAAACTGGAACAACACACTGGCAATGAGTAAGCGACATCCCTAAGTCGTGAAACGCGTCTGCCTTTGTGTCCTGCATCCACAGTGTGTTGTTCCAGTTTGCCTATTTGTTTGATGTGGAATAAATTTTACTCCAATTTTTGATTTATATCGGAGTGCGGTCATCTCTTTTTTGCTTCATGTGATTCCGGATTGACGGATCCGACCGGCACCCGATACCCAGCCCACCTGGAGCGGTCTTTTCCCAATTGGATTTCAGTTACCTCATGGCAAAGAACTCTCTGAGGATCTGAAAAAAAAGAATTGTTGCTGTACATAAAGATGGCCTAGGCTATAAGAAGATTGCCAAGACCCTGAAACTGAGCTGCAGCATGGTGGCCAAGATCATACAGCCGTTTAACAGGACAGGTTCCACTCAGAACAGGCCTCGCCATGGTCGACCAAAGAAGTTGAGTGCACGTGCTCAGCGTCATATCCAGAAGTTGACTTTGAGAAATAGATGTATGAGTGCTGCCAGCATTGCTGCAGAGGTTGTAGGGGTGGGGGGTCAGCCTGTCAGTGCTCAGACCATACGCCACACACTGCATCGGTACAGAGGATGGTCTATGTGGACAGGTAAAGCTGTCCACATAGACCATCCTCTGCACTGCCATCTACGCCATCACTTCACGCTGCGCTCCACGAGCGCTTCAAGCCTCACTTTCAGATCACTCTACTGATGGGTAGTCTTCCCGGTCACGATTGCAGACTGACAGCAGTGAGAGCCGGCGGTGGGAGTCGGCGGTGAGGAGGACCGTCTATGTGGACAGCTTTACCACGGATGCTTGCCTACATAGATGCGCCTGTTTTAATAATCAACCATGTGAATTGCTAAATGTTGAACCTTTATTAAATGTAACCATATTGCTACACTTAGAGGCGCCCTCTCTTCTCTTTTATACTCTGTAGCTCCTGCTGAATTTTGCTTCTAATTCCCTTTGTGGAGGCGCCATTTGTGGATGGACATTTCATGGTTACAGAACCTATCGCATTGCTATAATCTTTTTATATGGACTATAAACTGAAGGAGTTGTTGTGGAATTAATCATTCGAGTTTCCATTATTTCTCATGGGGAAGAGTGCTTGGGATTACAAGCATGTTTCCAGAACAAATTATGCTCGCAATCCAAGGATTTATTGTACTTTGGCCACCTAATGCGAAGAGAGGACTCATTAGAAAAGACCCTGATGCTGGGAAACATGAAAGGAAAATGAAGAAGAGGATGACAGAAAACAAGATGGATAGAGAGCATCATCGAATCAATGAACATGAAGTTAAGCAAGCTGCGGGAGGCAGTGGAGGAAAGAAAAGCCTGGCGTGCTATGGTCCATGAGATCACGAAGAGTCGGACACGAATAATTGACTGAACAACAACAAAGGGGGTAATTCTTCTCAATGACCACAGGTGTAAGGAACATTCTTTCCACTGACCATCACACTAATGCATTATGAGTTGTAGATATAGTCATTTGCGATAGGGGTTCCCCGGGACCGGAATAGCATTCCAAGGGTTCCTCTGTGCTGAAAAATTTGAGAAAGCCTGGGCTACACCGTAAACCACCTGTTTAACATTGCTTCACCATTGCTCTGATACTTCCAAACCCAATCCCCTTTCTATGTGGCTGGTGGGCCTGAATGTTCTTCTGGCCAACACTGCCTTTAGAGCTTTGGGTGCTGGTGGGAACATGTCCCTGCTCTGTGGGGTTAAGAGATGCAGACCAGAGGGCCGGTAATTCAGCAGCATTGTCATGGTTGCTATGATGTTGTTGGCTGTACAGTGTCACTAGTTGCTATGACGCTGTCAGCTCCACAGTGTCATTGGTTGCTATGACGCTGTCAGCTCCACAGTGTCATTGGTTTCTATGATGCTGCTGGCTGCACAGTGTCACTGGTTGCTATGATGCTGTCGGCTTCACAGTGTCATTGGTTGTTATGACGCTGTTTGCTCCACAGTGTCATTAGTTTCTTTGATGCTGTTGGCTGCACAGTGCCACTGGTTGCTATGATGCTGTCAGTTCCACAGTGTCATTGGTTGTTATAACGCTGTTGGCTCCACAGTGTCATTGGTTTCTATGGTGCTGTTGGCTGCACAGTGTCACTAGTTGCTATGATGCTTTCAGCTCCACAGTGTCTTTGGTTGTTTTAACGATGTTGACTCAACGGTGTCATTGGTTGCTATGATGCTGTCAGCTCCACAGTGTCATTGGTTGTCATAATGCTGTTGGCTCCACAGTGTCATTGGTTGCTATGATGCTGTCAGCTCCACAGTGTTATTGGTTGTTATAATGCTGTTGGCTCCACAGTGTCATTGGTTTCTATGATGCTGTCAGCTCCACAGTGTCATTGGTTGTTATGATGCTGTCGGCTGCACAGTGTCACTGGTTGCTATGATGCTTTCGGCTGCACAGTGTCACTGGTTGCTATGATGCTTTCGGCTGCACAGTGTCACTGGTTGCTATGATGCTGTCAGATCCACAGTGTCATTGGTTGTTCTAACGCTGTTGGCTCCACAGTGTCATTGTGCAGCCGACAGCATCATAGCAACCAATGACACTGTGGAGCCAACAGCGTTAGAACAACCAATGACACTATGGATCTGACAGCATCATAGCAACCAATGACACTGTGGAGCCAATAGCATCATAGCAACCAATGAAACTGTGCGGCCAAGCGGCTTAACATGCACTAAAGATGCAGTGTCCAGCATAGATCACCCCCCATGCAATAAATCCATGTCCTTGTTTCTGGATTTAGTGTTTACTACTTACCTGTGCTGATCTCTGGTGGGATTTCCTCCTCCTTACACGGGTCATCACCCATCATGGACATCTCTTCTTCGTCTTCAACTTTTACCACAGTCAGGCTGTCACTCTGAATAAGACACAGACGGCTTTAAATACTTCTGATCATCATCATTGCAGGAAAAGTAGAATCGGTTACATGAGGACTATATCTGAGAACATTTGTTCCATCTACCTGATCCTCCTGAGGGATCTCCTGATGTTCCTGTGTGGAGTCCCGGGAATACAGAGGACGGGGAGATCTCTCTGGGGGGTTTCTCTTACTGGATCCATCTGTAGGAAACACACACACTGACTGAATACATTGTTTCTATGTCTTTATATCAGAGGATGTGTGTATCTAGGGGGATCCTCAATACAAGAAATTAATGTCTCCTGTTACCCGGTGATGTGAGGGGCGGCCGCTTCTCCATCATGACATTGGATCTTCTGGTGGACAATCTGTAACGGTCAAGTGGCAATGCATGAACAGTCAACACATAGCAGTTCCTGCCTCCTCCAGTAGGGGGTGGTACTCAGTTAGATGTAGCCCTGGCAGGGCACAACTGTCAGTGCTTTGAATGCTGCTATTGGCCATGGAAAGGCTGAACATGGGACCCCAAGTGTAGTTAGGTCAAATCCTTTGGTTGTGAAGGGTAGGTGGAGCTATCGCACTAGTCATAATATGTCATAGTATTATTAACTAGTCATAATAAGTGCCACAAGTAGGGTACATGCATTTTAAGGGTGATTTTTAAATATTTATCTCATTATAGATCCCAGTACCACCAATAAAGACCAATTCCCCCACTTCAGAGCCTTCTGATCCCTGTCTGAGTGCTGTATAGAGGACATGTGGCCCCCATCAACCAATCCTGTCCACAAGAAGTGCTGGGACCCCCTATGACAGCATATTATTACCTTCTCCAAGCTGACATCCCCACTAAGAGCATTCTAACACAACTAAGGCTCCTCCTTGTCTTCTCCATAGGGCTACAACAAAATGGCCGCCAAGCCCAGACTGTGAGAAGAACCATTCCAGCGTTTTTTTATTCAAAATGTATTTCGGAACGGCTAGTGTAGGACGACGCTAGATCTCCTTTCACAAAATTGCTCTCTTCTACTAAAATAATGAACCAATTGAATACCTGTATAGCGGCGTGTGCTACAAGAAAATGGCCGCCGAGTGTCTAGAACCGAGGACAGATTGATCAGCATTGCGCTCAGGCGTGTTTGATCCAGCTTTGACCAGTAGAGGTCGCCACGCTGCAATAAACGGCTCTCTGTTACTGAACATCGGCTTCTAGAAAGAGTGTCCAGCGCTCGGCTGGGCGTCACCATGGTAACCAGGAAGTAGCTGTGCGGCCGTGGAACGCAAACAGCGGAAGTTGGCAGCCACAGGGCGGAAGTTGGGGATGTTTTTTTTTTTTTATGGTTCTGGGATTATTTTTATGGATTTTATATTATTATTAATATATATATATATATATATATATATATATATATATATATATATATATATATATATATTACCATAGGCGATGCTTTAACATTTTTTACCAGTTTAGAGTTACAGAGGAGTTCTAGGGCTAGAATTATTGCTCTCGCTCTAACGATCGCGGCGATACCTCGCATGTGTGGTTTGAACACCGTTTACATATGCGGGCGCGACTTGCGTATGCGTTCGCTGCTGCGCGCGAGCTCGGAGGGACGGGGAGCTTTACATTTTTTTTTCTTAATTATTTTATTTATTTTTTTTCTCATTTTTACACTATCCTTATATATAAATATTTGGAGGGACTGTCCCTGATTTGGAGGGACTGTCCCTCTTTCCTCCTCATTTGTCCCTCATTTTAGACTGATCTATATAGTTGTACATAAAATGCACTTTTTATTTTTCAAAAAGTGTTTCCCAGTGCTAAACCTTTCATCCAATTTCTAAATTGCAGCATTTTGTAAATGTTAAAAGCCAATATAAAAGGAATAGGAGTGGTTAAAAAAAAAAAAGCACTTGTGGGTTTAACTAATAATTTTTTTTGTATAATTCTCCGTTAAGGGGGCGTGACAGGGGGTGTGTCCTATACCTACAAACATTTGCTAATAGGTGTCCCTCTTTCCCATCTCATTACCTGCATGGTTGTTGCGACCAATTGGAGGCAATAGTGCTCACCGAAGGCAACATGTCGTTTCATTTTTGCCGCGGCATTTGTACAGCCCTGGGCATCTGCATACCCTGGTTTAGGGGGCAGTAGAACCTCAGCTCAGCTATCTGGCTTTACCACCCTCTGGGCCCTTAATGAGCCCTTAGAAACAACATCCATATGGGGAACAATGACCCCACTATTAAAGCTGAGGTTTAATCTGCTTATATTTTGACTTCCCTATTCCTCCCTCATCAACATGATAAAAGATTTTTTTCTAAACCTTTCCGTTTTCATTTTTTTGGACCCTGGGGTGTCTTTACCGGGTCTCTGTGCTTCTCTCTGCAGGCAGATCATGGCTGGTGGGAGTGGCCGGTAGGGTGCTATACATAGCTTCCTGAAAACATCACAGCCCCTTGCCTCAGTACTGCTCTCAGGAGCCCCCACCCCATATGCAAGCAGTGGGTTGGTCCTTGGGAGGGGTTATGCAAATAATAAATTGCCTCAATGGGTGGATGTCAGTGTGAAGGGGTGGGTGACCCGAAGTGGGGCTGTATTTTCATGCAGACCACCCTAGGTAACCCCCACATGTGATGCTGAGCCTCCATGATTCAAAGAACTGAAATCCAATGAATGAAAGGGGCAGCTCAGGGACAGTCAGGCTGAGGAGGAAAGAGCAAGATCAGCCTTTCTCCACATTTTCAACACAAAGGAACCCTTGTAATAACGTTTTGAATAAAATATGGCAGAGGTGGGAGCTATGGAAATGTAAGAACTGCAGGCTCTAAGTCTCGCCCTTCTTCCTATACCTACAAACATTTGCTAATAGGTGTCCCTCTTTCCCATCTCATCACTTGCATGGTTGTTGCGACAAACGGGTTGCGATTGGGACTAAGTCTAGCCCTAAAACTTAAACAATTCCTATTGGGTATATATATTTTTAGTGATAGAGGGGAGAAGTTGTGATCTTTGTCAGGTCTGTGTTCCTACTAGCGAGATGATTCCTTAAGTTCTGTCCCGGGGAACATTTTCTGGTGTTTTAGACAGAGCAGTGATGCTCGCAGCTCATTAACTACCCCAGGAACAGTGGTGTAAAGTCCTTGTGCACAAGGATTATCATGGTCTTGCCCATTCAAACTTTTCTCTTTTTTGGGCTATTTTTATACAGTGTTGTGTCATGAAAAGTACCTAGGGTTCTATTTTAGTCGTCATTCACACAGAGGTGGGTGTCAATGAATATATCTTCATCAACATTAACACAACTTTAATGGCAAAGACATTGATGATAACAATCATCAGTGTATCCATCTTCACCAAAGTCAACATGTGGACGAAGGTGGATACATTGACAGCCAATGTAAGTGCATGGGGATGCAGCAGCAGGTGAACCGAAACAGGCACTCGGCCCAATTTGAAGATGCGGACATTGACGATCGTCAATGTATCCATCTTCATCTTACAAAAAAACATTGACAAGAATGTTGACAATCGTCAATGTATCCATCTTGGTCATTGTAAACAGGAACATGTTTTGACATTGATGAAGATGGATACATTGACGATCGTCAACGTGTTTGTCAAAGTTTTCGTGTTGACAATGACGAAGATGAATACATTGACAATCGTCAACATCAACGTCACTCTCAACTTTTTTTTGTGCTCACGATGATAAAAATGGATACATTGACAATCATCAAAATCAACATCATTCTTAATGTTTTCTTGCTCACAATGACATAGATGAATACATTGACAATCGTCACCATCAACTTCATTCAACGTTTTCGTGCTCAGGATGACAAAGACAATAGTCAACATCAACATCATTCTCAATGATTCCGTGCTCACAATGACCAAGATGGATACATTGACAATCGTCAATGTCACTGTCAACATTTTCATGCTCCTGATGACTAAGATAAATACATTGACGATCATCAACTTCAAAATCTTTAAACTGGGATGACCAGCTGTGTAGGCACTACATTCCCACACATTTAAATGGACTGCCTGTACACAGCAGCTGGAGGCTCTAGACCAGGGGTCTTCAAACTATGGCCCTCCAGTTGTTCAGGAACTACAATTCCCATCAAGCCTAGTCATGTCTGTGTATGTCAGAGTTTTACAATGCCTCATGGGATGTGTAGTTCCGCAACAGCTGGAGGGCCGTAGTTTGAGGATCCCTGCTCTAGACGCATAAACAGATGGCCCTTTTACAGTTTACAGGCCTCAGCACCTGTGGTAAATAAGGCCTTAGATGTGCCTTCTGCTAGCTATGAATGGTTGGGCAGGGTGCATCTGAAAGACAGCACAGCAAAAGAGAAGATGGGCATGATTTCTGCTTCTCAGCACCTGCCCTTTTCGGGACACCTTCTTTTTGTACGCAATTCTTGACACTGCACTAAAAAGCAGGTACTGTATGGAAATCCTCATTTTATCACTCTGACCTCCAACAGTATTAAAGGCAGCTACGAACAACAACGTAGTATTTTATTTTTTTATCCCAAAGTGCACCAACCCTTCTGCAAGGAAGGAGTTTGATAAAAGGAAACATACACTTTCTCACTCAGGAGGAAAGCGGCTTTTCATTGGTGTGCGTATGCATGTGAAAGTCGAGAAACGTCCTCCACTGAAATGACTTCCCGCACTGCTGACACGCAAATGGCTTTTCCACATCATGTGTCTTCTTATGATAGTCAAGGGATGACTTCCACTGGAAACACTTCCCGCACTGCGGGCAACAGAAAGGCCTCTCGGCACTGTGGACTTTCTGGTGTCGGGTGAAACCTGACTTTACCGCAAAACGTTTGCCGCACTCGGGGCAGGAATAGGGCTTCTCCCCCGAGTGAACTTTTTGATGGCTGGTAAGATACGACCTGAGTAGAAAACGCTTCCCGCATTTCGAGCACACATATGGCTTTGTCCCGGTGTGCGCTCTCCGATGTCTAGTGAGACTCGACCTCAGGGCAAAACATTTTCCGCATTCGGGGCAAGAGAAAGGATTCTTCTGGCCGGTATCATTGGTCTCTTTTTCAACAAAGTTCCCTTCCTGTGTAACATTTTCACCTGCTGCGGAACATTGTAAAATGTCACCCTCGCCGTAAGATGTGTGATTATTGATGGCAGGGGACCGATCGGAAATAATAACCCCGTGAGTAGAGGGATCGGAGGAAAGATCTGCACTGGGAAGAACCGAATGGCGTTTTGGAGTAATGGAGTCATAATCCGAAGAATCAGATGTGACGTCAGTATCTTCCATCTCACTGTCTAGAGAGATCACGGGGAATTTTGCCAAGTTATTCTCGCTTGTTCCATCTGGAAAAATAGAAAAATGAAGGGGGGGGGGGGAATGGTTAGAATGATGGGAATGGTAGAAAGAAGAGATTTTTGTAATGACTGAACAAGGCGAATCTGGGGTCTTTTCTGTGTTTATTACTCACCTGTGCTGATCTCTGGAGGAACTTCAACCTCTTTAATCCTCACAGGTCCGCCTTCCTCCTCCTCAGCTTTGACTCCTCTCTGAGGGGTTCTGGTGTCTCTGAGGTCTGTGAATAAAGATGAGAGTGAAGCCCCCTGTACTGAGATGTATGAGAGACCCCAGAGAGTGTGTGTGGGGGAGACTGGTCACATCTCTTGGCTGATAACACACAATGACATGATGTGAGGAGGAGAGCCGGAGTCTAATAGAGGCTGATGGTGCCTGACTCCCCCACTGGGCACATACTGTCCCCCCATTACGGTCTACTGACAGAGGAGGGGGGAGAAGAAGAGATTGTTGTAGTGACTGAACAAGGCGAATCTGGGGTCTTTTCTGTGTTTTGTGTTTATTACTCACCTGTGCTGATCTCTGGAGGAACTTCAACCTCTTTAATCCTCACACGTCCTCCTTTCTCCTCCTCAGCTTTGACGCCTCTTTGAGCGGTTCTGGTGTCTCCGGGGTCTGTGAATAAAGATGAGAGTGAAGCCCCCTGTACTGAGATGTATGAGAGACCCCAGAGAGTGTGTATGGGGGGAGATCGGTCACGTCTCTAGGCTGGTAACACACAATGATGGGAGGAGGAAAGCCAAAGTCTAATAGAGGCTGATGGCTCCTGACTCCCCCACTGGGCACATACTGTCCCCCCCATTACTGTCTACTGACAGAGGAGGGGAGAAGAAGAGATTGTTGTAGTGACTGAACAAGGAGAATCTGGGACTCTTCTCTGGATTTACTGTTTATTACTCACCTGTGCTGATCTTTGGAAGAATTTCCTCCACCTTACACGGCTCATTACCCAAGATAGACATCTCTTCTTCATCTTCAACTGTAATGACAGTGAAGTCATCGCTCTGGATACAACACAAAATGTCTCTGAAAACTTCGGATCTCCAGATTGCAAGAAAATAAGATGCTGCTTCATGACTGTATATGAGACACTTTGTTCAACCTACCTGATCCTCCTGAGGGATCTCCTGATGTTCCTGTGTGGAGTCCCGGGAATACAGAGGACGGGGACATCTCTCTGGGGGATTTCTGTTACTGGATCCATCTGTAGGAAACACACACACTGAATACATTGAATACATTGGGGACTGAATACATTGGGGAGAATTACCAAACACTGTACATAAAATGCTTGTCTTTAGGCAAAGATTTTTTGGTTATGGATCTGAACACAGCACATATTTACGCACCTATGTGCATGTCCCCATTGAAAACAATTCATCTAAATTTAGATTCTTTAAAAACAAAACAAAGAAAAAACACTTTGACATGGGTTACTTTATTGTTGTGTGCATGGATCCTTAAACAAAAAAAAAGCTACAATTATTACAACTGCAACACTATTTTGGCCCATGTGCAAGAGGTGTGGTGCCAGAAATTGGCTTGACTGGTGCGCACCGCATTAACAAAGCAGATAGACCTTGCCAGTTTGAATTTCGAGATGGAATAAATACGGTTATGTAACGGTATCAGCCAAATGATCAGACCAGTGATAATGTGCAATTTCTACTTTACTTAATGAAAACCAATGTAGATTACACAGGAGATCATGTGGACAGGGGTTTGCAGTACAAAACAGCAATGAGGAAGGGGGAAACAGTCATAAAACATATGAAAACAAGTATATTGCAATTCTACTAATGGCCACTAGATGGCAGCAGAGTGCTCTGAGTTCAGTTTACTGATAGGATAGAGAGCTGAAGATTTCTCACATGTTCCAAGATGATAATCATTCATTCAGCAGACTGTGAGCTGAGGGGATTTTCTGCTGGCACAGACTTCACACTGGCACTGCTGATGCTGACTTTGGTCAGGAGGCTCTGGGGGCCGTAGATAGGACCACCCCACTGCTTGGACAGCTTCTCCACATGGACTGTAACAGAGTCCTCTCCAGAGACTGGGGCTTGGATAGATGCTGCGTGCTCTTTTGCTTACTGCTGGTGGCTCACACACCAGACTGATCAGATGAGGACCCAGCACCTGGGGACAGCTCACTTGCCCAGTCACTGCTGTCCAATCAGGCAGGATCTCTCTGAGCACAGAAAGCTAGGCGGAGCTGGCATTTATACTCCCTGGGCGTGTCCAGGAACTCAGGGGATGCTGGGAGCC
Source organism: Pelophylax lessonae (assembly GCF_965119305.1). Taxonomy (NCBI): domain Eukaryota; kingdom Metazoa; phylum Chordata; class Amphibia; order Anura; family Ranidae; genus Pelophylax; species Pelophylax lessonae. Next base: position 251,501,126 of record NC_138776.1, read on the forward strand.
CAGAGGATTGTGGGGAATTGAGTTAAAGGGACTTGCACCTGCATCTGGATAAAGGGGCACACCACTACAATACTAGCACAGGTTCTGTACCTAATAAAAACAGGGATTGCAGCAGTTTTCAATATAGATATTCTCGCAGATCCCCGCCAAAAGGGATGGCAACTGTGTGAACATTCCCTCCTCTGCCCGTGCAGTGAACACACTACACGTGCAGAACCTGCATATAAGCAGGGGCTGTTAACCCTGGCAAACATCATTTTTTTCCTGCTCTCGGCTGAGCTGGGGTTGAGGGAGGGCAGAAAACCAAGCTGCTCCATATCCCCTGCCCTATGCCCTAGGCCATGTCACCTATTTCTTTTTCTGCACAGCGCCTCTTGGGCTAGGCCTTTAGGCTAAGTTCAGGGACATTTTTGTTACCAGGCCGCCAATGCACTCGCACTGGCACTATTCATTTAACCACTTAAGCCCCGGAGGATTTTCCTGCTAAAAGACCAGGGGGTATTTTGCGATTCGGCACTGCGTGACTTTAACGGACAATTGCGCGGTCGTGCGACGCTGTACCTAAACGAATTTGACGTCCTTTTTTTCCCACAAACAGAGCTTTCTTTTGGTGGTATTTGATCACCTGTGCGATTTTTTGATCACGCGCTATAAACAAAAAAAGAGCGACAATTTTGCAAAAATAGCAATATGTTTCACATTTTTTTATATGAAATTCCCCAAAAAAAAAATGTAAAAATCAAAATTTTTTAAAATTTTTGGCCAATTTGTTTTATGCTACCTATGTTTGGTAAAAAAAAAAAAAATCGCAAAAAGCGTATTTTGATTGGTTTGTGCAAAAGTTATCGCGTTTACTAACAAAGGGAAAGATTTTTGTCATTTTTGTTGTTTTTTTTTTTAACGCGTAATGGCGGCGATCGGCGATTTTTTTTGCGGTACTGCGACATTGCGGCGGACAGATCGGACCCTTGACTGACATTTTTGACACTTTTGGGGTTACCAGTGACATTTCTACAGTAATCAGTGCTATACATATGCACTGTTACTGTAAAAATACACTGGCAGTGAAGGGGTTAACTTTATTTGGGAGGGAGGGGCTGTGTGTGTCCCTAGGGGCGTGGTTTCTACTGTGATTGGCTGTGGCTCTAGCTGTAAGGACACTGATCAACGGATCTACATACTAGATCCGAGTGATCAGTGTCTTTACAGCGAGGAGAATGACAGGAATGACAATTATTACAACTGCAACACTATTTTGGCCCATGTGCAAGAGGTGTGGTGCCAGAAATTGGCTTGACTGGTGCGCACCGCATTAACAAAGCAGATAGACCTTGCCAGTTTGAATTTCGAGATGGAATAAATACGGTTATGTAACGGTATCAGCCAAATGATCAGACCAGTGATAATGTGCAATTTCTACTTTACTTAATGAAAACCAATGTAGATTACACAGGAGATCATGTGAACAGGGGTTTGCAGTACAAAACAGCAATGAGGAAGGGGGAAACAGTCATAAAACATATGAAAACAAGTATATTGCAATTCTACTAATGGCCACTAGATGGCAGCAGAGTGCTCTGAGTTCAGTTTACTGATAGGATAGAGAGCTGAAGATTTCTCACATGTTCCAAGATGATAATCATTCATTCAGCAGACTGTGAGCTGAGGGGATTTTCTGCTGGCACAGACTTCACACTGGCACTGCTGATGCTGACTTTGGTCAGGAGGCTCTGGGGGCCGTAGATAGGACCACCCCACTGCTTGGACAGCTTCTCCACATAGACTGTAACAGAGTCCTCTCCAGTGACTGGTGCTTGGATAGATGCTGCGTGCTCTTTTGCTTACTGCTGGTGGCTCACACACCAGACTGATCAGATGAGGACCCAGCACCTGGGGACAGCTCACTTGCCCAGTCACTGCTGTCCAATCAGGCAGGATCTCTCTGAGCACAGAAAGCTAGGCGGAGCTGGCATTTATACTCCCTGGGCGTGTCCAGGAACTCAGGGGATGCTGGGAGCCCAGAGGATTGTGGGGAATTGAGTTAAAGGGACTTGCACCTGCATCTGGATAAAGGGGCACACCACTACAATACTAGCACAGGTTCTGTACCTAATAAAAACAGGGATTGCAGCAGTTTTCAATATAGATATTCTCGCAGATCCCCGCCAAAAGGGATGGCAACTGTGTGAACATTCCCTCCTCTGCCCGTGCAGTGAACACACTACACGTGCAGAACCTGCATATAAGCAGGGGCTGTTAACCCTGGCAAACATCATTTTTTTCCTGCTCTCGGCTGAGCTGGGGTTGAGGGAGGGCAGAAAACCAAGCTGCTCCATATCCCCTGCCCTATGCCCTAGGCCATGTCACCTATTTCTTTTTCTGCACAGCGCCTCTTGGGCTAGGCCTTTAGGCTAAGTTCAGGGACATTTTTGTTACCAGGCCGCCAATGCACTCGCACTGGCACTATTCATTTAACCACTTAAGCCCCGGAGGATTTTCCTGCTAAAAGACCAGGGGGTATTTTGCGATTCGGCACTGCGTGACTTTAACGGACAATTGCGCGGTCGTGCGACGCTGTACCTAAACGAATTTGACGTCCTTTTTTTCCCACAAACAGAGCTTTCTTTTGGTGGTATTTGATCACCTGTGCGATTTTTTGATCACGCGCTATAAACAAAAAAAGAGCGACAATTTTGCAAAAATAGCAATATGTTTCACATTTTTTTATATGAAATTCCCCAAAAAAAAAATGTAAAAATCAAAATTTTTTAAAATTTTTGGCCAATTTGTTTTATGCTACCTATGTTTGGTAAAAAAAAAAAAATCGCAAAAAGCGTATTTTGATTGGTTTGTGCAAAAGTTATCGCGTTTACTAACAAAGGGAAAGATTTTTGTCATTTTTGTTGTTTTTTTTTTTAACGCGTAATGGCGGCGATCGGCGATTTTTTTTGCGGTACTGCGACATTGCGGCGGACAGATCGGACCCTTGACTGACATTTTTGACACTTTTGGGGTTACCAGTGACATTTCTACAGTAATCAGTGCTATACATATGCACTGTTACTGTAAAAATACACTGGCAGTGAAGGGGTTAACTTTATTTGGGAGGGAGGGGCTGTGTGTGTCCCTAGGGGCGTGGTTTCTACTGTGATTGGCTGTGGCTCTAGCTGTAAGGACACTGATCAACGGATCTACATACTAGATCCGAGTGATCAGTGTCTTTACAGCGAGGAGAATGACAGGCAGCTTGTTTACACAAGCTGCCTGACATTCTCCCTCTCCCCCGACGATCGCCGAGTGGCCGGCGGACATCGGGTCCGCTGGTCACACGCGCGGGGGGGGGGGGTCCGTGACCGCGCGGGAGCGCGCCTCCGCGGGCGCGCGCTCGCTCCCCAGACCCTCCCAGGCTAGTGACGTTAATTAACGTCACTCTGCCTGGCAGGGGCTGACCGTCGCAGTAAATCTACTTGCGGCGTTCGGCAAGCGGTTAATCTATTTTTGCTCTCCAAGTCTTTGTCTCTTTGCACTTTTGTCAGTTTTCTTTTCATTTGGATGAAGGGTGTGGGTCCTCGGGCCTTCCCTGATGTCTAGGGGAGGGTGTGTGGCCAATAGCTTTATTCCTCACCTGAACCAGAAGGTCTCTCTAGTACACAATAATCAGCTTTAGCTGACCATGAAGATAGGGATCCACCAGGCCTTTTGGCTAGGTGGACTAATGGCCCGTACACACGTACCGATTGTTGGCCGTAAATATTCGCCCAACGTCCGATCGGCCGTTTGTCGGCTTGTTAGTATGATGCTTCCGACAACCGACTGCGACTTTTCGGCCAAACAAAATCTGGTGTGCATGCTATAAAATTTTTGTTGGTCGTCACCAGAACGGCCGATTGTTCGTCAGTCAGTACAGATTTCGGCCGACAACAGTCAGATGAGCAAGGCTGGGCATGCTCAGAGAAGAAAAAACACACAGAAAGTCAACCATCACATGACATCACTTCTGAAGTTGGTTTCTGTCGGCCAACAAAAGTCCAGTGCAAGTCTAGAGCACATTTCAACCAACAAACAACACTGGACAAAAGACGGCCGATCGTTCGGCCGACAATCGGTGCGTGTGTATGGGGCTTAAGTGTGAGCCCTGAGCCTAGTACACACGGGCATAATCGGCCGGTTAAAAAAAAAAACACTAATGGTGTGTACTAGGCTTTACCCTTGTCAGAAGCCTTGTGCCCCAGAGGATTAGGTAAGATCCTACTTCTTCGGGAGGTGGACCAGAGACACACCGAGAGCACTTTTTTTGTTGTTTTGTTTTTGTGCTCCACTAAAGGTTAAAAAAAAACTCCTAATAAGGAGTAATAAGAAGTGGGATCTTAGTTTATAAGAGTGGTGCAAGCTTTATGTTTGCCTCACTCTTTGCTAATTCCGCCTTGTTTCTATGTCTGTCTATCAGAATAGAAAGGAAAAGAAGAGATTGTTGTAGTGACTGAACAAGGAGAATCTGGGACTCTTCTCTGGCTTTAGTGTTTATTCCTCACCTGCAGGGCTGGTGCTTCCACTAGGCAAACTAGGCAGCCGCCTAGGGCTCATTGCCACCTAGGGGCGCAGCCAGGAGTCGGCACTCTCTCTCCATCACAAATGATTATTGTGAGCTGAGGGGAGAGGTGGTGGTAGGGGAGGAAGAAGGGACAGAGAAAGATGCCAGGTGTCTTGGGCAAAGGCGGAACTATCAGGCCTTGGCTTTCCACCACTGTTGGAGGGGCCCCAAGAGGCAGGAATGGAGCCCACCAGAGTGCTGCCTGCATGATGATCCTCTTCAGCTGGGGCTTAACAGCCTTAACCCCAGGCAGGAAGTGACTCTCTGCACTGAGCTGGTAGGCAGCCGTTCATTTCCCTGGGTTGGTATTAAGCAGGGAGCGGAGGAGAGCTGAACCTGAGCCGGAGCTCGGCACTGGAGGGCGGAACCTTTACTGGGGCAGAAGCAACGAGGCACCAGAATGGTCTGAGGAGGTTGGTGATGAAGGACATGCGGAGCTCTCTGACTGCTGCTTTTCCCTCCACCAGGAGCCGGTTGGAGCTGTGGTGAGCACTGTGGTCCAGGAGAGGAGCGTCCTGGGAGAAGGAATCAGCAGGATCACTGTGAAGGAGGGCAGAGTGGGGGCCACTCTCTTCATACCGCCCAGTTAGTGTCCACAGAACAGGGGATCAGGGTCCCTGGGTGTTACATGGAGCATCCCTGGTATGAAAGGGAATCGGGGTCACCAGGTGTGCCATGAGGAATCAGAGTCACCAGGTGTGACATGGAGGATAGGGGTCACCGGGGGTAACAGAAGTTCGGGGTCACCAGGTGTGCCATGAGGAATTGGGGTCCCTGGGTGTGCCATGGGGGATTGGGGTCCCCAAGTGTGACACAGAGTAACATCAGGGTCCCCAGGTGTGACATGGAGGAACATCAGGGTCCCCAACTGTGACATGGAAAAACATCAGGGTCTGACATAGAGGAACATTGGGGTCACTGAGTATGACAGCATGACATGGAGGAACACGGGGGTCCCTGGGTGTGACATGGAGGAACATCAGGGTCAGTGGGTATGACAGCATGACATGGAGGAATATTGGGGTCCAAGGGTGTGACATGGAAAAACATCAAAGTCCCTGGGTGTGACACGGAGGGACATTAGGGTCCCCGGGTGTGACATGGAGGAATATGGGGGGTCACTGGGTATGAAAGCATAACATGGAGGAACCATCGGATCAGGGTCACTGGGTATGACATAAAGGAGTTTTTAACCCCTTCCCTTTTTTTGGGGGGGGGGGGGGCGCAAGTAGCTGGTCTTGCCTAGGGCGTAAAATAGTCTAGCACCGGCCCTGCTCACCTGTGCTGATCTCTGGAGGGATTTCTTCCACCTTACATCTCTCATCGCCCATGACCGACATCTCTTCTTCATCTTCAATTTTAATTACAGTGAAGTCATCTCTCTGCATAAGACACAACATGCTCTGAATAATTCTGATCTCCAGATTGCAAGAAAATAGGATACTGTTACATCATGATCTGAGAACCTTTCCATCTACCTGATCCTCCTGAGGGATCTCCTGATCTTCCTGTGTGGAGTCCTGGGAATACAGAGGACGGGGACATCTCTCTGGGGGATTTCTGTTACTGGATCGATCTGTAGGAAACACACACACTGACTGAATACATTGTTTCTATGTCTTTATATCAGAGGATGTGTGTATCTAGGGGGATCCTCAATACAAGAAATTAATGTCTCCTGTTACCTGGTGATGTGAGGGGCGGCCGCTTCTCCATCATGACGTCCTTGTAGAGTTCCTTGTGTCCTTCTATATACTCCCACTCCTCCATGGAGAAATAGACAGTGACATCCTGACACCTTATAGGAACCTGACACACACAATGATACAGTCACCATCCAGACACATCCCTTGTCTGTTACTGGATAATGTCCCAGAATTCCCGGCACCGCTCACCTCTCCTGTCAGCAGCTCAATGATCTTCTGGGTGACTTCTAGGATCTTTGCGTTGTTTCTGTCAAGTGTTGGGGAGGGAGGTGGAGGATCATCTGACTTTATGGGTCCATAATCCTACAAAATGAAATAAATATATTGTAGAAATATGGCTACGTGTCCCATAATACCATTCACTTATCTGTGTTTTATTAATAGAGATAAGAGTGATGTCATGTGACCTCCCAGAATCCTCCTCACCTCTCCGGTCAGCTCTGTGTTTTATTAATAGAGATAAGAGTGATGTCATGTGACCTCCCAGAATCCTCCTCACCTCTCCGGTCAGCTCTGTGTTTTATTAATAGATATAAGAGTGATGTCATGTGACCTCCCAGAATCCTCCTCACCTCTCCGGTCAGCTCTGTGTTTTATTAATAGAGATGAGAGTGATGTCATGTGACCTCCCAGAATCCTCCTCACCTCTCCGGTCAGCAGGTAGATGATCTCCAGGGTGAGGTTTAATATCCTCTCTGTTGTGTAACTCCACTCCTTCTCCATCTTTACCAATGAGATGAGGAATGGAGTCTGCTTCTCTTGGGGGAACCAACCGTGATGAAACCTCTGTTGCATATAAAAATAAATCAATATAGTTGAATTACTTAGAATACAGAATAATAGATCTATTGACCTACAGGGATCGGCTCTACCCTTGTCTGTGCTGCCCTGCCACCCCTCTTCTCTCATCTATATCCAAACACAATAAGTATTTAGCCCCATGGAAGTTCATAGGGATTTCTAGAACACCAAGCTGCCTGCAGAAGGGAGCAAGGGACCTCAAGATGTGCCAGCACTGCAAACTTTAAGTCAAAGGTTACCGGCCAGAAAGCACAAACAGAAGTACAACAGAACTCATTATACTCACCTTGTCTTTTCCTTTTCTCTGGGTCCAGGGAATGTTACAGCCCTTCCAATGTTGAATACGTGTTGCCTGGTATGACATGCACCCTGGCCCGCCCCCTCCTTGCCAACCAGGCTGCACACTCGGGTCTGGCATGGATTTTGAAAAGGACCCTACTCCCTTTTTATGTTGTCTGGGGCCCCTCAAAATCTATACCAGACCCTTATCTGAGCATGCAGCCTAGCAAATGAGGAAAGGGAAGGACAGTAAGACTGGGGTTCCTGCTTCCTTAACAATACCATGTCACATGTCTTCATAGGGAGGGTACGGTACCAAGGGGAAGCTATTCCTCATGATTAGAGACGGGCTCGGGTGTGTTTGAGTTCCCACGTGTCCGATCCCGCCAGGAAGCCGACACTGCACTTTGCTAATCACAGGCACCGAGACATTTCCCGATCCACAGCTGCACAGATCGGGAAATGTCTCAGTGCCTGTGATTAGCGGAGTGCAGTGTCGGCTTCCTGTCGGGATCAGGCGTGTGGGAACTCAAACACGTTTGAACCCAAGCCACACGCCTTCATAGGGATGGTACCATACCAAGGGGCATCTAGTCCTCATGATTACTGTTGGGCTTGGGCGTGTTCGAGTGCCCCCGTGCCTGATCCCGCCAAGAAGCCAACACTGCACACCGCTAATCACAGGCACCGAGACATTTCCCGATCCGCAGCTGCACAGATTGGGAAAAGTCTCAGTGCCTCTGATTAGCAGAGTGCAGTGTTGGCTTCCTGGCGGGCACTCAAACACGCCCGAACCCAAGCCACATGCCTTCAAGGGAGGGTACCGTACCAAGGAGCATCTAGTCCTCATGATTAGAGATGGGCTCGGGGCGTGTTTGAGTTCCCACGTGCCCCGATCTCGCCAGGAAGCCCACACTGCACTTTGCTTATCACAGGCACCGAGACATTTCCCGACCCGCAGCTGCGCAGATCGAGAAATGTCTCAGAGCCTGTGATTAGCAGAGTGCAGTGTCGGCTTCCTGGCGAGATCGGGCATGTGGGCAATCGAACACGCCCGAACCCAAGCCACATGCCTTCATAGGGAGGGTACCGTACCAAGTGGCATCAAGTCCTCATGATTAGAGACGGGCTCAGGCGTGTTCGAGTTCCCACGTGCCCGATCCCGCCAGTAAGCCGACACTGCACTTTGCTAATCACAGGCACCGAGAAATGTCCTGATCCGCAGCTGCACAGATCGGGAAAGGTCTCGGTGCCTATGATTAGCGGAGTGCAGTGTCGGCTTTCTGGCACGATCGGGCACATGGGCACTCGAACACGCCCGAACCCAAGCCACACACCTTCATAGGGAGGGTACCGTACCAAGGGGCATCTACTCCTCATGATTAGAGATGGGCTCGGCCGTGTTCGAGTGCCCACGTGCCCGATCCCGCCAGGAAGCCGACACTGCACTCCGCTAATCATAGGCACTGAGACCTTTCCCGATCTGTGCAGCTGTGGATCAGGAAATGTCTCGGTGCCTGTGATTAGCAAAGTACAGTGTCAGCTTCCTGGCGAGATTGGGCACATGGGAACTCGAACACACCTGAGCCCGTCTCTAATCATGAGGACTTGATGCCCCTTGGTACGGTACCCTCTCTATGAAGGCATGTGGCTTGGGTTCAGGCATGTTCGAATGCCCACGTGCCCAATCCCGACAGAAAGCCAACATTGCACATTTCCCGATCCGCAGCTGCACAGATCAGGAAAGGTCTCAGTGCCTGTGATTAGCGGAGCGCAGTGTCGGCTTCCTAATGGGATCGGGCACGTGGGCACTCGAACAAACCCGAACCCAAACCACATGCCTTCATAGGGAGGGTACCGTACCAAGGGGCATCTAGTCCTCATGATTAGGGACGGGCTCAGGCGTGTTCAAGTTCCCATGTGCCTGCTCTCGCCAGGAAGCCGACATTGCACATGGCTAATCACGGGCACCGAGACATTTCCCGATCCACAGCTGCACAGATCGGGAAATGTCTCGGACCTGTGATTAGCGGAGTGCAGTGTTGGCTTCCTGGTGGGCACTCGAACACGTCCGAACCCATCTCTACTCATGATGTTGGGTACTAGTGGATGTGGGGGATCTGCGGGGTGTGTAGCTTTTTTTGGAAATTGGAAGCCCCCTTTGATATAAAGGGGCCCAAGTATCCCCCAGGGCCCAAGTATCCCCCCTCCCCCCTTTTCATGCAGGGCACAAAGTTCTCCATGATACAAAAAAATTATAATAATATATTTCATAATAGAAAATACACACACACCATGAAAAACTACCATATGATGCCCTCTTGCCCAGGCTGGCATGGCGCTATTGAGATGTACTCAGTGCCTTACCTGTGTAATACTCCATGTAAGTCACATGATCATTCTCTTAAAGGGATGATCCCCCCCTTTCTCTGTACAATCCATCACCTTACACATAGCTAATCCAATCCCTTACCTCCACACTGTGCAGCTTCCTATTACAACAATCCAGGATTCCTGGGGAGGGATACACTAAAAGTTTAGGTGAGCTACATGTCATGCTACCTGTACCTGGTCTCCTAGGCTACAAGAAAATGGCCGCACTCCCTCCTCCCACACCACCTTGTATATTAAAGAGCACTTCCTTTGTTCTTACTGCAAGCCAAACAAAATGTTCGTATCACTTTTCCATAAATATTTACTTATAATCATCAAAAAAATCAATAAACATCAATAATGATTTGTAAAAAGCATGTGCGAGGAAAAAAAAAAAAAACAGGCTACGACAAAATGGCCGCAGCCCTTTTTGCATTCTTTACCCTCTAATGGTGACTCTGTGACAGTGGTGAATTGGGAATCAGTGACAAGAGCGTGAGAAGAGCAGCATTCGCTGGGCGTTACCATAGCGACAACGAAGCAGCTGTGCGGCGGTGGACAGCGGAAGAGCCTTAAAAACACGACTTGTGCCCTGTGGCTAATATAATAATGTTCCTACTATTAACACCTTCATGCCTAAAGGGCCATACACACTATAAGATTTTCTGAAGACTTTTTCCTTTAGATTTACCAAAACCATATAATATGAGGTCAAACCTAAACACTTTCCATTTGTATGCAATCTGGCAGGCTCTTGCACTACATAGAAAAGGTAAATCTGAAGGAAATCTAACCACAAAAGATGGATAGTGTGTATCCAGCTTAAGCCTTTTTCTGACACTTGTTGTGTTTAGATTTGTTTTTATCGGAAGGTTTAAATAAATTAGCATTTTATAAACTATAACATACTTCATTAGTGACTTCAAAGTCCCAAACGCTAAGGGGAAAGTTCTTCTGTAGTTACATTAATTAGGGATGTGGCACATTTTTCTGAGAACATTACCGGGATCTTTTCCTCTGATGTGATGGGAGACCTCTAATGTGATAGGGAACCTCTGATAAGATGGGGATCTTTGATGTGATTGGGGACCCGCTGATGTGATGGGGGGGGTCTCTGATGTGATGGGGGGGGTCTCTGATGTGATGGGGGGGGGTCTCTGATGTGATGGGGGGGACCCGCTGATGTGATGGGGGGGGGTCTCTGATGTGATGGGGGGGGTCTCTGATGTGATGGGGGGGGGTCTCTGATGTGATGGGGGGGACCCGCTGATGTGATGGGGGGGGGGTCTCTGATGTGATGGGGGGGTCTCTGATGTGATGGGGGGGGTCTCTGATGTGATGGGGGGGACTCGCTGATGTGATGGGGGGGGGTCTCTGATGTGATGGGTGGGGACCCGCTGATGTGATGGGGGGGACTCGCTGATGTGATGGGGGGGTCTCTGATGTGATGGGTGGGGACCCGCTGATGTGATGGGGGGGGGGTCTCTGATGTGATGGGTGGGGACCCGCTGATGTGATGGGGGGGGGGACCTCTGATGTGATGGAGAAACCTCTCATGTGAAGGGGGACCTCTGATGTGATGGGGGGGGGTCTCTGATGTGATGGGTGGGGACCCGCTGATGTGATGGGGGGGGGGGTCTCTGATGTGATGGGTGGGGATCCGCTGATGTGATGGGGGGGGGGTCTCTGATATGATGGGTGGGGACCCGCTGATGTGATGGGGGGGACCCGCTGATGTGATTGGGGGGTCTCTGATGTGATGGGTGGGGACCCGCTGATGTGATGGGGGGGGGACCTCTGATGTGATGGAGAAACCTCTCATGTGAAGGGGGACCTCTGATGTGATGGGTGGGGACCCGCTGATGTGATGGGGGGGGGTCTCTGATGTGATGGGGGGGTCTCTGATGTGAAGGGGGGGGTCTCTGATGTGATGGGGGGGGGGTCTCTGATGTGATGGGTGGGGACCCGCTGATGTGATGGGTGGGGACCCGCTGATGTGATGGGGGGGACTCGCTGATGTGATGGGGGGGGGGTCTCTGATGTGATGGGTGGGGACCCGCTGATGTGATGGGGGGTCTCTGATGTGATGGGTGGGGACCCGCTGATGTGATGGGGGGGGGGTCTCTGATGTGATGGGTGGGGACCCGCTGATGTGATGGGGGGGGGGGACCTCTGATGTGATGGAGAAACCTCTCATGTGAAGGGGGACCTCTGATGTGATGGGGGGGGGTCTCTGATGTGATGGGTGGGGACCCGCTGATGTGATGGGGGGGGTCTCTGATGTGATGGGTGGGGACCCGCTGATGTGATGGGGGGGTCTCTGATGTGATGGGGGGGACCCGCTGATGTGATGGGGGGGGTCTCTGATGTGATGGGGGGGGGGTCTCTGATGTGATGGGGGGGGGGTCTCTGATGTGATGGGTGGGGGTCTCTGATGTGATGGGTGGGGACCCGCTGATGTGATGGGGGGGGGACCTCTGATGTGATGGAGAAACCTCTCATGTGAAGGGGGACCTCTGATGTGATGGGGGGGGTCTCTGATGTGATGGGTGGGGACCCGCTGATGTGATGGGGGGGTCTCTGATGTGATGGGGGGGACCCGCTGATGTGATGGGGGGGGTCTCTGATGTGATGGGGGGGTCTCTGATGTGATGGGGGGGTCTCTGATGTGATGGGGGGGACCCGCTGATGTGATGGGGGGGGGTCTCTGATGTGATGGGTGGGGGTCTCTGATGTGATGGGTGGGGGTCTCTGATGTGATGGGTGGGGGGGGACCTCTGATGTGATGGAGAAACCTCTCATGTGAAGGGGGACCTCTGATGTGATGGGGGGGGGTCTCTGATGTGATGGGTGGGGACCCGCTGATGTGATGGGGGGGGGTCTCTGATGTGATGGGTGGGGACCCGCTGATGTGATGGGGGGGGGGTCTCTGATGTGATGGGTGGGGACCCACTGATGTGATGGGGGGGGGACCTCTGATGTGATGGGGGGGGTCTCTGATGTGATGGGTGGGGACCCGCTGATGTGATGGGGGGGTCTCTGATGTGATGGGTGGGGACCCGCTGATGTGATGGGGGGGGGTCTCTGATGTGATGGAGAAACCTCTCATGTGAAGGGGGACCTCTGATGTGATGGGGGGGGGTCTCTGATGTGATGGGTGGGGACCCGCTGATGTGATGGGGGGGGGGGTCTCTGATGTGATGGGTGGGGACCCGCTGATGTGATGGGGGGGGACCCGCTGATGTGATGGGGGGGGACCCGCTGATGTGATGGGGGGGGGACCTCTGATGTGATGGAGAAACCTCTCATGTGAAGGGGGACCTCTGATGTGATGGGGGGCTTCTGATAAGCAGATCTCTGATGTGATGGGGGTTCTCTGATGTGAAGGAAGGGAGACCTCTGATGGGATGGGGAGACCTCTGATGAAACGGGGGGGGGGAGGAACCTCTGCTGTAATGAGGGGACCTTTGATGTGATAGGGGATCTCTGATATATAGGTGGGTTGTTGATGTGATAGGGAGACTTTGACATGTAGGAGGATCTGAGGTGAAGTGGTGATTTTGATGTGATGGGGGAGACCTCTGATGCAATGGGGGGAGACCTCTAATGTATAGGTGGGTTGTTGATGTGATAGGGAGACTTTAACATGTAGGGGGACCTGAGGTGAAGAAGTGATTTTGATGTGATGAGGGGACCTCAGATGTTATGGGGGGGGGGGACCTTTGATGTGATGAGAGAACTTCTGATGTGATAAGCAGACCTCTGATAGGTCGGGTGGGTTGTTGATGTGATAGGAAGACTTTGACATGTAGGGGGACCTGAGGTGAAGTGGTGATTTTGATGTGATGGGGGGGACCTCTGATGCAATAGGGGGAAGACCTCTGATGCAATGGGGGGGGGGGGAGACCTCTAATGTATAGGTGGGCTGTTGATGTGATAGGGAGACTTTGACATGTAGGGGAACCTGAGGTGAAGAAGTGATTTTGATGTGATGGGGGGGGACCTTTGATGTGACGAGAGAACTTCTGATGTGATAGTTGGACCTCTGATGTGATAGGGGACCTCGGATGTGATAAGCGGGCCTCTGATGCGATGGGGGGCCTCTGATGCGATGGGGGGCCTCTGATGTGATAGGGGGCCTCTGATGTGATAGGGGAGCCTCTGATGTGGTGGGGGGCCTCTGATGCGATGGGGGAGACCTCTGATATATAGGTGGGTTGTTGATGTGATAGGTAGACTTTGACATGTAGGGGGACCTGAGGTGATTTTGATGTGATGGGGGGACCTCAGATGAGAACGGGGGCTTCTGATGTGAAGTTCATTTTTAATCACGGTGGCTGTGTGGATCATCCCAGGCTCAGGTTTCCCAATGATAAGTAACATTTATGTTTTTTTCTCAATTTTAGACTGGGGAGCCTCAGGATTTTGCATACTTTTAAAAGGGTACCACGACTGAAAAAAGGAAGAAACATGGCTCTAAAACTGGAAAAAATGTCTGCAGCAATGACATCTTACAGATACAATTCAATGACAAAGAAAACACAAAAGAGATTTATGGGATACAAAGCTTTATTTGGTCTTGTATACAAATGTGTACGTTTTCAAAAATTAAGGCAAACCCTTCATAGCATCGATTTACTGAGATAACGTAGATTTATACCCTAAGTAGATGACAAAGCCCCGTGTATCCTAAAAACAATGGCTATGGGAGTTTTCACCTTTTTCAATCTTTGCTGCTGATCTCCTGTAGACACTTCTTGGCTGGATGTCTACACCCTAGTGATGGCTGCATGGTACTTCTGGATACGGACAAATCTTTATTGTGCCCTTAAAGTGGAACATTAGTCAGATTAAGTTCTAGATCAATTCAGGCTGGCCCCTTATGCAGGTATAGCTATGTAAAATAAAATGTCTATACTGTTTAAAATCCAGTAATGCTCTGTCTCCCCCCTGCTCTGCACATGCTCAGTTGCTCTCTATTTTTAGGCACTGTGCTGAAAATGTAGGGCCGATCTTCTGACAGCCTAAAGATTTACCGCTGCTCAGGGGCTCTGGGCTTCAGCAAAATGGCAGCCTTCAGCAAGAAGAAACTGTTACAATGTTGGAGGCAATTTACAGCACACACTAATTTTGGAAGCACAATTATTAATGTGGAATGTATGTTCCTTGATAAAGAACATTTTTTTTTGAGTAAAGTATGAGTAAAGTTCCACTTTAGGAGGACAAAGATCCGGGACCCAGGCATTCCATCCCCCTACTCTGTAGACTAGAACATACAGAGAAGCCCAGCGCCCATCTAAGACCTGTAAGCATCTCTACTCAACTCATCCAGCATGGATGACATCACCATCACATGAAGTGAGGTAATACTAAATCTTGTATGGCCTTCTTGCGTTGAACTCTCCATCGCCTGTTTATTACTCTACTGCTCTTTAACATTTACCTACAATACTTTGATGGTGTGACTTGTCTGATGTCAACCCTAACCCTACTGCTTTTCTTGAGTAGAAAATAAATATAAGGGGAAAAAAAAAAGACGTCTCCAATTTGCGCAGACATTAAAAAGAAAAAAAATATGACCCACACTATATGGCCAAAAGCAGGGCTTTTTTTTCAGCGGGAACGCGGGGGAACGCAGTTCTGGCACTGACTGTATGCCATGGCAAGGGGTGCTGGAGTGTGCTGCAGGGTCTTTTAATGCTGTCTTCTGGATGTCTTCTAGTGGATTTATTCCAGCTGGAGGCGATTTATTTCTGCAGGGGGGTCTGTTGTTGCTGAGGAGGTCTATGGTTGCTGATGGGGCCCCTACTGTTGCTGGGGGTGGGTCTTATATTGCTGGGGAGGTCAGTTGTTGCTGGGAGAGATCTACTATTGAGGGAGGGATCTATTGTTGCTGGCTGCGGAGAGATCTGTTGTTGCTGCCGGGAGTCTATTGTTGCTAGGGGGGAAATTTTGTTGTGGGTGATCCATTGTTGTTAGAGAGATCTATTGTTGCTGGCAAGAGGCTATGTTGTTGCTGCCTACAGGGAATCTATTTTACTGCTTTTCTTATTATCATTACCATATTCCCATAAAACTACATTACACTAGGGCTGCCACGACTCGTCGACTACAAAAAATCGTCGACGTGCGGAAAATGCGTCGACGCGTCAACGCGTGACGTCACACGCCCCCGGCCGGCCGCCGCGCCGCTTGAAGCATTGCCGGCCGGGTGAAATTCCCCCGCCGGGCTCCGTCGGAGACGAGAGGTGAGCGCTGACCGTCTCCAGCACCCCTGTACTCCCTGTACTGCCACAGCTTCTGCCGCAACACACATTCGCCATCCTCCCCCGATCACCCAGCTACTTAGACATGTCACATTTGCGGCGCTACACCGGCTTGTAATGGTCTGTACTAGGTGGGAGGGCTTACTGAGGGGTCTGCACTGGGAGGGGGGCTTACTAAGGGGTCTGTACTAGGTTGGAGGGCTTACTGAGGGGTCTGTACTAGTGTACTGGGAGGGGGGCTTACTAAGTGGTCTGTACAGTACAGACCACTTAGTAAACCCCCCTTCCAGTGCAGACCCCTCAGTAAGCCCTCCAACCCAGTACATACCACTTAGTAAGCCCCCCCCCCTCCCAGTACAGACCACTTAGTAAGCCCCCCCCTCCCAGTGCAGACCCCTCAGTAAGCCCTTCCACCCAGTACAGACCCCTTAGTAAGCCCCCCTCCCAGTGCAGACCCCTCAGTAAGCCCTGTACTAGGTGGGAGGGCTTACTGAGGGGTCTGCACTGGGAGGGGGGCTTACTAAGGGGTCTGTACTGGGTGGGAGGGCTTACTGGGGTGTCTGTACTGGGAGGGGGGCTTACTAAGGGGTCTGTACTAGGTTGGAGGGCTTACTGAGGGGTCTGTACTAGTGTACTGGGAGGGGGGCTTACTAAGTGGTCTGTACAGTACAGACCACTTAGTAAGCCCCCCTTCCAGTACAGACCCCTCAGTAAGCCCTCCCACCTAGTACAGACCCCTTAGTAAGCCCCCCCTCCCAGTGCAGACCCCTCAGTAAGCCCTCCCACCCAGTACATACTGTACTAGGTGGGAGGGCTTACTGAGGGGTCTGTACTGGGGGGGGGGCTTACTAAGGGGTCTGTACTAGGTGGGAGGGCTTACTGAGGGGTCTGTACTGGGAGGGGGGGGGGCTTAGTAAGTGGTCTGTACTAGATGGGAGGGCTTACTGAGGGGTCTGTACTGGGAGGGGGCTTACTAAGTGGTCTGTACTGGGTGGGAGGGCTTACTGTGGGGGTCTGTACTGGGAGGGGGGCTTACTGAGGGGTCTGTAGTGGGAGGGGGGCTTACTGAGGGGTCTGTATTAATTACAGGATTAATTAGCTAATCAAAAAAACACTAAATTAAGCAAAAAAACAAAAAATTTTAATAATCGTTAGATTAGTCGACTAATCGTAAAAATAATCGATAGATTAGTCGACAGACAAATTAATCGTTAGTTGCAGCCCTACATTACACCACTAATGCCTCGTTTCCACTGAGTGGAACGGTTCGGGTCGTTACAGTTTGGAAGGGTTAGAATGGTCCGCTCTATTCAGGTGAGCGTTTCCACTGCAAGTCGGACCACCAGGGACCATGCGGGGTTTACACCAAATGAGGTGTTTGTTTTGCTCTTTCATTTGACGTGAGCATTGAAGTTTTCCTGTCCGCCAATCAGTGGAATCTATCGTGTGACGCCAATAGCTCCGCCCTAACCGTACCGTACAATTTCCTATGGCCCTACATCTGAAGCAGGACCAGGAATGGTGCGGTTTGGTTCGGTTGTATGGGCCACTTTCATAATGGAAACACTCAAATTAGCATACCGTACCGACCCGTTCCGCTCAGTGGAAACGAGGCATTATTAGCGTACCGTACCGAACCGACCCGTTCCGCTCAGTGGAAACGAGGCATTATTAGCGTACCGTACCAAACCGACCCGTTCCGCTCAGTGGAAACGAAGCATTATTAGCGTACCGTACCGAACCGACCCGTTCCGCTCAGTGGAAACAAGGCATTATTAGCGTACTGTACCGAACTGACCCGAAACGTTCCGCTCAGTGGAAATGAGGCATAAATGATACTTGGTTCTGTATTCTCTAAGTACTGGGAGGTAGGTAGGGGGTAGAACCATGGAATGGTGCTTCGAGGTGGGTAGGGTCCAAGAAAACGGGTGACTTGGAAAGGACCTGCACCTATTTTGTGAGAAAAAAAGCCCTGGACAAAAGTATATTGACTCCAAATGGTCGAGTTTAGGGGTTTCCCATGAAGGGTACTGGTAATGCTACAGCATACAAAGACAACTGTGCTCTTCCAACCTTGTGGCAACAGTTTGGGGAAGGTCCTTTTTTGTTCTAGCATGTCCTTGCCAGCTCCATAAAAAACAAGGTTTGATAAGTTTGGTGTAGAGGAACTTGAGCTTCTTTGACCTCTACAGGAAAACCATTGGGATGAATTCAGATCTTCTCATCTAACATCAGCATGTTAAAGTCCACGGTTTTGGAATAGGGTGACTATCAAGCTGATGGCGATGTAATGGTCAAGATCAGGGATCCTCAAACTACGGCCCTCCAGCTGTTGCAGAACTACACCTCCCATGAGGCATTGTAAACCTCTGACAGTCACAGACATGACTAGGCATGATGGGAATTGTAGTTCCTGAACAACTGGAGGGCCGTAGTTTGAAGATCCCTGGTCAAAATGATCACCTTTGGCCATAAAGTGAACATCCAAACATCTCCTAGTGCTTTTACAACGTTGGCATCCAGTCATTGTGTATGGTCTTATGATACAAGAGACAGCCCCTCCACGGAAAAGACTTGCCACATTCGGAACATATGAAGGCCGTCTCATTGGTTTGGTTAGACTGGTGTCTCACAAAACTCCCCTTGTTCGGAAAATACCTCCCGCACTCCGTACATGAATAAGGATTCTCCGCTACGTGAAATCTTTGGTGACTAACAAGGTCGGTTTTACGGTCGAAGCATTGTTCACAACTGGGACATGGGTAGGGCTTAAAGTTTACGCCTGGATGAGTTTTCCAGTGTATCCTTAGAGTTGCCTTCTGTCTAAAACCTCTCCCGCACTCAGAGCAAATGAATGGACGTTCCCCCGTGTGAATTCTCTCATGGTCAATAAGGCTCCTCTTCAGTGTGAACTCTTTCCCGCACTCTAAACATTTAAACGATTTCCCTTGGTGGTACTTTACGTGGGCAATATATTTCCATTTCTCGGCAAACCTTTTCCCACATTCAGAACAGGAAAATGGCTTCTCTCCGGAGTGGGTCTGTTGATGTTTGAGCAAGTAGGACTCCTGGGAGAAGCACCTCCAACATTCAGAACACGAGAAGACCTTCTTACCGACGTGCACCCTCTGATGACTAAGGAGGTAGGATTCCTTTGTGAAGGTCCCGCCGCACTCCGCACATGCGTACACCTGCTCTGCATGAACCTTCTTATGAATCAGAAGGGCAGATTGGTCACGGAAAGATTTCCCGCACTCGGAGCATGAATTTGGCTTTTCGATTTTGTGGTTGATTTGATGCACCATGAGTTTTGCTTTCTCGTTGAAGGTTTTCCCACATTCTGGGCAGGTATACCTCTTCTCCATGAGGTGAGTCTTCTGGTGGATGAGAAGTTCTGCTCTCTTGCTAAAAGTCTTACTACATTCAGAACATGGAAAGTATCCATCTTCTCTGCCAGCTGCATTATGGGTAACTGGATGCGAGCCACCTACAGAACAACCCCTCCGTCTAGATGGGACCTTTGGAGTAGCTGAGCCTTCTACAGAGGAATCAGACGTGACATCATCATCTTCAGTCTTCCCACATGCAGAGGTAGCAGACCATCCATCGGTGTTGCACCTTCTGTATTGTCCATCTAATGAGAAAGAGAAACAGAGGGTAATAGGGATTGGCAAACTAATTTCCAGACAATTTCTTAAAAATGAAATTGAACTCATACATTGATGGTGCCCACTGGGGCCCCCTGGAGGAGTGAATTTTGGATTATGTGGATGGTGTTTTGATGTACATTGATGGTTCAGAGCTTTTTTAAAGCTTTGAATATCCTAAAGGAATTTGGGCGAGATTCCTTTGCTCTAAGGAATGGGACCAGTCCCTTGAAGCACCTCAGCTGGTTCTGTCATCTAGTTCAGTGGTCCTCAACCCTGGCCTACAGGGCCCACTAACAGGCCAGGTTTGCAAGATAACTGAAATACATCCCAGGTGATATAATTTGCTGCTCAGTGATTGCAGTACTCTAGTCTGCATCTCCCCAAGGTAATACTTAAAATCTGGCCTGTTAGTGGGCCCCGAGGACCGGAGTTGATGACCACTGATCTAGTTGACAGGATGACAGAATTGGCTGATATGTTTCGGGGGACCGGCCCCCTTTCTCAGAGAAAAGACTGTCTTTGCTCTCAGGAAGGGGGCCGGTCCTCCGAAACTCGTCAGCTTTTCTGTCATCCTGTTGGACCTTAAGAGGTTGGAGGCCGGACTTCTGTTTTCTGAACTTAGGATACGCTACCATTCCATTTTGGTTTGGGAGTCAAATTTGTATCTTTCACCTTTTAATAAAGTGCTGTGGATAATGTACTAGGCGTTTGAACAGTTGTTTTTTGTAGGTTTTAAGCCGGAATCCCCAATATTCCTCTACTATTACTTGTTTCAGTGTATAGATCCATTATCTCCTCATATATTTGGAGCATTTCCCAGCCAAGTCCCCAGTAAAGACCACTCAAACAGAGGAAAGTCTGGCTGCCCCCAACCTATAAATTTACCATATTGTTTCCCAAATCACCTTATTTTGTGGTGGGTTACATTCCACCAACTCCAGTCCCTCGACTTCCCTAATGGCAGCAATGAAGATATCCATCTTGCCACCTTAAATAGCTCTTTGATGAATCCTTGGGGCCTGGATCAAAACTGAATTTATTATATCGCCTTCACAATCACATATATCACCTTGAACTTCTCTATGGAAGAGTCTTAAGCCTAAAGAACTTTATGGACATCCTGATTCCACTTGGTGGATCATCAGAGGTGATGTGTGCATCTAACAGTTATTTGACAATGGTTCATTCCTTTCCTTCGAAGCTCTTAACCACTTAAGCTCCGGAAGATTTTACCCCCTTCCTGACCAGGGTTTTTTTTGCGATTTTTTACTGCGTGACTTTAACGGACAATTGCGCGGTCGTGCGACGCTGTACCTAAATGAATTTGACGTTCTTTTTTTCCCACAAACAGAGCTTTCTTTTGGTGGTATTTGATCACCTGTGCGATTTTTTGATCATGCGCTATAAACAAAAAAAGAGCGTCAATTTTGCAAAAATAACAATATTTTCACATTTTTTTATATGAAATTCCCAAAAAAAAAAAATGTAAAAATCAAAATTTTTTAACATTTTCCGCCAATTTGTTTTATGCTACATATGTTTGGTAAAAAAAAATAAATAAAAAAATCGCAAAAAGCGTATTTTGATTGGTTTGCGCAAAAGTTATCACGTTTACTAACAAAGGGAAAGATTTTTGTCATTTTTGGTGTTTTTTTTTTTAACGAGTAATGGCGGCAATCTGCGATTTTTTTTGCGGGACTGCGACATTGCGGCGGACAGATCGGACCCTTGACTGACATTTCTGACACTTTTGGGGGTACCAGTGACATTACTACAGTAATCAGTGCTATACATATGCACTGTTACTGTAAAAATGACACTGGCAGGGAAGGGGTTAACTGTATTGGAGAGGGAGGGGTTAAGTGTGTCCTAGGGGTGTGTTTCTAACTGTGATTGGACATGGCTAATATTGTAAAAACAGAGATCAACGGTCCTCCATAGTAGAACCGTATGATCTCCATTCTTACACAGGGGAGAATGACAGGCGGCTTTGTTTACATTAGCCGCCTGCCTTTCTCCCTTCCCGGCGAACGATCGCGAGTGATCGCACACGCACTGACTTGTTAGGGAACGAGCCGGGGCGGGCACGCGCCTCAGCGGGCGCGCGCTCGCCCCCTATTGGCTCACAAGGCAGTGACAGGCTAGTGACGTACCAGTACGTCACTTTGCCTGGCCGGGGCTGACCGCCGCAGTATATGTACTTGCAGCGGTCGGCAAGTGGTTAAGAAAAAGACAAATCTCCTACTACGCTACACTATAAGCTGGACTCTGGGTTAAAGTGGTTGTAAACCTCAGCCATGAAATATGAACAAAGCATAGCCTTCTATGGCAGGGGTGTCCAAACTATGGCCCTCCAGCTGTTCGGGAACTACAATTCCCATCATGCCTAGTTATTTCTGTGAATGTCAGAGTTTTACAATGGCTCATGGGACGTGTAGTTCCGCAACAGCTGGAGGGGCCGTAGTTTGGATACCCCTGTTCTATGGTGTGTACTGGTCTCAATCCAGAGCACTAAGAGGTTGATTTACTAAAGGCAAAATATACTGTGCACTACAAGTACACAGCAAGTGCAGTTGCTCCACTTCTAAGGGGAAGCCCTGCTGATTTACAATCCAATCCTATGCAAGCAAAAATGCAGTTTTTTTATTTTCCTTGCATTTTCCCTTCAGATGTAGAGCAAGTGGACTTGACTTGCAGTGCACAGAATATTTGCCTTTAGTAAATCAACCCCTAAGTGTGAATTCTGTCTGCGGTTTCGTTGCTCTTCTATCAGTATGAATCACTTCTGACAAGTTTTCCTTGACTCTAATAGAAAAAAGCATGCAGCCTATGATTGAGAGCCTCAGCTCTGTTCCTGTGTGCTGTGTGGAGGGGGGCGTGCCCCTTGCCCTCCAATCAGCTCTCCTCACTGAGCTTTAAAGAGTGTAATTTCAGCTCTCAACCCCCCTTTTTGTTTTCGGATAGTTCAGACAAGCTGTATAAATTCTGGACTTTGAACTGATGTAGAAAAGAGAAGACTGCAGATAAACAGGTACAACTTATCTAGGAGGATTTTTTTCATTTCTGTGTATCACCTGAAGACAGTGAATACACCGGGTATATGGAAGGGTTTACAACTATTATGTGGATTCCAAACTTTACAGAGGAAGGGTGGGAGAAATGGTTAACTGATGTCATCAGCACCGTGGGCAGACGTACCCAATTTAAATTCATCCACCTGTTGTCCACATAGTCTTTCCAAAACCCCTGGAAGCCACAATTGTCTAATATTTATTCGTATGCTGTATTATTACCGAAAAACCCTCACTGGAAACACCCAAACTCAATCATTTGGAGCACTTTAACCGCTTGCCAACCTCCGCACGACTATTTACTGCGGCGGTCAGCCCCTCAGAGGCAAAGCGGCGTAGGGCTACATCGCTAGCCTGTGAGGCTCTAGGTAGAGCGAGCGTGCGCCACTGGAGGCGCGGTCACGAATCCCCCCGCGCGTGTGCCCAGCGGACCCGATGTCCGCCGGGCACTCGCGATCGTCTGTTACACCGGAAGAAAGGCAGGCGGCTAATGTAAACAAAGCCGCCTGTCATTCTTCCCTGTGTAAGAATGGAGATCACACGGTTCTACTATGTAGGACCGTTGATCTCTGTTTTTACACTAGTAGCCACAGCCAATCACAGTTATAAACACGCCCCTAGGGACACACTTAACCCCTCCCTCTCCAATAAAGTTAACTCCTTCACTGCCAGTGTCATTTTTACAGTAACAGTGCATATGTATAGCACTGATTACTGTAGTAATGTCACTGGTACCCCCAAAAGTGTCAAAAATGTCAGTCAGAGGTCCGATCTGTCCGCCGCAATGTCGCAGTACCGCAAAAAAAAAAAAAAAAAAATCGCAGATCGCCGCCATTACTCGTTAAAAAAAAAAAACACCAAAAATGACAGAAATCTTTCCCTTTGTTAGTAAATGCGATAACTTTTGCGCAAACCAATCAAAATTCGCTTTTTGCGATTTTTTTTACCAAACATAGGTAGCATAAAACAAATTGGCCGAAAATGTTAAAAAATTTTGATTTTTACATTTTTTTTTTGGGGAAATTTCATATAAAAAAATGTGAAAAATATTGCTATTTTTGCAAAATTGACGCTCTTTTTTTGTTTATAGCGCATGATCAAAAAATCGCACAGGTGATCAAATACCACCAAAAGAAAGCTCTATTTGTGGGAAAAAAAGGACGCCAAATTTGTTTAGGTACAGCGTCGCACGACCGCGCAATTGTACGTTAAAATCACGCAGTGCCGAATCGCAAAATACCCCCTGGTCGGAATGGGGGTAAAATCTTCCGGGGCTTAATTGGTTAATGGCTAGGTATGTACAACAAACAAGGAATGCATCTTGATTGGAATTATATGTAGAGTAGGGCATGAGAATCTTTCCTCACCTGTGCTGATTTCCATAGGAACCTCCTCCTCCTTAATCCTCACATGTCCTCCTCCTTCCTCCTCCTCTTTAATCCTCCGAGGTCCTTCTTCCTCCTCTTTAATCTTCCGAGGTCCTCCTTCTTCCTCCTGCTCAGCTTTGACGTTTTTCAGAGTGGTGACTCTCGGGTCTGTAAATAAAGATGAGAGTGAAGCCCCCTGTACTGAGATGTATGAGAGACCACAGAGAGTGTGTGTGGGGGGAGACTGGTCACGTAACCCCCACCTCTGCTGATCCCCTGCTCAGTAGTAACCCCCAGCTCTGCTGATCCCCCGCTCAGTAGTAACCCCCAGCTCTGCTGATCCTCCTGGTCACGTCTCTTGGCTGGTAACACACAATGACATGATGTGAGGAGGAGAGCCGGAGTCCAATAGAGGCTCGTGGCTCCTTACCAGTGCTGGGATAAGGTCCTCAAGGCTCCAGGTCGAAGATGCCCAACTGGATCCCCCCTTATGAGCAAAAATCCTCTCCATCCCTCCCCCAAAAAATCGTGCACTAATCTGCAGACTCCCCACCCTAAGCATAAATTCCCTTTGCAATCCAAAATTCTACCCACAAAAAACGTCCTCTTCTTTCGAGTACATATCCACCTCTCGGCACAAATTTTTGTCTCCCCTCCTCCCCATCCCCCTCCTAACTCAAATCCTCTCCCCCTCCTAGCACAAATCCACCCCCCCCAAAAAAAATCACCCCTCCTAGCACAGATCCTCCCCCCTCCCAAATGCCCCTCATAGCACAACCCCTCTCTCCCCCAAAAATCCCACTCTGACCCAAATCGCCGCCATCCCCTTCTTAGCACAAATCTTCTCATGCCCCAAATGTTGCCTTATAGCACAAATACACTATTATGTCAAAAGTATTGGGACGCCTGCCTTTACGCGCACATGAACTTTAATGACGTCCTAGTCCATAGGGTTCAATATTGAGTTGGCCCACTCTGCAGCTATCACAACTTCAACTCTTCTGGGAAGGCCGTCCACAAGGTTTAGGAGTGTGTCTATTCGAACATCTGACTATTCTTCCAGAAGTGCATTTGTGAGGCCAGGCACTGATGTGGACGAGAAGACCTGGCTTGCAGTCTTCCCTCTAATTGATCCCAAAGGTGTTCTATCGGGTTGAGGTCAGGACTTTGTGCAGGCCAGTCAAGTGCCTCCACCCCAAACTCGCTCATCCATGTCTTTATGGACCTTGCTTTGTGCACTGGTCCAAATCATTTGGTGGAGGGGGGGGATTATGGTGTGGGGTTGTTCTTCAGGGGTTGGGCTTGGCACCTTTGTTCCAGTGAAGGGAACTCTTAAGGCATCAGCATACCAAGACATTTTGGACATTTCATGCTCCCAACTTTAAGTCCTGACCTCAACCCGATAGAACACCTTCAGTGCCTGACCTCACAAATGTGGTTCTGGAAGAATGGTCAAACATTCCCATAGACACACTCCTAAACCTTGTGGACAGCCTTCCCAGAAGAGTTGAAGCTGTTATAGCTGTAAAGGGTGGGCCAACTCAATATTGAGCCCAAGGACTAAGACTGGGATGCCATTTAAGTTCATGTGCGTGTAAAGGCAGGCGTCCTAAAACAGTGTACTCCCTCCCATCCTCCTCCCAGCACAAATCGCCTTACCTAGTAACAAGTCCCCCCTCCAGTAGAACCCCCCACCCCAAAATCCCCTCTTCCAATACAAATCCTCTCCAGATTTAGCTTTCCACTTTGAATGCTAAGCTTAGTCAAGGCGGGAACACAGCGCCCCCAACTCTCTCGCATGAGATCACTGTGCCCGGGCAGCCATCCATCCGGCGCCCCCCCCCCCATCTCTGCGTGTCCTGGCCCTGCTCCTAATTCCCCCCCTGGGCACATACTAAGCCCCCCATTACTGTCTACTGACAGAGGAGGGGGGAGAAGAAGAGATTGTTGTAGTGACTGAACAAGGAGAATCTGGGACTCTTCTCTGGATTTACTGTTTATTACTCACCTGTGCTGATCTCTGGAGGGGTTTCTTCTTTCTTACATGACTCATCACCCATCACATACACCTCTTCTGCTTCCTCTGTAGCTTCATCCTTAATACTAAACAGCTTTTCATCCTGAATATCACACAAGAAAAAAAATATTACATCTTCCTAGACAAGATCTAGTAGCTAACCAGAGGAACAGGAAGAAAGGAAGGAGAAAAAGAGAAAGAGAGAAAAAGAGAAAAGGAGAGAGAAAAAGAGAAACAGAGAAAGAGAAAAAGAGAAAGAGAAAAAGAGAAACAGAGAAAGAGAAAAAGAGAAAGAGAGAAAAAGAGAAAAAGAGAAAGAAAGAAAGAAAGAGAAAAAGAAAAAGAGAAAGACTGCTATCCATTAAAGTGGTTAAAATTCTATTCATAGCTACAAAGTAAGTCAGGTTGAATAAGACAAGTCCATCTGGTCCAACCGCTAAAAAACAAAAAACAGTAAAGAAAACTCAACCATACAATCCCGTATACACAAAATCCTATACCCGCAGTTGATCCAGAGGAAGGCGAAAACCCCAGCAAAGCATGATCCAATTTGCTACAGCAGGGAAAAAAATTCCTTCCTGATCCCCCGAGAGGCAATCGGATATTCCCTGGATCAACTTTACCTATAAATATTAGTACCCATTTATATTATGTACACCCAGGAAAGAATCCAGGCCTTTCTTAAAGCAATCTACTGAGTTGGCCAGAACCACCTCTGGAGGGAGGCTATTCCACATTTTCACAGCTCTTATGGTGAAGAAACCTTTCCGTATTTGGAGATGAAATCTCTTTTCCTCCAGAAGTAAAGAGTGCCCCCTTGTCCTCTGTGATGACCTTAAAGTGAACACCAAGTTCACTATATGGACCCCTTATATATTTATACATGGTGATCATATCCCTCCTTAATCTCCTCTTCTCAAGAGAGAATAAATTCAGTTCCTCTAATCTTTCCTCATAGCTGAGCTCCTCCATGCCTCTTATCAGTTTGGTTGCATTTCTCAAATATTCAAAAATATGTATTCTTAACTTAAAGCAAAACTTCACCCAAAAGAGGAACGTTACGCTTGTTTGCCTCCTTACCCCCTCCTCTTTAACAACTGGCACTATTTTTGGGGGGGGGGGGGGGATGATGCAAGCAGGTACCTGGTTATGACAGCTGAAGTTCACTCCCCCCCCACTTCGTCTGCAACCTTCACATCACAGGGCCCAAAAGACTGCGGGACCATTCACAAAGCAAAGCCGGCACCCTGGACTCAAAGCCCATTGAAGGGTCAGCTCGGGGGAGGACATTGCTGGATCCCTGGACAGGTAAGTGTCCTTATATTAAAAGTCAGCAGCTACATTATTCGTAGTTGCCCGGATTAAATTTTTGGGGGGGATACTGGAGCTCCTCTTTAAAAAAAAAAAATAGTCCTGTCTTCTACTTTTAGCCTCCTCCAAATTCCAATGTGGGTCCTGTAATATCAAAGTTCTCGATTTGCTCCTTGAGTGCTAAAGGAACACTGTTCAGCTACCAAGGACAATTTAACCGCTTGCCGACCGCCGCACGACGATTTACGTCGGCAGTCAGCCCCTCACAGGCAAAGCGGCGTAGGGCTACGTCACTAGCCTGTGAGGGTCTAGGGAGCAGGCACGCTCCCGCTCCATCACGGACCCCCCCCCCCCCCGCGCGTGTGCCCGGTGAACCCGATGTCCGCTGGGCACTCGCGATCTTCCGTTACACCGAAAGAAAGGCAGGCGGCTAATGTTTAAAAAGCTGCCGGTCATTCTTCCCTGTGTAAGAATGGAGATCAAACAGTTCTACTATGTAGGATCGTTGATCTCTGTTCTTACACTAGTAGCCACAGCCAATCACAGTTAGAAACACGCCCCTAGGGACACACTTAACCCCTCCCTCTCCAATAAAGTTAACTCCTTCACTGCCAGTGTCATTTTTTACAGTAACAGTGCATATGTATAGCACCGATTACTGTAGTAATGTCACTGGTAACCCCAAAAGTGTCAAAAATGTCAGTCAAGGGTCCGATCTGTCCACCGCAATCCCGCAAAAAAAAAAAATCTTTCCCTTAGTTAGTAAACGCAATAACTTTTGCGCAAACCAATCAATTTTTTTTACCAAACATATGTAGCAGAAAACAAAAATTGGCCTAAAATGTTAAAATATTTTGATTTTTACATTTTTTTTTGGGGGAATTTCATATAAAAAAATGTGAAAAATATTGTTATTTTTGCAAAATTTACGCTCTTTTTTTGTTTATAGCGCATGATCAAAAAATCGCACAGGTGATCAAATACCACCAAAAGAAAGCTCTGTTTGTGGGAAAAAAAGGACATCAAATTCGTTTAGGTAAAGCGTTGCAGGACCGCGCAATTGTCTGTTAAAGTCACGCAGTGCCGAATCGCAAAATAGGCCCTGGTCAGGAAGGGGGTAAAATCTTCCGGGGCTTAAGTGGTTAAGTGTCCCGGTGATGTCATACAGGAGGATGCGCCATTGCAGGGGTTGTTGTCAAGCACACTATCCAAGAAGACCAACCAAACCGTTGAGTGTGAAGCTAAAAGGAATGGATGGCATTGCCCCCCACCAATGAGTTAAGAGACACTGTCCTTGGTGTATTGGTTCATCCCCAGTCGCTTCTGTTTTTGTGAAGGTACTCACTATACCCTAGACATCAATGGTTAGACCTAAATTCAGCCCACTGGTTTGGATAGACTGGTGAAAGGTTACGAGTTCTACCACCTCTGTCCTAAGGACATCTTGTGTCTCTGACTTTGACAATGCATAAGAAAAATCTCCTAAGCTGGGGCAATATGGGATGACAAATTTCACTGTCAGAGCCGTTTTTGAAAACATTTTTAGAAATTCATTTTAGGCCTGAATATTGCATAAACCTCCAAAACATGATATATTTTCTGAAAGCAGATGCCCTAGTGAATAATATTCGTATAATAAGAATAATAGCAGTAGTTCCAATTTTTTTATGTCACAAGATATTACAGCAAAGGTCTAGGAAATTCAAAATGTCAGTAAAAACTACACTAAAGTGAATATTAGGGCATAGAAACACATTAAACTACCTAGTTGCTTAGTAAAATATAAAAGACGAGGTTGCACCGAGTAAATAGATACCCAACATGTCAAACCCTAAATTTGCGTGCGCCCATGAAATGGTGACCAACTTCAGTACCCTATATTATCTATAGGCAAGACTTTAAAAAGCCCCCTATAAGGAGGGATGCACCGATCCGATATTCGTATCGGGGCCGATATCCGATCTGGGCAAACTAGCTGGATCGGTAAAATTAACAGATCCACGGGCCGATCCGGTTTTGCTCTTTATAGCTTGTGAGGGAGCAGAGAACAGCTGTCAAAGAAAAAAAAAAGAGCCTCCTGCAAATGCCTTTCAACTCTCCCAGTTAAGTAAACACAATGATTACAATGTATCTTTTCGTTCTGTCTGCCGGAGGAGGGAAGTTTAACCTCTTAAAGACTAAACCCATGACATTTTAGATTTTGAATGCACAATTGTTATAAGGTATCTGCCGATACCAATACTGATCCGGAAGTATTATTTTGTTATAAGCTCACAAAACAATACTTCCGGATCGGATTCGGGATCGGCGATTTCACAAAGCAAAAGATCAGGATCGGGACCAAAAAAGTCGGATCGGTGCATCCCTACCTATAAGTCATCAGTTTAGAGTTACGGCAGACGTCTGTTGCTAGAATTATTGCTCTCACTCTGGCGTGTGCAGTGATATGCAACATGTGTATTGTAATCAACATTTCCATGCATAGGCTCCCCTGACGCATGCATTTACCTTCATACGCGTGTATACGTGGGGGTTAGGGGACATCAAAATGTTTTGGGAGGGTGGTTTATATACTTGGGTGTCTCTTAAATGTTTTACAATTTAACCACTTGCCGACTGCCTAATGACCATTTACGTCGGCAGTCAGCCCCTCACAGGCAAAGTGACGTAGTACTATGTCGCTAGCCTGTGAGGCTCTAGGGACCGAGCGCGACCCCCCCCACGCGTGTGAGCGGCGGACCCGATGTCCGCCGCTCACTCGCGATCATCGGTTACACCGGGAGAAAGGCAGGCAGCTAATGTAAACAAAGCCGCCTGTCATTCTCCCTTGTGTAACAGCAGAGATCATACGGTCCTGCTATGTAGGACTGTAGATCTCTGCTGTTACATGAAAAGCCACATCCAATCACAGTTAGAAGCACGCCCCTAGGGACACACTTAACCCCTCCTTCTCCAATAAAGTTAACCCCTTCCCTGCCAGTGTAATTTTTACAGTAACAGTGCATATGTATAGCACTGATTACTGTAGTAATGTCACTGGTACCCCCAAAAGCGTCAAAAATGTCAGTCTAGGGTCCGATCTGTCTGCCACAATGTCGCAGTCCCGCAAAAAAAAGAAAAAAAAAAAAAAAAAATCGCAGATCGCCGCCATTACTCGTTAAAAAAAAAAACAATAAAAATGACAAAAATCTTTCCCTTAGTAAAACGCAATAACCAATCAAAATACGCTTTTTGCAATTTTTTTTTTTACCAAAAATATGTAGCAGAAAACAAATTGGCCTAAAATGTTAAAAAATTTTGATTACTACATTTTTATTTCGGGAATTTCATATAAAAAAACGTGAAAAATATTGTTTTTTTGCAAAATTGTCGCTCTTTTTTGTTTATAGCACATGATCAAAAAAAAAAAAATCGCACAGGTGATCAAATACCACCAAAAGAAAGCTCTGTTGGTGGGAAAAAAAAGGACGTCAATGTCATTGGGGTACAGCATCGCACGACCACGCAATTGTCCGTTAAAGTCACGCAGTGCCGAATCGCAAAATAGGGCCTGGTCAGCAAGGGGGTAAAATCTTCGGGGCTTAAGTGGTTAAAAAATAAAAAAAATATATATGTTTACTTTACTTTTGTGATGATTTTTGGTGAGAGTTTCTCTTAAATGAGATATCCAGGCTCTGAAAGACCGTGCATGCCACCCTTGTATTCCACTGAATGAAAAATAATGTGGATCGTACTGCATTACATTCTTTTTCGGCCGGGGGGGAGGGAACGGACATGGGGACAAGGAAATAATGTTTTACATGTCTTTTCTGGGTCAGCAACAAAAAAGGGAGGAGAGCTCCGCTCCCTTTCCTTCACCAGGTGGCACCCGCTATGCCTGTCCAGGGCCCACAGATGGGCAAATGGAGCCCGGGAAACATGGCGAGGGCGAGCATGTGGGGGGGGGGGGGTGCCCATTACCGAAGGGTATGAAAGCAATCCGGCACCACCAGACTGCTTTCATCTGACAGCCAGAAGTTGGCTTGTCAGATTTACACACACTCCTGGTGGCTGCAGCCATAGAGAGTGTTTGTAAAACCCCCTGCTGTCAAGTCCATATGATTTGGCAGTGAAACAGGTAAAACCTTCACTTGTCTATCCCAACAAAAAAGAAAAGAGTCCTGGTTGGAGTTGGGCTTTATTACTACCAGTTCCAATTACCTGATCCTCCTGAGGGATCTCCTGATCTTCCTGTGTGGAGTCCCGGGAATACAGAGGACGGGGACATCTCTCTGGGGGATTTCTGTTACTGGATCCATCTGTAGAGGAATCTTTAGTTTAATTTGTACAATTAATAATGAATTTTTGTTTTAATTCACAACTCGCTAAGCTGGTAAAATCTATTCGAAACTTAGGTTATCCAGTTGTAGTCAATGAAAACACAGATTGTATTGGCGCTTTTCCACTCCATGGAACCGAACGGTTCGGCTCGCTTTTGTGCTTTTCCACTGCTGGTACCGCATGGTACGGTGTAGAACGGTTCGGTACGGTACGGTATGGCGGCGCTTTTCCACTGCATGGAACCGAACGGTACGGCTCTCGAAAACAGTACCACCTCAATTGTGGTTCCAATGGTGCTTTTCCACTGCATGGAACCGAACGGTACGGCTCTCGAAAACAGTACCACCTCGATTGTGGTTCCAATGGCGCTTTTCTACTGCATGGAACCGAACGGTTCGGCACGCTTTTGTGCTTTTCCACTGCTGGTACCGCATGGTATAATGTCGGAACGGTTCAGTACGGTACGGCGGCGCTTTTCCACTGCATGGAACCGAACGGTACGGCTCTGAAAAAACAGTACCTACTCGATTGTGGTTCCAACAGGTACCAAACTGGTACCATATCCCACAATTCTTTGCATGTAGTCATTACTAGCCACTGATTGGTCAGAGAATCCCACCCACCCCATTGTTATCCCACCCACTTAACTTTAGTACTACTTTAGTGGAAAAGCAAATCTATACCGTACCGTACCGAACCGTTCCATCACCGTACCATGCGGTACCAGCAGTGGAAAAGCAAACCGGGCCAAGCAGGGCCAAGTAGAGCCGAGCCGGTGCTTGCAGTGGAAAAGTGCCACAAGAGGTACCATACCCGGTACCATATCCCACAATCCTTTGCATGCAGTCACTACTAGCCACTGATTGGTCAGAGAATCCCACCCACCCCGTTGTTATCCCACCCACTTAACTTTAGTACTACTTTAGTGGGAAAGCAAACCTATACCGTATCGTACTGAACCGTTCCAACACCGCAGTGGAAAAGCAAACCGGGCCAAGCAGGGCCGAGTAGAGCCGAGCCGGTACTTGCAGTGGAAAAGTGCCATATGTGGCATTGTACCAAGTTACTCACTTGTGCTGATCTCTTGAGGGATTTCCTCCTCCTTAATCTTCAAATTTCCTTCTTCCCCCTCTTTGACACCTCCCTGTGCAGCATCTACATATGAAGATGGGAATCCTGCTGGGTAACATACGAATGACAGGATGCCAGGAAAGCAGAAGTATACTGGGATAACATGACCCCTAACTTCGCCATTGGACACATGCCGTCTCCTCATTACTCTCTGTTGGATGTATTGACTTACCTTTGTTGATCTCTAGAGGAACTTCCTCATCACCCGTCCCATATGGATCTTCTGCTTCCTCCTTCACTTCAACTTTAATAACATTTTCATCCTGAATAACACAAACCTATAAATGGCACAGAAACACTTTTTTTAAACTCTTCTACAGATCATTATTACTCTTCCGTTCCATCTACCTGATCCTCCTGAGGGATCTCCTGATGTTCCTGTGTGGAGTCCCGGGAATACAGAGGACGGTGAGATCTCTCTGGGGGATTTCTGTTACTGGATCCATCTGTAGGAAACACACACACTGACTGAATACATTATCTTTATATCGCAGGATGTATATCTTGAGAGGACAGGTGGCTCAAATGTGGCCCCTGACATACGCAATGTTGTCAAAGACTGGGAAATCCAAATGAAATTGACAAAAAAGCACCAGATGGCGGTCTTACGAGTCCTTCGTTTTTTATTGCTGATAAAAATGGGACAACAAAGAGATAAAAAGTGACCAATGCATTTCGGGGGTCAACCATTCCCCCCTTTTAACCACTTGCCGACCGCCACAAGTACATATACTGCGGCGGTCAGCCCCGGCAAGGCAAAGTGACGTATATATACGTCACTAGCCTGTCACTGGCTTGTGAGCCAATAGCGGGCGAGCGCGCGCCCGCCCTGGCTCGTTCCCTAACAAGTGCCTGGACACCCTGGTTGAAAAAGGCTGACTTATATAACCACTGTTCCATCTTCTTAACCACTTGCCGACAGCCGCAAGTACATATACTGCGGCGGTCAGCCCTGGCCAGGCAAAGTGACGTACCGGTACGTCACTAGCCTGTCACTCGCTTGTGAGCCAATAGCGGGCGAGCTTCCCCGACTCGTTCCCTAACAAGTCAGTAAGTGTGACCGGAGGACCCAATGTCCGCCGGTCACTCGCGATCGTTCGCCGGGAATGGAGAAAGGCAGGCGGCTAATGTAAACAAGCCGCCTGTCATTCTCCCCTGTGTAAAAATGGAGATCACACGGTTCTACTATGTAGGACCATAGATCTCTGTTTTTACACTAGTAGCCATGTCCAATCACAGTAAAAAGCACGACCCCTAGGACACACTTAACCCCTCCCTCTCCAATACAGTTAACCCCTTCACTACCAGTGTCATTTTACAGTAACAGTGCATATGTATAGCACTGATTACTGCAGTAAGGTCACTGGTAACCCCAAAAGTGTCAAAAATGTCAGTCAAGGGTCCGATCTGTCCGCCGCAATGTCGCAGACCTGCAAAAAAAACAAAAAAAAAAATCGCAGATCGCCGCCATTACGCGTTAAAAAAAACAACAAAAATCTTTCCCTTTGCTAGTAAACGCGATAACTTTTGCGCAAACCAATCAAAATACGCTTTTTGCGATTTTTTTTTACCAAACATATGTAGCATAAAACAAATTGGCCGAAATGTTAAAAAATTTTGATTTTTACATTTTTTTGGGGGGGAATTTCATATAAAAAAAATGAGAAAAATATTGTTATTTTTTGCAAAATTGACGCTCTTTTTTTGTTTATAGCGCATGATCAAAAAATTGCACAGGTGATCAAATACCACCAAAAGAAAGCTCTGTTTAATTTGTTTAGGTACAGTGTTGCACGACCGCGCAATTGTCCGTTAAAGTCAGGCAGTCAAAAAAAAAAAACGCAAAAAACCCCCTGGTCAGAAAGGAGGTAAAATCTTCCGGGGCTTAAGTGGTTAAGGGCTTGGATGAAATAGAATGCCAGAGGAAGCTTTGTCCTATCTAAAACTCCTGGAAAAAGGGTTCTATGTCAGAGAAGAAGCAATAATAGTCACAAAAGACATCTGCTGGATATACTCATGCAGGGCCTTAAAAACACTTTCCTGGAGTTTGTAGATAAACCTACAAGAAGCTTTGCAATCTTTTCATCCAAGCCTTGATGCAGGAGGATTGTTGGTCCCTGAAACACGTTGGATTTTTTCAATATTCTTACGGTTATGTTTTTAGCAGCAATAAATGATTATGGACTCTTAGGACAACTGGTATGGTACTTCTTTTGTTGCTGTGTCTTGGATCGCACAGCTGGGGAGGCCATTGAGCTTTGAGGGCCCCTGCTCTGTAGTAGAGCCACTGAGATTAAGACATCAAGTCCAACTAATACCTTCTAATTGACAAATAAAAGATCTGAGCCCAGCTCCTCACATGTACTTTTTGTAGAACAGGGGTCTCCAAACGTTTGAAACAAAGGGACAGTTTACTGCCCTTTAAGCTTTAGGGGGGCTGGACTGAGGCCAGTGAGAGTATAAAATACACTGGCATCGGTGGGAGTAAACAATGCCCAAGGCTTGGTGGTCAGTGGCAGTAGAAAAAAAAAAAAAAAAAACTACATAATTGGTGTCAGTAGGAGGAATAGTGCCCCATAATTGGTGTCAGTAGGAGGAATAGTGCCCCATAATTGGTGTCAGTAGGAGGAATAGTGCCCCATAATTGGTGTCAGTAGGAGGAATAGTGCCCCATAATTGGTGTCAGTAGGAGGAATAGTGCCCCATAATTGGTGTCAGTAGGAGGAATAGTGCCCCATAATTGGTGTCAGTAGGAGGAATAGTGCCCCATAATTGGTGTCAGTAGGAGGAATAGTGCCCCATAATTGGTGTCAGTAGGAGGAATAGTGCCCCATAATTGGTGTCAGTAGGAGGAATAGTGCCCCATAATTGGTGTCAGTAGGAGGAATAGTGCCCCATAATTGGTGTCAGTAGGAGGAATAGTGCCCCATAATTGGAGCCAGTAGGAGGAATAGTTCCCCATAATTGGTGTCAGGGGGAGAATTAGTTCCCCGTCTCTGGTGTCAATAGGATAAATAATACTCCATTGTTGGTGTCAGTGGTAGGAATAGTAACTTCTCTCAGTGGAGGGAATAATCCCCAACGGCCAGATAAAGGCAAGCAAAGGGCCACATTTGGCCCATGGGCCGCAGTTTGGAGACCCCTGTTCTAGGGAATGGGGACATGCTGCAATAGGTGGTTCAGAGACTGTAGGCATCATACAGGAGATTGGTTGGGAAACAGAGTAGGGAAGTTGAGAAAGGGAGACCTGCTGCAGGAGACCATCAACAACTGAGGACAAGCTGCAACAGACTGCCAGAAATCACTGCCATTGCAGCACCTTTAACCACTTGCCGACTGCCGCACGACTATTTACGTTGGCAGTCAGCCCCTCACAGGCAGAGTGACATAGTACTACGTCGCTAGCCTGTGAGGGTCTAGGGAGCTCCCACGCGCTCCCGGACCCCCCCGCGCGTGTGACCGGCGGACCCGATGTCCGTTGGTCACTCGGCGATCGTCGGTGCAGAGGTAGAAAGGCAGGCGGCTGATGTAAACAAGCCACCTGTCATTCCCCCCTGTGTAGAAACAGTGATCATACGGTTCTACTATGTAGGACCGTTGATCACTGCTCCTACACCTCAAGCCACAGCCAATCACAGTTAGAATCACGCCCCTAGGGACACACATAACCCCTCCCTCTCAAAAAAAAGTTAACCCCTTCACTGCCAGTGTAATTTTACAGTAACAGTGCATATGTATAGCACTGATTACTGTAGTAATGTCACTGGTAACCCCAAAAGTGTCAAAAACGTCAGTCAAGGGTCCGATCTGTCCACCGCAATGTCGCATTACCGCAAAAAAAAAAAAATTGCAGATCACCGCCATTACGCGTTAAAAAAAAAAAATGACAAAAATCTTTCCCTTTGTTAGTAAACGCGATAACTTTTGCGCAAACCAATCAAAATACTTTTTTTGCGATTTTTTTTTACCAAACATATGTAGCATAAAACAAATTGGCTGAAAAAGTAAAAAAAAATTTGATTTTTACATTTTTTTTGGGGGGAATTTCATATAAAAAATGTGAAAAATATTGTTATTTTTGCAAAATTGACGCTCTTTTTTTGTTTATAGCGCATGATCAAAAAAAAAAAAAAAAAAATCGCACAGGTGATCAAATACCACCAAAAGAAAGCTCGGTTTGTGGGAAAAAAAGGACGTCAATTTCATTTGGGTACAGCATCGCACGACCACGCAATTGTCCATTAAAGTCACGCAGTGCCGAATCGCAAAATAGGCTCTGATCAGGAAGGGGGTAAAATCTTCCGGGGCTTAAGTGGTTAAAAGTCACTGCTCCCACATTTGTCCCCCATACAACCTTCCCTAGAAACCATGGCTCCATGGTTCATTTAGCAGTTCTTCTAATGCGTGGATGGTGCTAAACCTTCTCTGACCTCCTGATCAGTGCAAGACCCAGTGTAGAGTGTAAGAAAGTGTTCCCAGTCTTTCAACTAGGGTTGGACCAGTACCCTTTTTTTATCGGCGAGTACAAGTATTGATACTTTTGGTACACTGCTATACACCCTTTCCAGCAAACTTACAATAAAAAACAGGGATATTTAGTTCACTTGCATTGCAATACATGTTTAGGCTGGCCAACTGCGTCAAAGCAATCCCTCTCTGGCCAGTCCCTACTCTGCTCTGCAAAATGCAAACGCTCCAGTGGATATAGTTCCAATATGGGGAAAATAGACACAAGTTATGGGAGAGCTACAAGTTGCAGGTCTGGTCACTGACCTGCAATGCAATAGAAGTAATATATATCTGTGCTTAAATCCTAAAAGCTTCTACGTCTATATAATCCATCAGGTGCTAAAGGGGTGTGCTAAAGCAAAACTTTACACTATTGGTGAAGTTAGGCTTGATGCCTTACCACCAACACAACCCCCCCCCCCCCCACACACACACACACACACACTTTCTTTTGGAACTTTGTTTTGGGGTGAGGGTACCTGGTTTTGACTCTCAGTCCCCAGTCAGATGATCTAGGCCAGTGATGGTGAACCTGGACACCCCCAGATGTTTTGGAACTACATTTCCCATTATGCTCAACTACACTGCACAGTGCATGAGCATCATGGGAAATGTAGTTCCAAAACATCTGGGGCGCCGAGGTTCGCCATCACTGATCTAGGTGATTCCACCGGAAGTTCTCCCCCCTCCCTGGCCGCAACCTTCTGGGACCCGTCAAAGATCTGGGTTGCGGGACCATTCACAAAGCGCAGTGCTGTGCAGTGTGAAGCTGCAACGAGGCTGCCCACAGTTAACCTTCTGGAACCAGGGATCCAAAGACCAGGGAAGAACTGGCCTGGGTGAGGACTGCGCTGGATCCTTGGACAAGTAAGTGTTCTTTTATTAACCCCTTGATGCCGGCTGCACGCTTATATGCCGCCCTGGTAAAACAACTTACTGTGCTCAAAATGCACGCCCAGCACAGTAGCCAGTGGGTACCAGAAAGCTCCAGATGCATTCTAGCGATCAGGAGCTTTACGATCATGTGACAGCCATTCACAGCGGTTACATGACCTGAATGCCCGCCTTTACCTCCCGGCTTTTGGAACTCTTAAGGGCCAGGAAACGGTCGGTGTCAAGAGGTTAAAAGTCAGCAGCTACAGTATTTGCAGCAGTCAAGAACCTCTGCACAGGGTGGATGAACCCTCTGCACATTGCTATATACCCTTTCTAGCAAACACTGCAATAACAAAAGCATGAATTTTTAGTTCACATATACTGCAATACTTGACTTCCAGTCTGATAATATGTCACGGATGACAAAGAGCCAGGTCAGTCACCAAAAATTAGGGATGAGCACAGGTTTAATCCGAATTTAGATTCGGTCCAAACCGGGAAACAAGCTGTCACTCCTGCCAAATCAGCACCTAAGCCACGACTAGGGCATTCCCCACTCTGCAGCCAAACCGGGTCGGAATGCTCATTACATCATTGACCTTATATGGCCAAATTATATCAATGACGTCCTCACCCCTTTGTTACGTGCATCTACCAGGGCAGGGATTCGGGGGTTGATTTGGTGAGCGCGACAGCTTGCTTTTGGACTCGGCTTGAACCCAAGTTCCAACCAAGCTGGTGCCCAACCCTACCTGAGATCTAGGGGGATCCTCAATACAAGAAATTAATGTCTCCTGTTACCCGGTGATGTGAGGGGCGGCCGCTTCTCCATCATGACGTCCTTGTAAAGATCCTTGTGTCCTTCTATATACTCCCACTCCTCCATGGAGCATCTCTTTACATGGGAAGAAGAAAAGGTAGTTAGCAAACAGGCAACTCTTGATTCAATGTCAAAATGGTGCAGCGCTGAAATTGAACAAAGTCCATATCCAGAAATAAAGACACAGTGGAAAGAAATGTGGGGATCTTCTGTTTCAGTGTAATAACCACCACCAGCACCCAACCACACAGCCGCTTACCAGATAATATAGACCCTCTCTACAAAGGTCTATACAAGCGGTGTATTAAACATCAGGCACAGATGGTAGACCGGTTTCTCCAATAAGCCACTATCGATCCACTCCACAGTTCTATCCTATCATGTAAAAATAAAAGGCTCTTGATTCAATGTTAACACCTTCGCCCCAACTGCCTCCCGGCCCTTTAGGAGTGCTAAAAGCCAGAAGGTGGAGGCGGGCATTCAGGTCGTGTGACCACAGTCACGTGATCAGAAAGGTCCCAAACGCAAGTATGCATCAAGAGCTTACCGACCCCCGCCGGCTACTGTGCTGTGCTCAGCGCGGTAAGTTGTTTTTACCAGGGTCGCATATATGCGGACGTACGCGTTGCGGCCCACCCACCATATATGCATGCGGCCGGCACCAAGAGGGTAAGATATTGCATTTGGCGATAAAAAAAATCAAATATGTGAAATACAAAACCTCATGTATGTTTACCTATTAATAGGTTTCAAAAATTGGTAAAAAATTAAATAAAATCTAAACAAACACTGCATTGAGCAATCATACCGATAAACACTGTATGTGGTCAGCATAAGGCCTCTTCACCGAGTAGCTTGACTTT
Organism: Pelophylax lessonae; assembly: GCF_965119305.1. NCBI lineage: Eukaryota > Metazoa > Chordata > Amphibia > Anura > Ranidae > Pelophylax > Pelophylax lessonae. The sequence goes on from NC_138776.1 coordinate 251,541,077, forward strand.
TTGGAAGACCTCAGTAAGGTTTAGTTAGGCCAGAAAGATCTCCAAACCCTGAAAAACTGATGTTGGGGAAAAAAAAAAAAAAAAAAAAAAAAAAATCGAAGCATGCACTTAAATTCGTTTTTCTACAGACAGCTGTGGCTGGTAGTAAGCAGGCTCTTACAAGGTACCCCTTAACGCACCTATGTCAAACACAAGGCCCGTAGGCCGAATCCGGCCCTCCAGCCAGACTATTTCACGTGGCCCTCGCACTTCTCCTGTAGCACCTCCTTGTCTTGGTCCCCACCTTGTCTCAGCAGTTGGCAGCAGAGAAGAGGACAGAACTCCTCCACCAGATCCAGTGCTTTTCTATGCGGCAGTGGAGAGGCTTACTTTCACTTTCAATGATAATGGTAAACAGGACAAATAGAGAAGGGGGGGGGGGGTCTCCTTCACGGGGGTACAGACAGCAATAAAAACTGACAGGGGTTCTAATCCCTCTCCACTCTATCTAAATAAAAAAAAAGTTTTGCCTTTAGGTATTTAAATTTGTGTCTAGCTAATGTTTCAGCGTAGTGGAAGAGGTTCTTTTACTAAGCAAAGGCATAGATCCGTGTTCCTGCTTTGCAGAAACACAGGATCCATGCCTTTCTTTACTGACAGTGTACTGTGTACCGAATGATCAGTGGGTGCCGGCAGACATTGGGTCCGCAGGATCCCCTGTGATTGTACAAGCTGCCAGCGGCACGCACTAGCACCTGATACATGATCCTGTGCCCTGTAGCAATAAAAGTTCTATAGCCACTTCCGGACCGCCTGCCGCATATATATATATATACACACATACACATACACATACACACATATAAATATAAGTGTATATACCCCTGAACGCTCTACATAGTGCACTCTTGAAGTCTACACTCTGTAACCCGTGTACTCCGAAGCTCTGCACTCTGTACATAGCGCACCCTTGAGCTCTGCAATCTGCATGTAGTGCAACCCTGAACTCTGCACTCTGTACGTAGCGCACCCCTGAACTCTGCATGCAGCGCACCCTTGAACTCTGCACTCTGTGCGTAGGCACACCCCTAAACTCTGCACATAGCGCACCCCTGAACCCTGCACGCAGCGCACCCCTGAACCCTGCACGCAGCGCACCCCTGAACCCCGCACGCAGCGCACCCCTGAACCCCGCACGCAGCGCACCCCTGAACCCCGCACGCAGCGCACCCCTGAACTCGGCACGCAGCGCACCCTTGAACTCTGTGCGTAGGCACACCCCTGCATCAAGCACGTGGCGCACCCTAAACTCTGCACACTGTACACAGCGCACCCTTGGACCCTGCACTCTGTACGTAGGCACACCCCCAAACTCTGCACTCTGTACATAGCGCACCCCTGAACTCTGCACTCTGTACATAGCGCACCCCTGAACTCTGCACATAGCGCACCCCTGAACTCTGCACTCTGTACATAGCGCACCCCTGAACTCTGCATGCAGCGCACCCTTGAACTCTGCACTCTGTGCGTAGGCACACCCCTAAACTCTGCACATAGCGCACCCCTGAACCCCGCACGCAGCGCACCCCTGAACCCCGCACGCAGCGCACCCCTGAACCCTGCACGCAGCACACCCCTGAACCCCGCACGCAGCGCACCCCTGAAACCGCACGCAGCGCACCCCTGAACCCCGCACGCAGCGCACCCTTGAACTCTGTGCGTAGGCACACCCCTGCATTAAGCACGTAGCGCACCCTAAACTCTGCACTCTGTACACAGCGCACCCTTGGACCCTGCACTCTGTACGTAGGCACACCCCCAAACTCTGCACTCTGTACATAGCGCACCCCTGAACTCTGCACTCTGTACATAGCGCACCCCTGAACTCTGCACTCTGTACATAGCGCACCCCTGAACTCTGCACTCTGTACATAGCGCACCCCTGAACTCTGCATGCAGCGCACCCTTGAACTCTGCACTCTGTGCGTAGGCACACCCCTAAACTCTGCACATAGCGCACCCCTGAACACTGCACATAGCGCACCTCAGATACAATCGGCCCTTTGAGGTCTACCATACTGCTAATGCAGCCCAGGATAAAATTTAGTTTGATGCCCCTGCTCTAGGTAAAGGAACAGGACACATTAGGGAGAGCTCTATGCTACAGAACATTGAAAAGACCTTCCAACCCCACAATTATCACCAGCATTACTTGTCTTTTAATCCTATCCAGAACCCCTTTAAATTCAATCCAGTACAAAAAAAAAAAAAAAGGCTCATATGTAAAAATCTTATAATAAAAAGAAATGATTACCTCCTCCTCACAGGACTCCAGCTACAGACTAACACAAGGAAGTGCAGCTGACCTATAAAAGCTCCTCCTTCTTCCTCCTCTGAGCAACAAGACAATGTCCATCACTTCTGGGCTACAAGAAAATGTCCACTATGGGCAGGCTACAAGAAAATGGCTGCAGTCACTTTCTGTTTACACATAGCAGTGCTGACTATGGGTGGGTAACTGTCCACCCTGGGAATATCCATATGAAAGCCTAAATATAAGTTATTTTTACTTTTTAATAATAGCATGCAGTCCTTGATAAAACTTTTTGATAACATTTAGAAAAACTGAAGTCACTCTAAGTATTTATTTTTGTGTCCTCAGTGCAGGAGGGGGCCATTTTGTTGTAGTCCATAAGAAGGTGGGAGTATTAAATCCAGGAGACCTCCTGATTTGGTGCTAAGCTGGAGAGTGAGAGCTCGGAGAAGGCAATAAAGAGAATTATGAGAGAAGGGGGTCCTGGCACTCTCTAGGGACTGGATGGGCGGTGTAGTCATGTGGTCGGTATAAGTAGCTGAGCTGTTTTTGGTGGTGCAGGATATGGTAAGTATAATGTAGAAGGGATTAGGTAATGGTCAAGGAATATTGGGTTTAGTCTGTTTAGAGGTTTTGTTTTTGGTTAAAAGTAATGCTAGTCACCCATGACTAAAGGTAGCCATTCATTCCTTGTTCTTCATATCGCAATCATATCTGTGGATACTTGAGAGACATGAGTACTGCTGCTGATGACGGGCAATCAGTTTTCGTGAAACCTGGGTCCAGATTGATACAATGTAAGTAAGCAGATCCAGGGCCGGCCTTAGGTGTTCAGGCGCACTGTGCGAGCTAATCCTGTGGCGCCAACCCCCCCAGCGCCCTGCACATTTTCTTGCACTTTTGTTGCACTTCATTTGACTTTTCTTTTTTATGATCACTAATAACTTAGCCCCCCCTTACATTAGAGACCCCCCTTACATCAGAGACCCCCCCACGGAGCCCCCCTTATACCAGAAACCCCCCACAGAGGCCCTCCTTACATCAAAGACCCCCCACAGAGCCCCCCCTTACATCAAAGACATCCTTACATCAGAGCCCCCCTTACATCATAGACCCCCAACACAGAGCCCCCCTTATATCAGAGACCCCCCCACACAGAGCCCCCCTTACATCATAGACCCTCAAGGAGCCCCCCTTACATTAGAGCACCCCCCCCCACACAAAGCCCCCCCTTAGATTAGAGCCCCCCCCCCACACAGAGCTCCCCTTACATCAGAGCCCCCCCACACAGAGCTCCCCTTACATCAGAGCCCCCCCCACAGAGCTCCCCTTACATTAGAGACCCCCCACAGAGCCCCCTTACATCAGAGCCCTTCGAAAGAGAGCTCCCCTTACATCAAAGACCCCCCCACAGAGCCCCCCACATCAGAGCCTCCTTTACATCAGAGACCTCCCTTTACATCAGAGACCGCGCCCCTTACATCAGAGACCCCCCCACACAGAGCCCCCCGTACATCAGAGACCCCCACACAGAGCCCCCTTTACATCAGAGACCCCCCACACAGAGCTCCCCTTACATAAGAGCCCCCCCCCCACAGAGCTCCCCTTACATTAGAGACCCCCACAGAGCCCCCTTACATCAGAGCCCCTCCAAAGAGAGCTCCCCTTACATCAAAGACCCCCACATCAGAGCCTCCTTTACATCAGAGACCCCCCTTTACATCAGAGACCCTCCCCCACACAGAGCCCCCCTTACATCAGAGACCCCCCACACAGAGCCCCCCTTACATCAGAGACCCCCCACACAGAGCCCCCCTTTACATAAGAGACCCCCCACACAGAGCCCCCCTTTACATAAGAGACCCCCCACACAGAGCCCCCCCTTACATAAGAGACCCCCCCCACACAGAGCCCCCCTTACATAAGAGACCCCCCACACAGAGCCCCCCCTTACATAAGAGTCCCCCCCCACACAGAGCCCCCCCTTACATGAGACCCCCTTATATGAGAGACCCCCCACACAGAGCCCCCATTACATTTGATGCAGGAGAGAGCTGACTTACCTTAGTACGGAGGCTCACCATGAGGAGAAGGGGCGGGGGGAGGAGGAGAAGGGGCGGGAGGAGGAGGAGCTGACGCTCTCTCCTCTGGTGTCCCTGGAGAGGAGGGATCTGTTAGTGGCGGCGGATCGGAGGCTGAGCTCTGTAAGACATACACAGCTCAGCCCTGGAGCAATAGGTGACCGAGTTGAAGCAGGGGGGGTAAGCGGCGGCCGCAGCCTGTGTTAACCCTCTTACCTCCCGCTGTGTGGCCTGATCATGTGCAACCTGTGATGGCCGCACGGCGCCCCTGTTCCCCATGGCGCCCTGTGCAGCCGCACAGCTCGCACACCCCAAAGGCCGGCCCTGAGCATATCTTGTACCTGATGGGCCACAGGGGAAGCGGACGATCACCATAGTAGTTGGTGCTAATACAGTGATAGCTGCAATCTTCTGGGTCCTGTGATCTTCTGGATTGGTGTCCACACATGCTTCAATTTTTGTTAATTGGATCAAAACTATCGAACCCGCAAACAAACCAGAACTTCCATTCTAATCAATTTAGACTCTATTTCAATTGCATTGGATCAAGCTGAGTCGATTAGCCAGGGTGGAATATTATCAACTCTTGGATCTAATAGACATTGTACAAACAGATGGTTGTAATGTGTATGGCAAATCCAAAGTCCAGTCCAAGCCCAACCAACCAAATTTACAATGTCCTTCTACAACTGTCATCTTTCAGCTTTTGAATTTGATTTGGTTAGCGTGACATGGTCTTCTCTTTGAGGGACAAGCTTTAGAAGGCTACCCTTTGCATCATATTTATTTCATTTTAATCATTTTTTTCTGTATTGTAGCAGTGCAAACCAGCTTTTCACTACCTACAAGGATTTGTACAAGAACGTCATGATGGAGAAGCGGCCGCCCCTCTCATCACCGGGTAAGAGGAGGCTTTCATTTCTTGTAAAGGAGAGAATAATACTGAGGCTTCACCTAGATACACAGGGCCGATCCTAGGGTCACAGAAGCCTGGGTGCAGAAATATTTCTGGCGCCCCCACATGGGCGTGGTCATCTTACTAACCCCTCCCCTTTACAAGTTTCCATGGCAACGGCTCAAACACAGAGATACTTCCCTAAGGAGTCTTCGCTACCCTGGGATCCTCCCATGATCTCTTAACAATAAACAAAATACAGGAAGAGAAGCAGAGTACGCTAAAGGAACCTGGAGGGGAGTCTCTCTAATGGACACAGAGAGGGCCTCTGTTAGAGAGTCTGTTAGAAAGGGACTGCAGACATACTACGGGAGATGGCCAGAGACTGTGGACCTGATACAAGAGATGGTCAGAGACTGCGGATATTATTTAAGAGATCAATGCAGCCTCACCAGTGCCCACCAAATGCAGCCTCACCAGTGCCCACCAAATGCAGCCTCACCAGTGCCCATCAAATGCAGCCTCATCAGTGCCCATCAAATGAAGCCTACCAGTGCCCATAAAATGCAGCCTACTAGTCCCAACCAAATGCAGCCTACCAGTGCACATCAAATGCAGCCTTATCAGTGCCCATCAAATGTAGCCTACCCGTGCCCACCAAATGCAGCCTATTGGTGCCCATTAGAATGCAGCCTCACCAGTGCCCCCCAGATGCAGCCTCATCAGTGCCCATCAAATGCAGCCTAATCAGTGGCCATCAAATGCAGCCTAATCAGTGGCCATCAAATGCAGCCTACCAGTGCCCATAAAATGCAGCCTACCAGTGCACATCAAATGCAGCCTTATCAGTGCCCACAAAATGCAGCCTATTGGTGCCCACCAAATGCAGCCTATTGGTGCCCACCAAATGCAGCCTATTGGTGCCCACCAAATGCAGCCTATTGGTGCCCCCCAGATGCAGCCTCAACAGTGCCCCCCAGATGCAGCCTCAACAGTGCCCATCAAATGCAGCCTTACCAGTGCCCATCAAATGCAGCCTTACCAGTGCCCATCAAATGCAGCCTACCAGTGCTCACCAAATGCAGCCTACCAGTGCCCACCAAATGCAGCCTTATCAGTGCACCTGCCCAGGATCGGCCCTGTAGACACACACATACTCTGATATAAAGCAATGTATTCAGTCAGTGTGTGTGTTTCCTACAGATGGATCCAGAAATCCCCCAGAGAGATGTCCCCGTCCTCTGTATTCCCGGAACTCCACACAGGAACATCAGGAGATCCCTCAGGAGGATCAGGTAGATGGGAAACAAATGTTCTACAAAGACTCAATAAACAAAGGCTTAGTTGGTCTATGGCCATAACTGTAATTTCTTGTTTTGTATCTGTTAGAATACAAATCCAATTAATATAAAAGTTGAAGTGAAGGAGGAACCAGAAGAACCCTATGTGACGGGTGATGATCCGTGCAAGGATGAGGAAGATCCTCCAGAGATCAGCACAGGTGAGTAATAAACACTAAGCCCCCGTTCACATCGGCGCGGTTTGGCATGCCAAATCGCAGTCTATTGCTTGCAATGGCACTTTCCCAATGAGTGCGATGCCAACTTTGCGGCGCTGCAGCGATTTTCAAAGTAGTTCCTGCACTACTTTTGGCGACTTCGGGGGCGATTGTAATAAACATCTGTGCATGATTACAAACCTGCGTTCAATGTGAGCGAGGCCTAAATCCAGAGAAGAGTCCCAGATTGCACTGCAATCATTTCCCCCCCCCCCCTCCTCTGTCAGTAGACAGTAATGGGGGGACAGTATGTGCCCAGTGGGGGAGTCAGGAGCCATCAGCCTCTATTAGACTCCGGCTCTCCTCCTCACATCATGTCATTGTGTGTGACCAGTCTCCCCCCACACACACTCTCTGGGGTCTCTCATACATCTCAGTACAGGGGGATCAGCAGAACTGGAGGTTAATACTGAGCGGGGGGATCAGCAGAGCTGGGGGGTTATGAACACACTCTCTGGGGTCTCTCATACATCTCAGTACAGGGGGCTTCACTCTCATCTTTATTCACAGACCCCGGAGACACCAGAACCGTTAAAGCTGAGGAGGAGGAAGAAGAACATGTGAGGATTCAAAAGGAGGAAGTTCCTATGGAGATCAGCACAGGTGAGTAATATATTTGGTAGGGAATACCACCACGGGTTGCTTGGAGGACACAGGCTGTTTATTTATATAGACTGCTTTTGAAAACCTAAAAAATATAATTATTACGCTTGCTTACCTATATGTGTGGTTCACAGATGGATCCAATAACAGAAATCCCCCAGAGAGATGTCCCCATTCTCTGTATTCCTGGGACTCCACACAGAAACATCAGGAGATCCCTCAGGAGGATCAGGTAGATGGAACCAAATATTCTACAGAGACTCAATAAACAAAGGCTTAGTTGGTCAATGGCAATAACTGTAATTTTATTGTTTTGTATCTGTTAGAATACAAATCCAATTAATCTAAAAGTTGAAGTGAAGGAGGAACCAGAAGAACCCTATGTGATGGGTGATGATCCATGCAAGGATGAGGAAGATCCTCCAGAGATCAGCACAGGTGAGTAATAAACAGTAAGCCCCCGTTCACATCGGCGCGATTTGGCATGCCAAATCGCAACCTATTGCTTGCAACGGCACTTTCCCAATGAGTGCGATGCCAACTTTGCGGCGCCGCGCCAATTTTCAAAGTAGTTCCTGCACTACGTTTGGCGACTTCAGGGGCGATTGTAATAAACATTAGAGATGGACGAACATCGGCCGGGGTGGTTCGCGAAGCCAGCCGCAAATTTTCTCAAAAGTCCGCGAACCGCGAGTTCCCGGCAGGCCCCATTGAATTTAGTGGGAGGCGAACTTTAAAAACCTTTTTAGGTCATATTTGCAGCCACAAAAGACGTACTAGCTGTGCACAAATAGTCCCAGCACATGGACAATGTCATAACAGAAGTATTGCAATTGAAAAAGTTGCCTTTAAATTTTTTTTTTTTTACAGCAAAAAATATATATATTTTTTTCATAAATCAGCCAGAACTGACAGCAGCCGGTAAATACATTGTCTAATACATATAGGGTCCATTCACACATCTGTAAAATGGGTCCACATCCATTCCACAATTTGGTGTAACCTTTACAGACCCATTGTTTTTCATTTCCAGTCTGAAAAATTAGGCATTCACAGGTAACAGAAGTAAGTGTCGGCCATTCCAGGCCCCAAAAATTAGCCCACATGCGTTTACAAGACAGCTAAGAACATAGTATTCTGTGGCTGAAGGTACATTAGGTGTTCACATGATACAGAAGTAAGTGTCGGCCATAAAAGGCCCCAAAAATTAGCCCACATGGGTTTAACTGACAGCAAAGAACTTCGTTTTTGATGGCTAGAGGTACAGTAGGCGTTCACAGGATACAGAAGTAAGTGACGGCCTGTATAGGCTGCAAAAATTAGCTCACATGGGTTGAACTGACAGCAAAGAACTTCGTTTTTGATGGCTACAGGTACAGTAGGCATTCACAGGATACAGAAGTAAGTGGCGGCCTGTATAGGCTGCAAAAATTAGCTCATATGGGTTGAACTGACAGCAAAGAACGTAGTATATGATGGCTAGAGGTACAGTAGGCGTTCACAGTATACAGAAGTAAGTGGCGGCCTGGATAGGCTGCAAAAATTAGCTCACATGGGTTAAACTGACAGCAAAGAACTTAGTTTTTGATAGCTAGAGGTACAGTAGGCGTTCACAGTATACAGAAGTAAGTGTTGGCCTGTATAGGCGGCAAAAATTAGCTCACATGGTTTGAACTGACAGCAAAGAACGTAGTATATGATGGCTAGAGGTGCAGTAGGCGTTCACAGTATACACAAGTAAGTGGCGACCTGTATAGGCTCCAAAAATTAGCTCAGATGGGTTGAACTGACAGCAAAGAACTTAGTATTTGATGGCTAGAGGTACAATAGGCATTCACAGTATACAGAAGTAAGTGTCGGCCTGTATAGGCTGCAAAAATTAGCCATTCAATGGACATGAAATGCCTTTTATGCCGCTGTATTTAGCGAAGATAAGGACCAGGAATTGTTGTGGGTTGATGGCGGTCTGGCAGATATTTGTGGTCTGTGATGAGGAATTGAATGAAACATAGTCTACTGGTCACATGTGTTGAATTCCTCAGAGATCCATGCCTCATTCATTTTTATAAATGTGAGGTAGTCTACACTTTCATGAGCTAGGCGAGTGCGCTTATCGGCCATGATCCCCCCTGCTGCGCTGAAGGTCCTTTTGGTCAGGACACTGGACTGGGGGGCAAGCCAACAGTTCCATTGCAAATTGTGCAAGCTCTGGCCAGAGGTCAAGCCTGCCCACCCAGTAGTCCATGGGTTCATCACTCCTCAGAGCGTCCACATCGGCCGTTAACCCGATGTAGTCGGACACCTTTTTTTACGCTCCAACATTTGAGCCACAGAAGCCTGCCTTTTTCCAGAACAACGTGACAACGGCATCATGGAAGGTGGAGTGTTGGACAACTGTGAGGAGACAGGAGAAGGAGAAGAGGCTGGACGGTGAGAGCCTGGAGTGTGGCTTTGTGGGTTCTGATGGTGTTGCTCCCACTGGGCTTGGTGATGGTGAATTATAGGTGCCTTCTTAAGGCGGTTGTCCCTAGGTGAGTGTTGGGCTTACCGCGACTTATGCGTTGACTGCAAAGGCTGCAGATGGCAACACTGGTGTCAGCAACGGACACATTAAAAAAAGCCCACACTGTGGAGCCATGTGCCGGCGTCCTGGGAGCACCAGATGTGACTGTACATGGTTGATGGCTCACTCCTGATACATATGCAGTCTGCTTTGTACCTCTTGTGCAATGCAAGTTCTGCCTGCCTCTCCTCCCTATCTGCCAGTCCGTCAGTCCGCCAGTTCTACAAATAATTGCCCAGTAACTGTTGTCACTGTGTGTGTTTACACAGCAAGAGGCCAAATTTTTGCAGGACTAAAATACAATCTTAGAAAATTATACTGTTAAATAACACCCCACTTCAATATGTGGTATTGGGGGGGCCATTGGTGTATCACACCAGTTCCAAAAATTGGCCAGTGAGTTTGGCGCTGTGTGTACCAGACTTCACTCAGCAAACGAAGCAATATTGTTGCATGACACAAATATACTTGTAAAAGTATACTCAGATAACACCCACCCCACTTCAATATGTGGTATTGGGGGGGGCAATTGGTCTATCACACCAGTTATAATACATTATAAGTGCTTTTGTCACTGTGTGTAGTGTTGCTGCAGAAACGCTCAGTCTCACCACCACACCTGTCACAATGCTGCACAGTGCACAATAATACTACTAATCCACTATAATATGCTTTCTACAAAGTATATTATACCGTGGATTACCCCCCCCCCCCCCTTTTTTAGTGCACTGCACAGCAATACCAAAAAATTTGCAGCCCTTAAATGTCTTTTGTGGACATTAACAGAGCAATTTGTGTCACAATCTCTAACTGCCCCTACAGCAACCACTGGATACCTCTCCCTATACTAAAGAGACTGTAATAGACCCTATAACGACATTGGAGCACTTTAAATGACTTTTGTGGACATTAACAGAGTGATTTGTGTCACTGCAGATGACGATCTCTAACTGCCCCTACAACACAGACTGGATAACCTGTCCCTATACTGAAGAGAGACTGGACCTATACCGATATACCAACCCTGAAAAGGACTTTTGTGGACATTAACATAGCGATTTGTATCACTGCAGCCGATCTCTAACTGCCCCTAAAGCACCGACTGGATACCTCTCCCTAACCTGAAAAGAGACTGTAGAATTCCTATACCGAAATACCAGCCCTGAAAAGGACTTTTGTGGATCTTCACAGCGCTATTTGTGTCTAGCAAACTCCCCCTGATGAGCACGGCAGACCTCTCCCTACACTGGCAGAAAGCGGAATGTGAAATGGCCACCAGGTCAGGTCTATTTATAGGGTAGGGGGACTGTCCATGTGCAGGAATGTTTCAATTGGCTGTCCCGTTCCACCTGACGGCTGTGCCATGGGTCTAAGTTCTCCCCAATGTAAACTAATATGGCCGTCGCGAACGACGCCATGTGTTTGCAAATTTGGCGGGTAGCGAACAAGCAAAATTTGCCTCGAACCGACCGCCGGGCGAACCGCAAGGCCATCTCTAATAAACATCTGTGCATGAACCCACACAGATGTCTTTCAAATCGCCCCCACTGAAATGCGGGTTTGAAATCATGCGAGTATAGACAGTATCGGGGAGACAGTATGTGCCCAGTGGGGGAGTCAGGAGCCATCAGCCTCTATTAGACTCCGGCTCTCCTCCTCACATCATGTCATTGTGTTACCAGCCAAGAGACGTGACCAGTCTCCCCCCAAACCCACTCTCTGGGGAGTCTCTCATACATCTCAGTACAGGGGGATCAGCAGAACTGGAGGTTACTACTGAGCGGGGGGATCAGCAGAGTTGGGGGGTTATGAACACACTCTCTGGGGTCTCTCATACATCTCAGTACAGGGGGCTTCACTCTCATCTTTATTCACAGACCCCGGAGACACCAGAACCATTAAAGCTGAGGAGGAGGAAGAAGAACATGTGAGGATTCAAAAGGAGGAGGTTCCTATGGAGATCAGCACAGGTGAGTAATATATTTGGTAGGGAATACCACCATGGGTTGCTTGGAGGACACAGGCTGTTTATTTATATAGACTGCTTTTAAAAACATAAAAAATATAATTATTACTCTTGCTTACCTATATGTGTGGTTCACAGATGGATCCAATAACCGAAAAAATCCAGAGAGATTTCCCTATCCTCTATATTCCTGGAACTCCACGCAGGAACATCAGGAGATCCCTCAGGAGGATCAGGTAGATGGAACCAAATATTCTACAAAGACTCAATAAACAAAGGCTTAGTTGGTCTATGGCAATAACTGTAATTTCTTGTTTTGTATCTGTTAGAATACAAATCCAATTAATCTAAAAGTTGAAGTGAAGGAGGAACCAGAAGAACCCTATGTGATGGGTGATGATCCGTGTAAGGATGAGGAAGATCCTCCAGAGATCCTGTATGGTCAGGTACATAGAAATGAAGGTCTCATGTACTAAAGCAGATGATTTGTGCTGCTTAATTGATATAAAAATATATCTACTTCAAGCTTTTTTATTGATATCACACTGTTTGTATCTTATATGTTGTTCAGGGTAAATTTATGATTAATCCAGGAGTGAAGGAAGAAGGGCCATATGTGAAAGGTGGTGAGCCATGTAAGCAGGAGGAAATTCCTCCAGAGATCAGCACAGGTGAGTCAGTACCTCCAGTAGACAGTAAAGGGGAGACAGTATGTGCCTCATTGGGGAGTCAGGAGCCATCCACCTCTATTAGACTCCGTCTCTCCTCCTCACAATATGTCATTGTGTCTTACCAGCCAAGAGACGTGGCCAAGAGGATCAAAACAGAGTATCAGCAAAGCTGGGAGTTTCTTCTGAGTGGGGGATCAGCAGAACTGGGGATTACTACTGAGTTGGGGATCAGCAGAGCTGGGGGTTACAACACACACTCTCTGGGGTCTCTCATGCATCTCAGTACAGGGGGCTTCACTCATATCTTTATTCACAGACACCAGAACCACTCATGGAGACATCAAAGCTGAGGAGGAGAAAGAAGGATATGGGAGGTTTAAAGAAGAGGAAACCCCTCCAGAGATCAGCACAGGTGAGTCAGTACCTCCAGTAGACAGTAATGGGGAGACAGTATGTGCCTCATTGGGGAGTCAGGAGGCATCCACCTCTATTAGACTCCGGCTCTCCTCCTCACAATATGTCATTGTGTCTTACCAGCCAAGAGACGTGGCCAGGAGGGTCAAAACAGAGTATCAGCAAAGCTGGGAGTTACTACTGAGTGGGGGATCAGCAGAGCTGGGGATTACTACTGAGTGGGGGATCAGAAGAGCTGGGGATTACTACTGAGTGGGGGATCAGCAGAGCTGGGGATTACTACTGAGTGGGGGATCAGCAGAGCTGGGGATTACTACTGAGTGGGGGATCAGCAGAGCTGGGGATTGCTACTGGGTTGGGGATCAGCAGAGCTGGGGGTTACAACACACACTCTCTGGGGTCTCTCATACATCTCAGTACAGGGGGCCTCACTCATATCTTTATTCACAGACACAAGAACCACTCATAGAGACATCAAAGCTGAGGAGGAGAAAGAAGGATATGGGAGGTTTAAAGAAGAGGAAACCCCTCCAGAGATCAGCACAGGTGAGTAATAAACACTAAATCCAGAAAAGAGTCCCAGAGTCTTCTTGTACAGTCACTTCAACAGCCCCATTTTCCCATTTTGAATGGGGGGGGGGGGGTTAAGAGGCAATATATTGCCTCCTGCATTCCTGTTTTACCACTTGAAGGCCCACAGCACCACAATGGCATGCATTACATGTGGTCACAGCGTGTGTCAATTTACTTGGATGGGTTGCATTTGGCAGCCTGTGTACCACCTCCTTCGTCCTCTATGTTAGCATCTGGGCAGTCAGGAAGATGTCTAAATAAGAAACGTGTACTGAAGTGGTACGTGGCTCCTTCAAATCAAAATCCCCCCCAATCATTGCAGAGTGCCAGCCACAGCATTGCCCCAAATTGCAGAGTGCCAGCCACAGCATTGCCCCAAATTGCAGAGTGCCAGCCACAGCATTGCCCCAAATTGCAGAGTGCCAGCCACAGCATTGCCCCCAATTGCAGAGTGCCAGCGATTCCCCCCGCGAGACCCATGCACTTACCTCATCACGGACGGTCTCGCAGTCGCAGCTTCTCTTCAGTCCCAGCGTCTCCGAGTGCTCAGTCTTCCCGCGGCGCCTCCTCCTCTTCCAATGGCACGGTGTTTGCCTTTCGGCCAATCAGGAAGCGGGAGGACCCGCTCCCTGATTGGCCAGGAGGAGGATCCGTGTGACAATAGCGAATTCTCATTCGCTATTGTCACAGAATGGACGGGTCGGGGCGCACTGCTCCGCCCCCTGGCCGCCACGTCTGCCCGAGCGCGGGACATTCAATTGGCGCAGGGGGATTCAGCCGGTTCTGCGAACTTGCAGAAAGTTAGCAACCGGTTCTATGGAACCGGTGCGAACCGGCTGAATCCCACCACTGATACACGTGCTATGTGCTCCTCTCCACCCAATTAAACAAACCTCTCTAGGCAGAAATCAAATGTCCATAACAAACTTCATGACTTTTAGTGAACAAATCTTTACCAATGATCAAATAAGAAGTGATGTGTTTCAGTGCTAAGTACTCAATGCACCACCATTCCACCACTAGGTGTAAAGCTCGCTCACCTCAATTGTTGACCTATGAAAATATAGGTCAAATGCACTTCGGTATGAAATCCCTGCAGCTCCACTTCCCGGCTGTTAGTACCCACTTCTTGTTCTAAGTCCCTTTAGGGGCCCAGACCTTGCTGCCCCCACTCGCAGTGGAGGGATACACTCGTAGCACAACAAGCAAAATGTTTAGCCGTTTATTTAGACCAATATTGCACTCACATGACATAAAATCACTCAGCAGTGTGTCTCTATGGTAAACGGCAAGAATTTTTTACCACACTTCTGGTTTCACCGACTCCGCCCGATGTGTTGCGTCACTGGTTACGTTACTTTCTCAGGGTCATTTAGTCAGATTAGTGTTTGAGTATACTTGTTTGGTGGTTGCTGTAGTTCCATTGCACACACTTACTGTATAGTTCGCCTGTAGCAGTGCATGAGTCTACCTTGACATAAAGTCAGGAAGATTTAAAACCTTGGCTCAACCAACTATTTTTTCCACCCCTTCCAACCACAACTGTAAATGAGACCTTAGATAGTATAAATCTCTCCAGGGAGAGCCATGTACTTTTGCCATGCCAAGTAGGAACCCTAAACTCTAGATTTAACTCTTCTTATTTTTCTCTGATTCTTCTTTCCTGCAGATGGATGTCACAAAGGGGTCAAAACATTTCCCTGTACCGAGTGCAGCCAAAGTTTTACCAAGAGAGCAGAGCTCATCTCACACGTGAGAAGTCACACAATGCAGAAGAAGTACCCTTGTCCTGAATGTGGAAGATGTTTCAACGAGAAAGCAAAGCTGATGGTGCACAAAATGAGTCACAAAGAGAGGAAGCCATTGTCCTGCTCCCAGTGTGGCCTGTGTTTCAGTGATCAGTCCTATCTTCTCAGCCATCAGAAAATTCACACGGGGGACACGTTATCTTGTGCAGAATGTGGGGACATATTTACAGAGGAATCCTACCTTCTTCGGCATCAGAGGGTGCACACCGGGAAGAAGGTCTTTTCCTGTTCGGAATGCGAGAGGAGTTTTTCAATGGAGTCCAATCTCATTAAACATCAACTAGTTCACTCGGGGAAGAAGCCATACAATTGCCACACGCAGGAACATCAGGAGATCCTGTATGGTCAGGTACATAGAAATGAAGGTCTCATGTACTAAAGCAGATAATTTGTGCTGCTTAATTGAAATAAAAATATATCTACTTCAAGCTTTTTTATTGATATCACACTGTTTGTATCTTATATGTTGTTCAGGGTAAATTTATGATTAATCCAGGAGTGAAGGAAGAAGGGCCATATGTGAAAGGTGGTGAGCCATGTAAGCAGGAGGAAATTCCTCCAGAGATCAGCACAGGTGAGTCAGTACCTCCAGTAGACAGTAATGGGGAGACAGTATGTGCCTCATTGGGGAGTCAGGAGCCATACACCTCTATTAGACTCCGGCTCTCCTCCTCACAATATGTCACTGTGTCTTACCAACCAAAAGACGTGGCCAGGAGGGTCAAAACAGAGTATCAGCAAAGCTGGGAGTTACTACTGAGTGGGGGATCAGCAGAGCTGGGGATTACTACTGAGTGGGGGATCAGCAGAGCTGGGGATTACTTCTGATTTGGGGATCAGCAGAGCTGGGGGTTACAACACACACTCTCTGGGGTCTCTCATACATCTCAGTACAGGGGGCCTCACTCATATCTTTATTCACAGACACCAGAAAAACTCATAGAGACATCAAAGCTGAGGAGGAGAAAGAAGGATATGGAAGGTTTAAAGAAGGGGAAACCCCTCCAGAGATCAGCACAGGTGAGTAATAAACACTAAATCCAGAAAAGAGTCCCAGAGTCTTCTTGTACAGTCACTTCAACAGCCCCATATTGAATTGGGGGGGGGGGGGGGTTAGGAGGCAATATATTGCCTCCTGCATTCCTGTTTTACAAATAGAAGGCCCACAGCACCACAATGGCATGCATTACATGTGGTCGCAGCGTGGGTCCATTTACTTGGATGGGTTGCATTTGGCAGCCTGTGTACCACCTCCTTTGTCCTCTATGTTAGCATCTGGGCAGTCAGGAAGATGTCTAAATAACCACTTGACGACCGCTGCAAGTACATATACTGCGGCGGTCAGTCCCTCACAGGCAAAGTGACGTAGGTCTACGTCACTAGCCTGTGAGGCTCTAGGGAGCACGCGCGCGCTCCCGTTTGGACCCCCCCGCACGTGTGCCCGATGTCCGCCGGGCACTCGCGCTCGTTTGTTACCCCGGGAGAAAGGCAGGCGGCTAATGTAATCTAAATCTCTCCAGGGAGAGCCATGTACTCTTGCCATGCCAAGTAGGAACCCTGAGCTCTATATTTAACTCTTCTTATTTTTCTCTGATTCTTCTTTCCTGCAGATGGATGTCACAAAGGAGTCAAAACATTTCCCTGTACCGAGTGCAGCCAATGTTTTACCAAGAGAGCAGAGCTCATCTCACACGTGAGAAGTCACACAATGCAGAAGAAGTACCCTTGTCCTGAATGTGGAAGATGTTTCAACGAGAAAGCAAAGCTGATGGTGCACGAAATGAGTCACAAAGAGGGGAAGCCATTGTCCTGCTCCCAGTGTGGCCTGTGTTTCAGTGATCAGTCCTATCTTCTCAGCCATCAGAAAGTTCACACGGGGGACACGTTATCTTGTGCAGAATGTGGGGACATATTTACAGAGGAATCCTACCTTCTTCGGCATCAGAGGGTGCACACCGGGAAGAAGGTCTTTTCCTGTTCGGAATGCGGTAGGAGTTTTTCAATGGAGTCCAATCTCATTAAACATCAACTAGTTCACTCGGGGGAGAAGCCATACACTTGCCACACGTGTGGGAAATGCTTTGGAGAGAAGCGTAACCTTTCGGTCCACCTGCGTCAACACAGGAAGCGTTTTTCCTGTTTGGTGTGCAGGAAATGCTTTGTATCTAAGTATTCTCTTCTCCGACATCAGAGAAGTCACACGGGGGAGCGGCCATTCGCATGCTCTGAGTGTGGCAAGAGCTTTGCGGACAAATCATGCCTCCGATCGCACTGGAAGACGCATCCGGAGGTAGAATTCAAGCTGTATGTCTGCTCTGAATGCGAGCAGTGTTTCAGTCGCAAGTTGGACCTATTTAGTCATCAAAGATTCCATGCGGCTGAGGCGCCTTATGTGTGTTCAGCCTGCGGGAGATGTTTTGTGAACAAGCAAACTTTACAGAGGCACCAGAGCAACCTTAGCGATGAGACCGTGTTCGAATGTTCAGATTGCGCAAAGTCTTTCCCATGGAGGGGCTGCCTCAATTACCACAAGACTGAACACAACGACTGGAAGCCAATAGCATGATGTGACGGAGGAAGATGGGAGGAATCCAATGTGGTTTTTCATGTTTTTCATGAACTCTGTGACTGGCTACATTAAACTGTAAATAAATAAAACATTTTGAGAGAGCAGATGTTTTTGTGATTTATCTATCTACATTACAGAATGATATACTTTAATTATTTGGGTGAGAGGTCAGGCTCCCAGGTGAGATTTTCGACTCTTCTTGAGTGCCTTACCAATGCCCTGACCAAGGATTAAGGACCTACTGTGTAGTCTTGCCCTGACCATATGGTTCTCATATTAATCCTCTGGTTTCAATGCTGTCTAAGGATTAAGGACCATTTGTGTAGACTTGCCCTGGCTATTGTACGGGAAGAACATCATGAGAGAAAAATAAGCTACCTTCTGAAAATGTCAAAAATCTGGTTCTCATATTGATCAGTGGGGAAACTACCAGGGTCGCAAAGGCCCTGGAGTTCCACCACCGTGTGTGGGCCCCAAGACCGTGGGAAGGGAGCCCACTAAAGAATACGTAAAAGGGTCCCGCTGCGGGACCATAATAAAGGGCCCCAGAGTTAGTGGGAAGAGCCCCAGGCTCAGAGGGAAGGGCCCAGAAACCAGAGGAAAGGGTCACGGGACCAGTGGCAAAAGCCCCTGGACCAATAGAAAGGGTCTCAAGACTGGAGCAGGGAAGTAGGTGTTAAACAGCTCCTCTACTCCCGCCCTGCCGCCATCAGTAATTCCAGCATTGTTCCTTAGGCTGACCATGTCCTATCCTAAAAGTACCTCTGTTAACAATTACGGTAAGATGAAATCAGAAGCAAAAGTTTTACTGTTTTATACATTTATTAAAAAAGGGGGGGGGGCCTTCATTGTTTCTTCCACCTGGGCCCTGAAGGTTCTAGTTATGGCTCTGATATTGATACTTTAGTTTCGATGCTGTCTGAGTCAAAGACCTGGGAGAAGCAATCAGCCAACAGAAATTGAGTGAAGTTGAAACTCCCAATCTGCGTACTGGTTCAGCGAGAGTTTGGAAGGCAAAGGGACAGCATAATAACCAAGAAGATTTCCAGAAGATCAGCAACATCAGATCCCTTACTGTTCTCAAGTATGGCATTGCAGAAGTTGTGAAATGACGTGTTCTGCCCTGGCGAAAGTCAAATTTATAAATAGAGTGTACAATGACTTCCTATGTATAGTGGTGATCGAAAGTTTGGGCACCCCAGGTAAAAATTTGTATTAATGTGCATAAAGAAGCCAAGGAAAGATGGAAAAATCTCTAAAAGTCATGAAATTACAGATTAGACATTCTTATAATATGTCAACCAAAGTTAGATTTTATTTCCATGATTGATGTCCAGCTGTTAAGCATGGGGGTGGATCAATCATGCTTTGGGGTTGTATTGCAGCCAGTGGCACAGGGAACATCTCACGAGTAGAAGGAAAAATGGATTCAATAAAATTTCAGCAAATTTTGGATGGTAACTTGATGCCATCTGTGAAAAAGCTGGTTAAAGAGAGGATGGCTTCTACAAATGGATAATGATCCTAAACACACCTCGAAATCCATGGGGGATTACATCAAGAGGCGTAAACTGAAGGTTTTGCCATGGCCTTCACAATCTCCTGACCTCAACATAATTGAAAATCTATGGATAGACCTTTTAAAAGAGCAGTGCGTGACAGACAGCCCAGAAATCTCAAAGAACTGGAAGACTTTTGTAAGGAAGAATGGGCAAAGATATCTCAAACAAGAATTGAAAGACTCTTGGCTGGCTACAAAAAGTGTTTACAAGCTGTGATACTTGCCAAAGGGGGCAGTACAAGATATGAACTCTGCAGGGTGCCCAAACTTTTGCAGACACCATTTTTTTGCTTTCTGTAATTTTGAAAGTGTAAATGATGGAAATAAAATCTAACTTTTGTTGATATATTATAAGAATGTCTAATCTGTAATTTGATGCCTTTTGGAGATTTTTCCATCTTTCCTTGGCTTCTTTATGCACATTAATACAAATTTTTACCTGGTGTGCCCAAACTTTCGATCACCACTGTATACCAGTCACACATCGAAGTGTCCTGTGTCTGTGTAGGAGAAGGATAAAGTGATAATACAAAGTAAATTTATACACAAGACTTTACATAACTGTTCTCATCAGTAGGATGACTGGGTTTACTGACAAAGGTCCAACTACATCATGTTGTGGTCGAGACCTACCGTGCCCATGGGCTAAGGGTACTTTTGCTGAAGGTGTGCTCACTAATGCACAGGACCAGGCAGGAACTTTGGTCATGTGCACAATCTAACATTAAGGTAGTCTCCCAACTTGGAGATAAACTGACACTGCATGTAGATATAAAGCTGAGTTTCTCTGTTAGGGGCTGTCCCATAACTCTACCCACAGGGAGTTAGGTTCAATGCTCCCGGTGCGTTGGCTTTTTTAGGGCTTTGGCATGCCTACCTGTGATATAAATTGGGGGAAAGCTGAGGTCTGGGAGACCCTGAGGCCCTGAATTCCTGTACACTCTGGTTTGAAGATGTGCTGCTAATGTTCCCATTTCCAAGAGAGACCAACTCTTCTTCCTTCTATACCGAGAGCCCCAGGATGCCACCATCTATGGACTTTGTCACAATGAACTCTGGTACCTCACTTCCAGTAACAGAATTAGGCAGGTTGCCTACAGTGTTAGCCAGACTAGCTCTGCTTCGCTTTCCTGCTCACAATCACGGGCTTTTGGGGTCAAGCCTCCTGTCCTGTGATATACGAGGTGTGTCTGAAAAGTTCGGTGAATGGTTCGATATCTCAACGGTAACATGGGCCAGGTGTGCTCGCATGCACATGGCTATCCAGAGGCACGTCGAGAAGCATCACTTAGCGTGGAGTGCACATGACTGTCAGGGTAAACCTGTTGCGGGCAGTCGAACGTAGTCAGTGTGAGAGGTAGGGTCACAGTGTAATGGAGCCATTAGTGAACATCAAGTTCTGGTACAAATTGGGGAAAATGGTGACGGAGACGCATGAAATGTTGGTGTAATGGGTTGGAAGCCGTGAGCAGAAAATGTGTTTACAACTGGTTCAAAAGCTTTTGCGATGGGAAGGAAATGACTGAGGGTGAGCCAGGTTCGGGTCAGCTGTCGACAAGCAGAACATCAGACACGGTAGAGTGCGTCAAATGCTGGCACGAGTTTGGCGACTGACTCCACGATTGATGGTGGAGGAATTGGACATTAACAAGGACATGGTGCGCATCATTGTCTGCAAAGATTTGGGTAAGCGGGAGATCTCTTCCCAGTTTGTGCCGCACAAGCTGACAGACGAACAGACAGTGGCGGAACCAGAGGGCTAGCTGGGGTGGCAATTGCCACCCCAGACGAAGCCCTTGCCACCCCTGTTCTCACCCCGCTGAAAACATTACACTGTTTGACAGTGGCGGCCGGTGTGTTGGGGGCGCAGGGGCGCTGCCCCCCCTATCCATGCTTCCGGCCCCCTAATCTGCATGCAGGGCGCCGGACGCATGGAGTTCAATGGGATTTTTTTTTTGTCACCTGATTAGAGCCAGAGGCTTCAGAAGAGGGTGGACCCGGGGCGCAGAGCAGTGCGCCCCGAGCCCACCCATTGTGTGACAATAGCGAATGAAAATTCGCTATTGTCACACGGATCCTCCTCCTGGCCAATCAGGAAGCCGGTCTGAGACCCGCTTCTGATTGGCCGAAAGGCGAACGCATGCCATTGGTCGAGCCGCCGAGGAGGAGGCGGGAGGACTCGAGGAGACGCCAGGGGACTGAGGAGAAGCGGCGGCTGCAGGTAAGTCTCTCTGCATTGATGGGGGCATGGCACGCTGGTCACTGCATTGATGGGGGCACGGCATGCTGGTCACTGCATTAAAGGGGGCACGGCACGCTGGTCACTGCATTGATGGGGGGCACGGCACGCTGGTCACTGCATTGATGGGGGCACGGCACGCTGGTCACTGCATTGATGGGGGCACGGCACGCTGGTCATTGCATTGATGGGGGCACGGCACGCTGGTCACTGCATTGATGGGGGCACGGCACGCTGGTCACTGCATTAAAGGGGGCACGGCACGCTGGTCACTGCATTGATGGGGGGCACGGCACGCTGGTCACTGCATTGATGGGGGCACGGCACGCTGGTCACTGCATTGATGGGGGCACAGCACGCTGGTCATTGCATTGAAGGGGGCACGGCACGCTGGTCACTGCATTGATGGGGGCACGGCACGCTGGTCACTGCATTGATGGGGGCACAGCACGCTGGTCATTGCATTGAAGGGGGCACGGCACGCTGGTCATTGCATTGAAGGGGGCACGGCACGCTGGTCACTGCATTGAAGGGGGGCATGCTGTGGTAACTCTGCATTGAATGGGGGCATGCTGTGGTAACTCTGCATTGAATGGGGGCATGCTGTGGTAACTTTGCATTGAATGGGGGCACGCTGTGGTAACTCTGCATTGAATGGGGGTATTCAATGCACAACTTTAATTTAATCTATATACATTTTGTGGAAAATAACTTATTTTTAGTGTAATTGAACACTTTGTATATTGACCCCCCAAAATAATACCTTGCCACCCCTTTGCCACCCCTGTTTTAAAAGTCTAGCTCCGCCACTGTGAACAGAATGAAAGTCTGATGGAAACCTCTGGAGATTTCATTACCCTGCGTAACCAGGATCCACCCTTTCTGCGAACCATCATCACAGGGGATGAAATCTGATACTACCAGTTCCATCTGGAATCCAAGCGGCAATCGATGGAATGGAATGGGCCAGATGTGTGCTCATGCACATGGCGGACTTCTTTCTGTTTCCCTATCTGAAGAGCGTCATGGCGGCAATCCAAGAATGCATGACATTGGTACTGTGATCAATTCCTACAGAAGCCATTGCTGACAGTTTCCAGAAGCTTTACGAACGTTGCAAAAAGCATGTTGTGGAGGATGGCGATTGTTTTAAAGGCCAATGAAGATCATTTGTTTGTATCTTCTGTTTTGTTTGTTTTCCGATACCATTCATCAAACTTTTTAGTCCCCGTTCACACTAGGGCGACCTGTGAGGCGACCTGGTCGCCTCACAGGTTGCCGTAGATCGCCTTCCATAGGGAAGCTGCGGACCCGTTCTAATAGGAGCGACACAAGTCGCCCCGACTTAGAAAAAGGGTCCGGAGCTTCTTTGGTGCGACCCGGAGCGACCGTCATAGACTTCAATGTTATGAAGTCCGTGCCGGCCGCTCCGAGGTCGTGGCGCGCTACCCCGGGAAGTCGGATCGCCCCAGTGTGAACGGGGCCTTAGACACACCTTGTATAAAAGGCAGAGGTTTGGGTCACGAGAGCACAGAGGGTCAACAGGATAAAGAACGAGAACCCGACAGGACATGCTGAGAGATGTAGTCACTCTGCGGAACACCAGCCTTCGGAATACAGCCAAGTCATGAACTTCTCCCTTCCAGTCGTGCTCTTGAAGGAAAGTTAACAGTCTTTACTGTTCATCGGTAGTGCGAAACATGCAAAAAAGTGCAAGGTTCCTTCAATAACCCAATTAACTAATAGAGTGCCCATATGAATGAAGCCTAAAACTGGTTACACCATAGGGGGAGTACTGGAGACTGCTGGAGAAAATTGGAGAC
This sequence comes from Pelophylax lessonae, assembly GCF_965119305.1. Lineage (NCBI taxonomy): Eukaryota > Metazoa > Chordata > Amphibia > Anura > Ranidae > Pelophylax > Pelophylax lessonae. The sequence continues at coordinate 251,564,694 of NC_138776.1, forward strand.
TAGGACTTCTATTGCTAATGCCTGCCTATTTTTACATACGATTGACAACCCTGTGCAGGACACAGGATTTGTAGCTGCTGAGTGCTGATTTTAAAGCGGAGTTCCAGCCACAAAATCAACCTAATCGATTTTGGGGCCATCCGCTTGCTATTTGTTACCAGAAAAACAAATGGGTAGTTACGATTTATTTCTTTTTTTTTCTTACCTTATTATTGAAGAAAATATACTCCCCTTCCCTTCCACTTCCTCCCTCTGCGGCCGCGGCCCGCGCCGTCACTTCCTGTCCCGCAATGCGTCCTGGGAGCTCTTACTCACACTCCCAGGATGCAATGGGCAGTGACGTAGGCGGCCGGCCGCTCCTCTCATCGCGTTATTTGCAAACAGGAAATAACGCGATGATAGGCATCCCTATACTATTGCCGATCGCCTAGTACTGGGCATGCGCGAGATTTCGCGCTGCATTCCCCGGCCCCCCTCCATCTCGAACCAGGAAGCAGGGCATCCATTTACACACAGCGGCTTCGGGGGAACCCAGACAAAGATGGCGGCGCTCAGGACACATTTTATAAAGTAAGATTTTATAATTGCCAATCGATTACTATACTGTAAAAAAACAGATTAGTTGATGTATGAAGGGGGGGGTGACAGTTTGGGAAGTATTGATAAAAAAAACGATTCTGTGGCCGGTGTTGTAAAATTTTGTCGGACCCGTGAAAAAATCGGACCTCGTCACTTCCGGCTGGTGCGAGCCCTGGTGCGCATGCGCACAAGGTCCGAGGAAATTCTAAGACTTGGCGAACAGCTGATTGAGAGGAGGAGGGGCTGAGGAGGGATGCACACACCGCCGCGGGAAAATTGCTGTCACGGGCGAACCAAAGCTGCTAGAGACCCCAAAATTATATCGCAGGTAGCCAAAACGCTCCCCTATAGCTGATAGAAATTTGGGGTCCCGGGGATGAAAGGGCGCGGAGTAGTGACCCCGTGGGTCTCGGGGATGAAAGGGCGCGGAGCAGTGACCCCGAGAACCGGGGACCACTGCTCCGCACCCTTTCATCCCCGAGACCCCAAAATTTTAACACCTGTAGGGAAGCGTCTTGGCTACCTGCGATACAATTTTGGGGTCTCTAGCACATATGGTTCGCCCGTGACAGCAATTTTCCCGCGGCGGTGTGTGCGTCCCACCTCAGCCCCTCCTCCTCTCAATCAGCTGTTCTCTAAGTCTTAGAATTTCCTCGGACCTTGTGCGCATGCGCACCGGGGCTCGCACCAGCCGGAAGTGACGAGGTCCGGAATTTTCATGGGTCCGATAAAATTTTAGAACACCGGAACTCCGTTTTAATTTTCTTTTTTATTTTACAGACTGAACCTCATCTTTAATATTTTATGGTGGTCACAGTCAGGACAGCTTGCAAAAAAGCAGGACCCGAGGATTTTGTTAAAAGCCTAGGACAAACCAGTGGAACCAGAGACTGTTGAGAGGTAAACTCAACTGCCAGGCACACCAAAAGTGCGGATAGTCCCTCGCCATATGCTGAAATGTATTTGGTCTTGCCAATCCTGAGCCTAGGTAGCCACATAGAGAAATAAACTTTATTGTCAAAAGTATTGGGACGCCTGCCTTTACGCATACACTTTAATGGCATCCCAGTCTTGGTCTATAGGGTTTTATATTGAGTTGGCCCACCCTTTGCAGCTATAACAGCTTCAACTCTTCTGGGAAGGCTGTCCACAAGGTTTAGGAGTGTCTATGGGAATGTTTGACCATTCTTCCAGAAGCGCATTTGTGAGGTCAGGCACTGATGTTGGACGAGAAGGTCAGCTCACAGCCTCCGCTCAAATTCATCCCAAAGGTTTTCTATCGGGTGCAGGCCTACACCCCAAACTCGCTCATCCATGTCTTTATGGACCTTGCTTTGTGCACTGGCCCAAATTATTTGTTGGAGGGGGATTATACTGTGGGGTTGTTTCTCAGGGGTTGGGCTTGGCCCTTTAGTTCCAGTGAAGGGAACTCTTAAGGCATCAGCATGCAAAGACATTTTGGACAATTTCATGCTCCCATTTTTGTGGGAACAGTTTGGGGTTGGCTCCTTCCTGTTCCAACATGACTGCGCACCAGTGCACAAAGTACACGTATTTAAAGCAGACACTGTGAGCCAGGCCTTCTTGTCCAACATCAGTGCCTGACCTCACAAATGCTATTCTGGAAGAATGGTCACACATTCACATAGACACACTCCTAAACCTTGTGGACAGCCTTCTCAGATGAGTTGAAGCTGTTATAGCTGCAAAGGGAGGGCCAACTCAATATTGAACCCTACGGACTAAGACTGGGATGCCATTAAAGTTCATGTGCGTGTAGGTAAGGCAGGTGTCCCAATATTTTTGGCAATATAGTGTATATTCCCCTGTAGAAACCCTTAGAGCCGGTTCACACTAATCCGACTTGTCAGGCAACTTGGTCGTCTGACAAGTAGCCCTCCATGCTGTGCAATAGAACCATTCTAATCAGAGGGACTCAAGTCGCTCCGACTTAGAAAAAGGTTCCTGCACTATTTTGGGGTGAAGTCGGAAAGACTTGCATTGACTTCTATTATTAGAAGTCGTTTGCAAGCCGCGATGAATTCTTGCTGCACGGGCGACTTCAAAGTCGCCCAAAGTCGGGGCGACTTTGAGTCGGATTAGTGTGAACCGGCTCTTAGGGATGGGTTCACACTTATGCAAATTGGATGCGAGTTTCCCTGCATCCAATTAGCATGACAGGAGAGTGTGACCGACTCTCAGTGGGAGCCAGTTCACACAGCTCCAGGGCGGCCGCGGTCCACACTGAAAAAGGGTCCTGTGCGTCTTTGGCTCCATTTCAGGTCTGAATTCAGACTCGATTCGCACCTGAAACAGAGAACAGAGAGCTGCAAGCTGCAGTCGCAGCTAGTGTGAACCCAACCTTACTGCTTATTGACCTACAGCTACCTCTAGTGGTAGCTTCTCTGCTTCTGAGATGAGGAAGTGTCCTCGGTACAGGAGAGGTGTCAGCCATTTTTCTGTAGTCCAAATATTCATTTTAAGGTTCTACAATAAACTAGAAAGATTTCTAAGGGCAACCAATATGGACCTTCATAATGCTAAAATGTAATTTTATTGTTAGAAAAATATTGAAACTATAGCAGATATTAAGACTAAATAAAATGTCCTCAGTGCAGGAGGGGCAGTTGCCATTTTATTGTAGCCTCAATGCGTTATTCCTCTTTATCAGCTTTATATTTCTTGATTAAAACAGTCCTGACTAACAATAGCGATACAGCCATTTCCTATATTCTCTGTACAAAGTTGATTTGGGAGCTGTGTTATATAATGACGCTTGCTGTGTGAGGGTGGCGACCATTTTCTTGTAGTCCACATGGGAGACATCTCTAGTTGTCACATTTCTCCTCTAGTGTTTATAAGTGGAGGCAGCACATTGTGGAGGTAACATGCTGTCTTTCCTATAATAGATGTTAGTTTATGAACCGTGTAGAGGAGACGGGTGAGCGTGTGATTTATGGTGGGGCGTTGTATGATGGTGATTGGGATTTATAAAGGATGCAGCAGTAATATGGCTACCGCAGGGGGGGTTTGCTGAAAAAAACAAGTCGCTTTCATTTTAATGCATGGACTATATATAACGTATATATTATTATTATTGTTATAAAGGATTTATATAGCGCCGACCGTTTTACGCAGCGCTTTACAACTTGAGGGTAGACAGTTCAAATGCAATACATTTTAATACAGTAGGGATCAGAGGGCACTGCTCGTTAGAGCTTACAATCGAAGAGGTGTGTATATATATGTGTATATATATATATATATATATATATACATCCCTCCCTCCTGCTAGGGGTACTTGGATTAAAAGCCATTCCTTATGTTTCTGGACTGTTGGAGGAGACGGGAGCACCGGTAGGGTTGGCACGTTTTCTTCAAGCCAAACCCTTCATGATGCTGACGTTGGCTCTGTATTCACTATAGGATTGTAAAAGACCCTGGGACATCTTTTAGGTGCGCCAAAGGAGAGCAGCAATGCGGCACGCAGTGGGTGGGGCCAAATGGTGTTGACGGTGGGAGGGGCTTAACGGGGCACAGTTAAAAGATAAGCATTTGGCGCCACAAACTTGCCTAGTTTGGGAACCCTGGGTAATTTCCCCACATCTCTTGCGGGCTGCTCAGGGTCCCGGATGCCAGGAGGATCCCCCCTGTGCTAGCTGGCATCTCTTTGATTTGGGGAGAGGGGGTAAGAAGATATGTGCTAGGGGGTGCTTTGTAAGGGGAGAGGATTTCTGCTAGTAGGGAGGTGGGGGTCTGCGGTTATGTGCTGGGTGGGGCGCTTTGAAAGGGAAAAGGGCCTCTGCTAGTGGGGAGGGGGGTCTGTTATGTGCTGGGGGTGTTTTGGAAAAGGAGAGGACTTTTGCTAGTAGGGAGGTGAGGGGGGGGGTCTGTTATGTGCTGGGGAGGCACTGTGTGAGGGGAAAGGATTTATGCTAGTAGGGAGGTGAAGGGGGCTCCGTTATGTGCTGGGGTGGGTGCTTTGGGAGGGGAAAGGACTTATGCTAGTAGGGAGGTGGGGGAGGTGGTCTGTTATGTGCTGGGGGGACGAAGAGGAGAGGACTTGTGATAGCAGGAAGGTGGGGGGGGGGGTCCGTTATGTGCTGGGGGGAGCTTTGGAAGAGGAAAGAACTTATGCTACTAGGGAGGTGGGGGGGGGGGTCCGTTATGTGCTGGGGGGTGCTTTGGAAGGGGAAAGGACATGTTCTAGTAGGGAGGTGAGGGAGTCCGTTATGTGCTTGGGGGGGCACTTTGGGAGGGGAGAGGACTTGTGATAGCAGGAAGTTTGGGGGGTAGCTTTGGAAGGGTAAAGGACGTATGCTAGTAGGTAGGTGGGGGATCCGTTATGTTCTGGGGGGGGGGCACTTTAGGAGGGGAGAAGACTTGTGATAGCAGGAAGGTGGGGGGGGGGGGTCCTTTATGTGCTGGGGGGCACTTTGGGAGGGGAAAGGATTTATGCTAGTAGGGAGGTGGGGGGGATCCGTTATGTTCTGGAGGGGCACTTTAGGAGGGGAGATGACTTGTGATAGCAGGAAGGTGGGGGGATATGTTATGTGCTGGGGGTAGCTTTGGAAGGGGAAAGGACTTATGCTAGTAGGGAGGTGGGGGGAGTCCTTTATGAGCTGGGGGGGCATTTTTTGAGGTGAGAAGACTTGTGCTAGCAGGGAGGTGGGGGGCATTGGGAGGGGAAAGTACATGTGCTAGTAGGGAGGTGGAGGGTTGAATATGTGTAAGGGGGGCGCTTTGGGAAGGAAGAGGACTTGTGCTAGTAGGTAGGTTGGGGGGGGGGGGGACTGTTAAGATATGTGCTGAGGGGGGCTTTTGGAGGGAAAGGGACATGTGCTAGTAGGGAGGTGAAGGGTTCGGATATGTGTAAGGGGGGCGCTTTGGGAGGGGAGAGGACTTGTGCTAGTAGGTGTAGGATTTGTGCTGAGCACTCTTCCCACTGACCACCAATGTAAGGGAGATTCTTCCCACTGACCACCAATGTAAGGAGCATTCTTCCCACTGATCACCAATGTAAGGGACATTCTTCCCACTGACCACCAATGTAAGGAGCATTCTTCCCACTGACCACCAATGTAAGGGACATTCTTCCCACTGATCACCAATGTAAGGGACATTCTTCCCACTGATCACCAATGTAAGGAGCATTCTTCCCACTGATCACCAATATAAGGAGCATTCTTCCCACTGACCACCAATGTAAGGAGAATTCTTCCCACTGATCACCAATATAAGGAGCATTCTTCCCACTGACCACCAATGTAAGGAGAATTCTTCCCACTGATCACCAATGTAAGGAGCATTCTTCCCACTGACCCCCAATGTAAGGAGCATTCTTCCCACTGATCATCAATGTAAGGAGCATTCTTCCCACTGATCACCAATGTAAGGGACATTCTTCCCACTGATCATCAATGTAAGGAGCATTCTTCCCACTGATCACCAATGTAAGGGACATTCTTCCCACTGACCACCAATATAAGGAGCATTCTTCCCACTGATCACCAATGTAAGGGACATTCTTCCCACTGATCATCAATGTAAGGAGCATTCTTCCCACTGATCACCAATGTAAGGAGCATTCTTCCCACTGATCACCAATGTAAGGGACATTCTTCCCACTGATCATCAATGTAAGGAGCATTCTTCCCACTGATCACCAATGTAAGGAGAATTCTTCCCACTGACCACCAATGTAAGGAGCATTCTTCCCACTGATCACCAATGTAAGGGACATTCTTCCCAATTTTGTTTATTAAAAGTCTTGCAATCAATAAGCATAAAATCAATATACATAAATAAATATATACATATTTACATGAAAAGGGGGGAAAAAAAAAATACATAGCAAATTCTGCTCTCAAATAAAGACTGCCTTTACAGCAAAAACAAAACTCACATCATGAAACACATCATTACCGGGAAAAATAATCTTAATAAGACTCACACCACCACACCAGACATCAAACCTGCGAGGTCAAGAAACAAAAACCACTCCCATTATGCATGCAGCCCTTCTTCAAAAATGAAGATATTAACTAACAAAAGCTAAGGGCGTGAAAGAAATAGCATAGGAAAAAAGCTTTTCACCCAGAGATGGACAGTTCACCAAAAGCAGGTCTGATATTCCTCCACGCCCTTATCCAGACCGCTCGAGGCTCCCTGCCCTTCTCAAGACCCCGAATCTTCCCAACCTCACCCAGAATATCGTACACCACCACCTCGACAGGGAGGACTTTCTTCCGCAGGGTAATCTGGCACCGTGCATTCCACGTGAAGTAACGGACAACTATACTAACTAGAAAAAGTGTATCCAAATCAAAATCCCAGCGAGTCGGGAATGCCCCGTACACCCACTCCGCATAACTCATGCGATAGAGAAAGGGGATGCCTAGAGCCCTCCCCACCCTTTTATACACCTCTATGTTAAAGGGACACTGGAGCAAAAAGTGGTCCATAGACTCCACTTTACCAACACACTCCGCTCTAGGACAATCCCGATCATCCACAGGGCGATGCTTCAGGTTCCCTCTCACATAGAGCCTTCCGTGGAAAGCGAGCCAGGCTTGATCCCTAAACTTCAAAGGGATTCTTCCTAAGTTAATTAAACGCAACCCCTCCCTCATTACGGGGCCTGGGCAATCCCTTAAGGTCAGCGACACACTGAAAGCAGAGCCCAAAATCCTCTTCTCCAGAAGCTTTCTGGGGAGGGACTTGATATCCCCCACTGTCACCTGCCACTGCCTAAGTATTTTCAGACACGGGGCAACATAAGCCGGAAGCTTGCCATGTCGGACTCTCAGACTTTTCACTGGCCCGCCATCTTCCCAGCATCGCAGAAAAGGCCTAAACCAAGATTGAAAAATACCCACCCATCCCGGCGGGGTCTCTGCTAACATATTACCAAGATTATACTTTAAAAAAAGCAGAGAAAAGAAAACTATAGGGTTGACCATTCCTAGACCACCCTCCCGCCTGGACAGGTAAGTTACATTGCGTTTGATCAGGTTCAGCCTATTTCCCCATAACAGTTGGAAAAAGCAGCTGTACACCCTTGCATAGAGAGATTCCGGCAAGATACAGACAAAGCTGACATATAAAAAGATTGGGATCAGGTAAGTTTTAATCAAGTCAACCCTTTCCCTCAAGGAAAGTTTCCATTTCTTCCAGCTTGCCACCTTGGCATTGGCATTTAACAACCTGCTTTCCCAATTTCGATGACCATAGTCACCAGGACCAAATTTGATGCCCAACACTTTAATTTCCTGCTGGGGCTCTGGGAAGGCATCCGGAAGTTCGAAGCTTTCACCCTCCTCACCCATCCAGAAAACTTCACTCTTTTCATGATTGATTTTAGAGCCAGAAGCCTCAGTGTACTGCTCTATCACAGAGACCACCTCCTGCGCCTCCTCCATCCCAGAGATAATAACAGACACATCATCGGCATAGGCCACGACCTTCAAAGGCGGCACACCAGCAATGCCCAAAGGCACCCCACACAACGATCCACTCTCTAACCTTCTTATGAAGGGGTCGATTGCGAATACATATAGCAGGGGGCTCAAAGGACACCCCTGGCGCACACCAGAGCCAACCTCAAAAGGCCGTCCAACCCAACCATTAACAAGTGGGAAGCTCTCAGCCCCTTTATATAATGTTTTCAGCCAATCAATAAACCTCCCCTGCAGGCCGTATCTACCAAGTAGCAAATACAGGTACTCATGATTGACTCGATCAAAAGCCTTCGCCTGATCCAATGCCAGCAAGTACTTTCTCCATCCAGCAGCCCTGCATCGCTCCAAAGCCTCCCGGACAGCTAAAATTGCTGAAAAGGTACTTCTGCCCTGGACCGAGCAGTGCTGATGATTGGACAACAAATCGCCTGCTACTGACGACAAGCGCCAAAAAAGAATCTTCGCCAAGATCTTTCTATCAACATTGAGAAGACTGATGGGGCGCCAGTTCTCAATTATTGAGGGGTCTTTACCTTTTGACAGAAGAATCACAGCGGATTGCCTCATGGAGGGAGGGAGAGAACCCTCTTCTAAACAGCTGTTATAAACCTCCGCTAAAAAGGGAGCCAGAATGGACTTAAAACACTTGTAAAATTCAGCTGTCAACCCATCTGGCCCAGGCGACTTTTTGGTAGCCAGCTTCTCTATAGCACGAACTACCTCATCCGCTGAAATTGGTTCTGTCAAATCCATCAAAGGCAATGTATCATTTCCCAATCCTGGAGTAGAATCCAGAAAGCTTTCCATCCTGTCCCGACTAAGGTCCTTTCTTCCCAGAAGGTCTGCGTAATATGACCTGAAGATCTCCAGGATCCCTGATCTGGACTTCACCAGGGAACCCGTACTATCCCTCAGACCTATGACCGTCTTAACTGCTATGCCTTGCTTACAGTTCTGGTAAGGATCAGGCGAGTGATATTTCCCATAATCTCTCTCCAGAACCAAGGAGGCATGCCGGTCGTATTGACACTTCCTAAGAAGAAGCTTTACCTCCGAGATCTCCCCTGGATCTCCTCCATACGAGACAAGACGATCAAGCTTCCTCCGCAAATGCTGGTAGGCAATATACATACCAAGCTGCTTCTTCTTACTTATGGCCTTGAAAAGTCCAATCGCCCTTTGTTTCACAAGCTCCCACCACTCTGACTTACTGCTGCAAAAGTCCAGAATAGAAACCTGTGCCTGAAAAAAATCCTCAAAGGATTGTCTTACCTCTACATCTTCCAGGAGAGCCGAATTCAGTTTCCAGGTACCCCTTCCCCTGGGTGGAGTGTCCGAGGCATTCAGAGTCACAGACAGCATACAGTGGTCAGAGAACTCCACCGCCCTCAACTCAGGAGCCGAGAAAGCAGAGTTCTCCTTTAAAAAAAACCTGTCTATCCTACTCTGACTATTCCCTCTCTGAAACGTGAATCCCGTGCTGCCAGGGCAGTGCTTAATGTGCACATCTACCAGGCCTGCTTGTCTAACCATATCTCTAAGAAAAACGCTATCATAACCCAGCCTGTCTATGGAGACCCCCCTGTCTTCAGGCCTAATTATGGTGTTAAAGTCACCTCCAAAGACAACCTGCTGGGATGTAAAAAGGAAGGGCTTGATCTTTGTGAAGAGGCATTTCCTGTCCCATTTTGACTGCGGTCCATAGATATTGATCAGGCGCAGGTCCTGCCCCCTAACAGAGACGTCTAAGACCATGCATCTCCCCATTTCTACCTCAATTATCCGCCGGCACGTTACCATATCGGTTTTAAAAAGAACCGCAACTCCGCTGCAAGGCTCAGCCGCAAGAGACCAAAAGGAGGGACCGCATCTCCACTCCCTTTTTGCTAGATGGACATCGGCCAAAGTATTGAGCCAGGTCTCTTGCAAAAATAAAATCTCAGCATCAAACTCACTGAGCAAAAATAAGGCAATATCACGAGCTCTTGCAGATTTCACGCTGGCGACATTAATGGTCGCCACCTTTATCAGAGCGGGCACTGCCATCAGGATGATTGGGGTAGTCGTTTCTTAACCTCCACCACACTCTCATCACCCGAAACAGCTCTCTTTACACTATGTGACTCCCCCTCATCCATAGATGATAAAGTAGATAAATCGGATACTAACTCCTCCCCTGATAAAACCGAAAATGTGTTGCCAAGAGGAACCCCTCCTGGCTCTAACTGTAAGGAAGAAGTGACCGCTTTACTGGTCTTCCTCTTCTTCTTTTTCTTCCTCTTTGTCCTCTCCCACCCCTCATCATCCGAATCCTCCACAACAGAGGGTGAGACATGGGACATGGACACCCCTCCCTCAACCCCATCGACCCCACCACCATCCAGCACCCCTGCACCCTCTTGGCCGCGTTTGCGGTGTCGAGAGACAGGGACTGGAGGTGGAGTAGGCCGAGGGGGAAGATCCACTATACCCGCCCCCCCAGCAGCTTCCGCTAGTCTGGAGGATCTACGCACAGTAGATGTAGGAACAACAGGAGGGACAGACTCAGGGACCACATCACTAGGGGAAACAGAATCTGACACAACAGACACAGACTCAGGGACCACATCACTAGGAGAAACAGAATCTGACACAACAGACACAGGAGGGGCAACAACAATTTCCTCTCTAACTTCAGCTGCTTCATCTTCTTTATCAAGCCTCTGCAGCTCAGTCTCCAATCCTGGCAAGTTATGCAGTGCCTCTGGGCACTGGCTATATGGATGACCCAGCTGCTGGCACAAATTGCACCGAATCTGGGTGCATTCTCTGGCCAAATGGCCTAAATCCTGGCACAGTGAGCACTTCTTGTGGGTGCAGGACGATGCAAAGTGGCCTTTATCACCACATTTATTGCACACCTTAGGCTGACCTTGGTAGAAAATGGTCAGCCTATCCCTACCCAGAAAGGCTGAGCAGGGAAGGTGCTGAACTACATCGCCCAGCACCCCCAATTTTAGTGACACTGTCCAGGCCCCTGTCCATATCCCATGCTCATCAAGGACCTTCCGCAGTGGAGTGAGGACCTCGCCATATCGGCGTAGCCATACTAATAAATCAGCCTCTGGTATGGATTCGTTACGCACCAAAATGGTCACTGATTTTATCAGAGGCTGCCTTGAAATCACTTTTGGCACCAAACCACTCCACTGCTGAAGGCCCTTGCACCTCCTAAATCTCTCCCAGAAGAGATCCAAACTTTCAGGTTTTACAAACGACAAATCAAATTCATAACTCCCCACCGGGCAAATTAAAGCAAAAATATCACAAGCTTTAAACCCCATTTCCAAAATCAACTCAGCCACCCTCCCCCTTACTGGCGGAGTTCCATCCCCCACCCATCTCAACTGTACCACATTCCTCCTCCTATACCCACCAAACCTCCCTGAATTTTGACTAATAACAGAATTCCCTCCACCCACCCTGGTGTGACTCCCCAAAGCTGAAGCATAGCTTCCAACATTCCTCCCAGCAGAAAATCCATCAGTTTTTTTTAAATTATCTGACACACACTTAGCAGATAACGATTGCACAGATTCGGGATTGATCTGTGCAATCGAATCTTTCCTCTGCTGAGCAGGAGGAGAAATGTCATTTTTATTTTTCCCAGCATTACTAACCCCTTCACCACCACCCACCACATTCATTGCTTTAACATTAATGTCATTTTTTATACTTGCTGGGATATTTATTATTGCTGTTGTCTTCACAGCAGAATCCATAGTTGGTGCTGCACTGGTAAGAACTCCAGCTGTCATCTTCTCTTCCACTAGGACAGGGTTTTCAGCTGTGGAAATAGCATTCTGTTTTAACACAGCAGCAGGTAAAGCATTGCAGGATATTTCCATTGCTACTTCCATTCCACTTCCAGAACTATGTTGATCCCCTCCCCCATCAGCAATCAGCACTGGAAGACTGGGAGGCTCAGGTGAACATGAAGCAGGCTCTTTGGAGCTGGCAGCCATTTTGCTTGCCGTGGGACTACTGGTCTCAGCCAGACCAGCAAAATCCATGCCTGGGGTGTTTAATGCAGGTCCATCCACATTCGTCTGATGGTCCGGGGCTTGCATGTCTGCACTCGGTTTCTCCACAGCGGTAACTCCAATAGGTAGCTGTATGCAGAGCTCTTTCTCACCTGGGACACCATCCACTACAGCAGATGGGGCAGACATGTTGGATGGCAGCATGGTGTACTGGGATTTCTCCACCATTACTGGCTTTGCTGGCCTGTATCTCCTCTGCCCATCCTCAGGGATTTCTGATGGATCATCAGAAAATACAAACCTGTCTGCTTTCAGGGGTGACTCCATCTGCCGGATGAATGTCAGGGATCCATGTCCACTCTCAACCCCCTGGCTGGTTGCCGCTGGTGATTCCCAGTTCTGGCATGGGGGGAGAGGTGCAGAGGCAGATGGAGCCTGGTCATCCATTAACTGAGGCTGCTGATCCACAGAACTTGCTGATGCTTGGCTGGTAAATCGCCTCTCATTGTCAAATTTTTCTTTAAATGCTCCACTTCTGTCTTTCAGCCTTTCCAATAATAAAGTTTGTTCCTTTACCCTTTCTTCCAATTCCTGTAACTCAGGCTTCATGGCTGTGCGATTTTTACTCCAGGCCTGGAAATACTTGGTTTTGAAGGATTTGTGTTCAGCCTTCAAAACTTTAAGTTTTTCTTCCGCTCTCCCAATCGCCCTAAAACGATTGATAATCTTCTGGCTGAAGACATCCGCATTCTCACCAGGGCCTGGACCCACAGACAGGTCCTCCACCTCCTCCTCACTAGGCCCCGTGTCATCAGGGGGATCCCTCCCAGGGCCTCCCCCAGGATCAGGCATTGTTCCTGGGCCAAGCTAGCAAGCAAGGCCCAGGCTTGAAAAGGGCTGGTTCTCACAGAGAGCTCTTTGGGTGTGTCCTCCTCCTTCTTCCCACTGACCACCAATGTAAGGAGCATTCTTCCCACTGACCACCAATGTAAGGGACATTCTTCCCACTGATCACCAATGTAAGGGACATTCTTCCCACTGATCACCAATGTAAGGAGCATTCTTCCCACTGATCACCAATATAAGGAGCATTCTTCCCACTGACCACCAATGTAAGGAGAATTCTTCCCACTGATCACCAATATAAGGAGCATTCTTCCCACTGACCACCAATGTAAGGAGAATTCTTCCCACTGATCACCAATGTAAGGAGCATTCTTCCCACTGACCCCCAATGTAAGGAGCATTCTTCCCACTGATCATCAATGTAAGGAGCATTCTTCCCACTGATCACCAATGTAAGGGACATTCTTCCCACTGATCATCAATGTAAGGAGCATTCTTCCCACTGATCACCAATGTAAGGGACATTCTTCCCACTGATCATCAATGTAAGGAGCATTCTTCCCACTGATCACCAATGTAAGGAGCATTCTTCCCACTGATCACCAATGTAAGGGACATTCTTCCCACTGATCATCAATGTAAGGAGCATTCTTCCCACTGATCACCAATGTAAGGAGAATTCTTCCCACTGACCACCAATATAAGGGGCATTCTTCTCACTGACCACCAATGTAAGGGGCATTCTTCCCACTGGCCACCAATGTAAGGAGCATTCTTCCCACTGACCACCAATGTAAGGGACATTCTTCCCACTGATCATCAATGTAAGGAGCATTCTTCCCACTGATCACCAATGTAAGGGACATTCTTCCCACTGACCACCAATATAAGGGGCATTCTTCTCACTGACCACCAATGTAAGGGACATTCTTCCCACTGACCCCCAATGTAAGAGGCATTCTTCCCACTGACCACCAATATAAGGAGCATTCTTCCCACTGACCACCAATGTAAGGGGCATTCTTCCCATCGGCCACCAATGTAAGGGGCATTCTTCCCATCGGCCACCAGTGTAAGGAGCATTCTTCCCACTGACCCCCAATGATATGGTTTAAGCACAAGCATTATGTCAAAGGTTCCTCCAGAGTAAAAGGTTGAGAATGACTGCATTATTATGTCATTATCTCTCTCCTCTTCTCCTGGTCTGCTCAATAGAGACCTTATTGGAACTCACACCTATTACCAGGCTAAATGCTTAAGATAATTTACCTAAGTACCTCAAAATAATTTTACGAGTGCTCACAGTAAATACAGAAGTTATGTCATTAGGGCAGCTTTTTTCAACCAGAGTGCCTTGAGGTTTCTTCAGGGGTGCCTTGGCAAAATGCCTAAAAATTGCCCAAAAATTGTATAGAAGCCGGCATGTGGATGAAGGCTGCCTTTTAGTTACACAAAGTCATGGGTTTTCATTGTGCACCATTACAACCTTCTAGTTGCCGGCGTCCTAACGACCAATGGCGTCATCAGTTGATAAGGAGGATGCCCGTTGCCAGCACAGCATCCTTGTTTGACCCTTCCCTGCCCCTCTCCATCAACGCTGAGGTCACATTAGCTAAGTGATGGAGAAACACTGGAATACTAGTCAGTACCAGTTTGCAAAAGTGTGTTTGCTCTGGAAGACGAGATCCCCTCTAACTTTGGGTGTCCTACTTGGACTTGTGGATGTTGCTGCATTTTGTAGGACTATTAGAATAGTTTTTACATTTTAGAATGGGGCGCCTCAAGACTGCCCATCATTTTTGAAGGGTGCCCTGACTGAAAAAAGGTAGAGAAACACATTAGGGAACTTAAGACTTCATTTTTTTTAGATCGCTATTATCCGATTATATCAATGAAAAATTTTTTAACGGTGCCATGTTTTCCATTCAGAACAGGGTCCCTCTCCTGATCAGCAGAGCCCATTTCGGGTCCAATCCATGAGAATGGAGAAGGAGCGGAGTCACACAACCGAGAGGATATTAGACCTCACCCTGGAGATCATCTACCTGCTGACCGGAGAGGTGAGGAGGATTCTGGGAGGTCACATGACATCACTCTTATCTATATTAATAAAACACAGACCTGACCGGAGAGGTGAGGAGGATTCTGGGAGGTCACATGACATCACTCTTATCTCTATTAATAAAACACAGACCTGACCGGAGAGGTGAGGAGGATTCTGGGAGGTCACATGACATCACTCTTATCTCTATTAATAAAACACAGACCTGACCGGAGAGGTGAGGAGGATTCTGGGAGGTCACATGACATCACTCTTATCTCTATTAATAAAACACAGACCTGACTGGAGAGGTGAGGAGGATTCTGGGAGGTCACATGACATCACTCTTATCTCTATTAATAAAACACAGACCTGACCGGAGAGGTGAGGAGGATTCTGGGAGGTCACATGACATCACTCTTATCTCTATTAATAAAACACTGACCTGACCGGAGAGGTGAGGAGGATTCTGGGAGGTCACGTGACACCACCATTATTATCTCTATTATTTAAATACAGACCTGACCGGAGAGGTGAGGAGGATTCTGGGAGGTCACATGACATCACTCTTATCTCTATTAATAAAACTCTGACCTGACCGGAGAGGTGAGGAGGATTCTGGGAGGTCACATGACATCACTCTTATCTCTGTTAAAAAAAACACAGACCTGACTGGTGAGGTGAGGAGGATTCTGGGAGGTCACATGACATCACCCTTATCTCTATTAATAAAACACAGAGCTGACCGGAGAGGTGAGGAGGATTCTGGGAGGTCACATGACATCACTCTTCTAGCGCTCTAGAAATTTGAAAGACAAAGCAATAGCTTTAATTTTAGAGTTTGAAAAAAGTTTAATTTTGTTTTGAGGGTGGTATAACCTGATTGTTTGTTTTTCTAATTACATTTAGAATTATATAGCTTTCAAGTTATCAGATGGCTTGGTGGCTTCCAACCTAATGAAGACTCAAAACCCCGTTATAGAGCCTCCATCTCATTCCCTAATACAGAAGGACAAGAAGGTCAAAGAAGTCACCAGTGAGATCATTGAGCTGCTGACAGGAGAGGTGAGCGGTGCCGGGAATTCTGGGACATTATCCAGTAACAGACAAGGGATGTGTCTGGATGGTGACTGTATCATTGTGTGTGTCAGGTTCCTATAAGGTGTCAGGATGTCACTGTCTATTTCTCCATGGAGGAGTGGGAGTATATAGAAGGACACAAGGATCTCTACAAGGACGTCATGATGGAGAATCGACCGCCCCTCACATCACCAGGTAACAGGAGACATTAATTTCTTGTATTGAGGATCCCCCTAGATACACACATCCTCTGATATAAAGACATAGAAACAATGTATTCAGTCAGTGTGTGTGTTTCCTACAGATGGATCCAGGAACAGAAATCCCCCAGAGAGATCTCCCCGTCCTCTGTATTCCCGGGACTCCACACAGGAAGATCAGGAGATCCCTCAGGAGGATCAGGTAGAAGAATCTTCATGTCTTACAAAGACTCGTCCTACAAAGTCTTAGTTGGTTTTAGGCAATATCTCTAATTAATTGTTTTGTATCTGTTAGAATACCAATCCAATTATTATAAAAGTTGAAGTGAAGGAAGAAGAGATGTCTATAATGGGTGATGAACCGTGTAAAGAAGGGGAAATCCCTTCTGAGATCAGCACAGGTGAGTAATAAACAGTAAATCCAGAGGAGAGCCCCAGATTCTCCTTGTTCAGTCACTACAACAATCTCTTCTTCTCCCCCCTCCTCTGTCAGTAGACAGTAATAGGGGGGGACAGTATGTGCCCAGTGGGGGAGTCAGGAGCCGTCAGCCTCTATTAGACTCCGGCTCTCCTCCTCACATCATGTCATTGTGTGTTACCAGCCAAGAGACGTGATCAGGAGGATCAGCATAGCTGGGGGTTACTACTGAGCGGGGGATCAGCAGAGCTGGGGGTTACTACTGAGTGGGGGATCAGCAGAGGTGGGGGTTACTACTGAGCGGGGGATCAGCAGAGCTGGGGGTTACTACTGAGCGGGGGATCAGCAGAGCTGGGGGTTACTACTGAGTGGGGGATCAGCAGAGGTGGGGGTTACGTGACCAGTCCCCCCCCCCCCCACACACACACTCTCTGGGGTCTCTCATCTCAGTACAGGGGGCTTCACTCTCCTTTTTATTCTCAGACCCCGGAGACACTCCGAGAAACCTCAAAGTTGAAGAGGAGGAAGAAGAAATACAATTCAGGAATAAATCTGAGGAGAAGGAGGAGGAAGAAGAACACGTGAGGATTAAAGAGGAAGACGTTCCTATGGAGATCAGCAAAGGTAAGTAATATATTTGGTAGAGAACACCACCACGGGTTGGTCTTGTTTGGAGGACACTTTTTATTCCGTTTGCTTTTGTAGATCGCTTTTGAAATCTAGTAAATATCATTGTTTCTCTTGCGTACCTATATATGTGTTCCATAGATGGATCCAGTAACAGAAATACCCCAGAGAGATGTCCCCGTCCTTGGGGTTTCTCATACATCTCAGTACAGGGAGCTTCACTACCATCTTTATTCACAGACCCCGGAGACACCAGAACCACTCAGAGAAACGTCAAAGCTGAGGAGGAAGAGGAGGAGGAGGAAGGACATTTGAGGATTAAAGAAGAGGAAGATTCTCCAGAGATCAGCACAGGTGAGTAGTAAACACTTAATCCAGAAAAGAGTCCCAGATTCTCCTTGTTCAGTCACTAACAGCCACATAAATGATGCTTCTTTGGTGCCTTCTTTGAACTTCAGTTAGGGTTTTTATGGTGTGTTTATAACTCGAAAGCCCACAGCACCACTTGGCAATGGCACGCATTACATGTGGTTACAGTGTGGGTCCATTTACTTGGATGGGTTGAATTTGACAGCATGATTACCACCAACTTTGGCCCCTGTTAGCATAATGAGGACAATTAGGAAGATGAAAAACCTTGGCTCAACCACCTAATTTTTCCACCCCCCACCTGCAAGTGTAAATGAGGCCTTAGAGCATATGTGTCAAACACAAGGCCTGCGTTCCTCTCGGCGGTTTTCTGCTCTCACAGATTCCTTATCTGCACACACTAACGGCGGGGACAGATGCTGACCAATGGTATACCTGCAGAGAGAGGTGGAGCCACCTACATTGCTGGGATGTACTAGAGCCAGGATTGGGAGGTGAGATGTAAAGTCTGCTTTTTTTTGGGGGGGGGAGGGGAAGATTAGTGCTGTGGAAGGAGATGGGGGAGAGGGGTGCCGAGGTCAGAGCAGAAGAGGAGGGGTGGAAGTCAGATGCGGCCAGACTGTGAAAGATAGCTGAACCCTGCACTCTCTTCATAGCACACCTCTGAACTCCGGAACTCTGCACTCTATAGGTAGCGTACTCCAGAACTCTGCACTCTGTATGCTGCATACTTCTGAACTCTGCACTCTGTACGCAACGTACTCCTAAACTCTGTACGCAGCATACTCCTAAACTCTGTACGCAGCATACTCCTAAACTCTGTACGCAGCATACTCCTTAACTCTGCACGCTGCATACTCCATAACTCTGCACTCTGTACGCTGCATACTCCCATAACTCTGCACTCTGTACGCTGCGTACTCCCAAACTCTGCACTCTGTACGCTGCGTACTCCCAAACTCTGCACTCTGTACGCTGCGTACTCCCAAACTCTGCACTCTGTACGCTGCGTACTCCCAAACTCTGCACTCTGTACCCTGTGTACTCCCAAACTCTGCACTCTGTACCCTGCGTACTCCCAAACTCTGCACTCTGTACGCTGCGTACTCCCAAACTCTGCACTCTGTACGCTGTGTACTCCCAAACTCTGCACTCTGTACGCTGCGTACTCCCAAACTCTGCACTCTGTACGCTGCGTACTCCCAAACTCTGCACTCTGTACGCTGCGTACTCCCAAACTCTGCACTCTGTACGCTGCGTACTCCCAAACTCTGCACTCTGTACCCTGCGTACTCCCAAACTCTGCACTCTGTACCCTGTGTACTCCCAAACTCTGCACTCTGTACCCTGCGTACTCCCAAACTCTGCACTCTGTACGCTGCGTACTCCCAAACTCTGCACTCTGTACGCTGCGTACTCCCAAACTCTGCACTCTGTACGCTGCGTACTCCCAAACTCTGCACTCTGTACGCTGCGTACTCCCAAACTCTGCACTCAGTATACTGCTGAACTCTGCATTCTGTACACAACGTACTGCTGACTGTATATAACACACTCCTGAACCCTGCACTCTGTACGCTGCGTACTTCTTCTGAACTCTGTACTTCTGAACTCTTTACTCCGTACGCAGTGTACTGCTGAACTCTGCGTTCTGTACACAACGTACTGCTGACTGTATATAACACATTCCTGAACCCTTCACTCTGTATGTCACACACCCCTAAACCCTACACTCTGTATGTCACATACCCCTAAACCCTACACTCTGTATGTAGTGCACTCCTTATCACTGCACTGTGTACACAGGGCACTCCTGAACTCTGCACTCTTTAGTAGGGCACTCCTGAACGCTGCACTCTGTACGTCGCATACTCCTGAGTACTCCTATATATCTGAGTAGATCAATAGTCTTACAGATGCAATCTGCCCATGGAGGGCAACCATAATGCTGATGCGGCCTGTGATGAAATTGAGTTTGACACCCATGTATTAGAGAGTACAAATCTCTCCAGGGAGAACCATGTACTCTTTGAGTGCCATGCCAAGATGGAACTCTGAGCTCGAAATGTAACTCTTCCTATTCTTCTCCACCTCTTCTTTCCTGCAGATGGATGTCACAAAGGGGTCAAAACATTTCCCTGTTCCGAGTGCAGCCAAAGTTTTACCAAGAGAGCAGAGCTCATCTCACACGGGAGAAGTCACACAATGCAGAAGAAGTACCCTTGTCCTGAATGTGGAAGATGTTTCAACGAGAAAGCGAAGCTGATGGTGCATAAAATGTGTCACAAAGAGGAGAATCCATTGTCCTGCTCCCAGTGTGGCCTGTGTTTCAGTGATCAGTCCTATCTTCTCAGCCATCAGAAAATTCACACTGGGGACACGTTATCTTGTGAAGAATGTGGGGACATATTTACAGAGGAATCCTACCTTCTTCGGCATCAGAGGGTGCACACTAGGAAGAAGGTCTTTTCCTGTTCAGAGTGCGGGAGGAGTTTTCCATTGGAGTCCGATCTCATTAAACATAAACTAGTTCACTCGGGGGAGAAGCCATATAATTGCCACACGTGCGGCAAATGCTTCGGAGAGAAGCGTAGCCTTTCGGTCCACCTGCGTCACCACGAGAAGCGTTTTCCCTGTTTGGTGTGCATGAAATACTTTGTATCTAATTATTCTCTCCTCCAACATCAGAGAAGTCACACGGGGGAGCGGCCATTCTCCTGCTCCGAATGTGGCAAGAGCTTTGCGGACAAATCGTGCCTCCGATCGCACTGGAAGATGCATCCGGGGGTAGAATTCAAACCGTACTCCTGCTCTGAATGCGAGCAGTGTTTCAGTCGCAAGATGGACCTTTTTAGCCACCAAAGGTTTCACGCGGCGGAGACGCCCCATGTGTGCTCAGCCTGCGGGAGATATTTTGTGAGCAAGAAAGTTTTACAGTTGCACCAGAGCAACCTTAGCGATGAGACAGTGTTTGAATGTTCTGAGTGTGGAAAGTCTTTCCCATGGAGGGGCTGCCTCACTTATCACAAGACCGAACACAACGCATGGAAGCCAACAGCATGATGTGACGGAGGAAGATGGGAGGGATCCAATGGGGCTTTGTATTTTTTTCATGATCTTTGTGACTGGCTACAGTAAACTGTAAATAAATTAAATTTTTTCAGAGAGCAGATGTTTTTGTGATGTATCTATTTATTTACTTTACCGAATGGTATACTTTAGTTATTTGGGGGAGGGATCAGGCTCTCAGATGAGTTTTCCATGAGTCTTGACTCTTCCTTAATGCCTTACTAATGTCCTGACCAAGGATTTAAAACCCTTTGTGTAGACTTGCCCTGGTTATACTAGGGGGAGAACATCATGAAAGAATAAAGATGATACAGGCCGGGTATGGGACAAGGGGTGGGAAGGAGGGTCAGGTGCCCTGGGCACAGCAGAGAATGGACACAGGGCAGTAAAAACCTATTCTACCGCATGCATTAACAGTGGGGCAGGGGTACATAGGGGCTGACTGGCAACTTTCAGCCCAGGGGGCAAGTACAAACCAGAGGCCCATGGTGCAGCGACTCGGCCCCCCTTCCACTCTCTCCCTGGCCTCCTCCTGACCCCCATTCCAGGCTGAAGCTCCGCTCTAGGTACTCTCTACTAGGGATAGACCAATGTGGTTTTTTCAGGGCCGATACCGATATTTTGTTCACAACGTATCGGTATCGGCTGATATGGGCCGATATTTTGTGCATTTAAAGTTTTGAAAAATAAAGACAATTTTTGACATAAGTCTGGTACTAAACATGTTAAATTTTGTTTACTGCTGGCTGGCACCCTGTAATGGGTGGCTGGCACCCCATGGTGGGTGGGTGGCTGGCACAGGGGCTGTGGGTGGCTGGCTGGTACAGGGCCTGTGGGTGGCTGACTGGCTCACTGGTACAGTGCCTGTGGGTGGCTGGCTGGTACAGTGCCTGTGGGTGGCTGGCTGGCACCGGGCTGCTGTGGGTGGGTGTATGGCTGTGATACACTCCCGCAAGACTAGTCTCGACTCCAGACGAGGCTGTCCAAGGTGAGGGAGGCGGCCTAAGAAGGCAGAATGACGTCACAAAAATATCGGCCAGTTCTGGGACCGATATATCAAGGAAAGTTCATATCGGCCTTGCCGATAATCGGTCTATCCCTACTCTCTACTCACCGGCCGAATCCAGTTTCCTGATCTGGCCAGCAGGGGGCAGTTGGGGGGGGGGGGCTGGGACAGCTCAGTCGGGGCTGACTGGAGGAGGAGAGTCTCCAGTGGGGCATGGAACTGGCCTCTGCTCAGACACAGCTTATACCATCCATGCTGGGGGGGGGGGTGGGGGGCTGGGCTACACAGCTTATACCATCCATGCTGGGGGGGGGGGGGGCATGGCTCTGTCCTTGTCTCCATCCCGCACTCAGTAGGTCAGCTGTGGGAACTTTTCACTTCTCTTCACCAGGAATCCTTTTGGCATGTCTGTGGCAGAGGCGGTGCAGCCTTTGTATGGGGCATCAGAATGGCCTGGGGGGCATTCGCCCCCCTGCCCCCTGGCCCAGTCCTCCCCTGGGGGTACAGATACACATCCTTGCCCTGGGCGCTAGACGAACCTGATACTGATCCTCTGGTTTCAGTCCTGTCTGAGTCACAGACTTGGAAGAAACAATCAGCCAACAGAGATGGACTAAAGTTGAAACACCCAATCTGTGTACTTCAGCAACTCATAGAGTTTGAAAGGCAAAGGGACAGCATGATAACTGGGAAATTAGAATTTTCCAGTAGATTAGCAACATGCGATCCCTTACTGTTCATAAGTTTCTTATTTTTGCTGAAGACCACGCTGGATGGACTGGATTAGTCATCACCCACCCATTTGGTCATGGGTGGGTGATAGTGTGCAGTACTGGGACAAGGTCATCTAGAGCCCAGGGCGAACGTGCCAAATTGCGCCCCCCACCCCCTTAAGAAGTATGAGCATTGTGTCAGCAAAATTCCCCCTACAAAAACACTGAACGCTAATCTGCATGCTTACCCCTAAGCATAAATGCCCCCTCCTCCCAGGAGGAATCTGACCCCCTGCTGAAATCTCCCCTCTCAGCACAAATCTTTCCCCTCCAAATACTCAAAGCACAAATGCCCCCTCCCTCCCCCAAATAAATAAATAAATAAATAATTCACCCTCTCAGCACACATTCTCTACCACTAAAATTTCCCCTCCTTGTGCAATTCTTCTACCCCCACATTAAATCCCTTCCTCCCAGCACAAATCCTCCCTCCTAGCGCAAATCTTCTCCCCCTCCTAACACAAATCCCCCCTAGATCACCGCCCTTAGCACCCCCCCCCCCCCCCAACCCCAAATTTCCCTTCCTAGAACAATACTTAGCCCCCAAATACCCCCCTTTCAACACAGATCCCCTCCCCCCATTCTCCTTGTGGCGCCCCCCCCCCCACCTCACATGATATCACAGTGCCAATGGAAGCCGTCCCTCCTGCCTACCCCTTGTCCCAGCCCTGATTGTGTGGGTGAGTAAGGAGATGTCTCTCCAGTAGGTTGCAAAATCCTCCCTCCGAGCACAAATCTTACCCCCCCCCCCAACACAAATCCCCCTAGATCACCGCCATTAGCACCCCCCACCCCAAATTTCCCTTCCTAGAACAATACTTTCCTTCCCCTTTTCAACACAAATCCCCCCCCCCCCCACCTCTCATGATGCCACAGTGCCCAGGGCAGGGAAGCCGACCCTCCAGCCTACCCCTTGTCCCAGCCCTGATTGTGTGGGTGAGTAAGGAGATGTCCCTCCAGTAGGTGGTGCCCAATGGTGTATACTGGCGGTGAATAGGTCCCTTCCACATGAGTTGGAAAAATAGGAAAGAAGGAGCACTCGATGTCCAAAAGAATGCAATTTTGATGGTAAATTAAGGAGGCGTTTATTGAGAATAGTGACAAGTATATCAAGCCAATGCGTTTCGGGAGAAAAGAGCTCTCCCTTCTTCAGCCCTTGGAACCTCAGCTGTCAATTTCCCTGAAGAGGGGGGGGGGATCCCTTTTCTTGACAAGCACAGGGATCTCTCTCTATGCCTGACAAGCCTTCTTCACAGGAGGGTTCATCTTGGTGTGCCTGCTGATCGCCTGACATTCTCTGGACACTATCAAGGTGAGACCACTGGGGGAGAATGCAGGGGTCTGTGGAGGCAGTGTTAATTTTGGCAGCAAATTTCAATTTAGTTTTAGTCTTAGTCTTAGGACTAAAATGGCATTTTAGTTTTAGTCCCATTTTAGTCTTCTGCAAGTGTTTTAGTTTTAGTCGTATTTAGTCGACTAAAACTCCAGTACATTTTAGTCGACTAAAACATCTTACATTTTAGTCGACTAAAACATCTTACATTTTAGTCGACTAAAACGTCCTACATTTTAGTTGACTAAAACTCATTTTAGTCATCTATAATCGACTGGGTGTAGTTCAATTGTAATTTGTAATGCATTATTTAAGCATTTCTCAAACTCATTATATACTACTGCTGGTCCTGGAGTGAATGAAAAATCGAATATGTTATTATTTATGGTATTAAGCTTTGAGCATGCACTAGCACAGCACTACACACTACTACACAGAGTAAAGGCCCGTACACACGTACCGATCGTCGGCATACAAACGTCGGTGGACGAAGGATCTGCCGATTGTACGCGTGTTAGTATGGTGCCTCCGACAGATGTCTGCGCACAATCCGCGGACAAAAGTCTTTCTTGCAAACATGAAAATTTTTGTCTGCGGACACCAGAACGGACGATTGTTCGCCTGTCAGTACAGAATTCGGCCGACAGACCGCAGATTTGCAAGACTGGGCATGCTCAGAAAATTAAAAACACAGGGAAAGTTAACCATTACATGACATCACTTCTGCAGTCAGCTGAAGTCTGCAGACAAAATTCTTGTGCTGTCCTTGTGCTGTCTTTGCACTTTTCAACAGACACCGACATCCCGGGGAGAAAAGAGGAACATTTGTATGCCGACCATCGGTACGTGTGTACGGGGCTTTAGTCATTATTGTCTTTATTAAGGCAAAATTGTTTTGCCAATGCCAATAATATTGCTTTTTTGACCAAACCAAAGGGGGTAACATAAAAATGTAAAAATGTAATAAAAATACAAAAAAATAAAAACTTTGCAGACATAAGCTCACTTCACATCAGTCCTGCTCTGTCACGCTCATGGCAACAGTACAGCATCCTGTCCTGAGACCTGAGACCACTGTGGGGGCTGGGGGGGTTGCTAAGTTCTCAGCCAACAAGGGAGTGTGCTCGCCTCACTCACAATTTTGCCTAAGAACATACAGCCATGAATAAAGAATGGTAAAAAAACATCCTCAGAAGAGAACAACTTCCTTCCTCCAGTCCAGTCCCAGCTCCCCCCTCAACCATCCAAGAACAGCTACAGAGACTCCAGGGAAGAAAAAATATGCATCAGCTCACTTTATCAGTCCTGTGTCATGCTCATGGCAACAGTACAGCATCCTGAGACCTGAGACCACTGTGGGGGGGTTGCTATGTTCTCAGCCAACAAGGGAGTGTGCTCACTCACTGCTCACTCACAATTTTGCCTAAGAACACAGCCATGAATAAAGAATGGTACAAAAACATCCTCAGAGAGAACAACGTCCTGCCTCAACCATCCAAGAACAGCTGCAGTGCACACTTGCACAGGCACTGTCACTGCCAGTCTGGCACTGGCACTGCATAATAAACCAATACTGTAAAACTTGAGGAGGGTAATGCTTATTTCTAAATAAGAAGAACCCAATACATTTACAGTGTCAGCTTATTATTTTAACAGTTCTAATTCTCAGATGTATTCAATAAAAATGTGCACAGTGCACACAGTCTAATAATGCCATTAGCGTAAGAATTATAACAGACTTACCACTTTTTATCAACTCCTCCTCTCTCCTCTTTCTGAGTCTCAGCATTCGCAATGACAATAGAGGTAAATATTACACTAAAAAGATCTGCAGCAGGACCCCGATGTAAGGCTGCCCTTTTTGACCGTTACTGATCTATTTTTCTTTTTCATTAGTGTGATATTTGTCTCTATTCATTTGTCAATGTCAATGCTAAGAGAGAGAGAGGTTAATAAGCGGTGGTGGTTGTGTTATTGTTCCACATACAAATGCATTTTGTAGCCTGTGTGCACTGTGCAGCAATTTTCTAATGAATTGAATTGACAATTACAACTGTTTTTGAAGCACAAGTATTAGTTATGCTTTTTATAGAAATAACAATAATAAAACCCTTCTATTTGTTTCGATTCATTTTAAGGAAAGCACTTCGTGCCAAAATGACCCTTGCTCTATTCCGCCGGCCTCTAGAGAGGTCACCTGTGACACTGAATACCCTCTCTGCAAAGGCTTGAGAAGCTGGCATAGCCAGCAGGTCTAAAGCAAAAGGTTTTAGCTGGTGATAAATAGTGTCACTCTTTGACAGCCAAAAATCTGTTGCAGTGTTGTCCTCAACTTGATGCAAAAGCTCTTCCTTATATTTTCTGATCTGCTGTTTTATGCTGTTTGGGGAGATCCTCTGCCTGGGTCTTCTGCGGCATTTAGCAAGAAACCGAAAGATTGGCTGCTTAGATGTGGATACCGGTGCTTCTTCAACTTCCTCAGATTTTTCAATATTCTCCTGTTCTACTAGTTCTTCCACATCATCTTCAGACAATTCATGATGTTGCATGTGGGGCGAAGTGGATTTTCTTATCACATACTCCTCTGCCTTTTTAACCGCTTGCCGACTGCGCACAGTATATTTACTGCGGCAGTCGGCCCCGGCCAGGCAGAGTGACGTAGGTCTACGTCGCTCGCCTGTCACTCCTTCCAGAGCCAATAGCGGGCGCGCGCCCGCCGAGGCGCGCGCCCGCCGAGGCTCGTTCACGGAGGAGTGCGGGAGTGTGACTGGCGGACCCGATGTCCGCCGGTCACACTACGATCGCCGCTACAGCGGGAGAAAGACAGAGCGGCTTGTGTAAACAAGCCACCTGTCAGTTCTCCCTGTGTAAAAGTGAAGATCAAACAGTTCTACTATGTAGAACTGTTGATCTTTGTTTTTACACTAGTAGACCTGTCCCTACACAGTTAGAATCACGCCCCTAGGACACACTTAACCCCTCCCTGTCCAATACTGTTAACCCCTTCCCTGCCAGTGTCATTTTTGCAGTAACAGTGCATATATATAGCACTGATTACTGCAGTAATGTCACTGGTACCCCCAAAAGTGTCAAAAATGTCAGTCAAGGGTCCGATCTGTCCGCCGCAATGTCGCAGTACCGCAAAAAAAATCGCAGATCGCCGACATTACTCGTTAAAAAAAAAAACACCAAAAATGACAAAAATCTTTCCCTTTGTTAGTAAACGCGATAACTTTTGCGCAAACCAATCAAAATACGCTTTTTGCGATTTTTTTTACCAAACATAGGTAGCGTAAAACAAATTGGCCGAAAATTTTAAAAAATTTTGATTTTTACATTTTTTTTGGGGGAATTTCATATAAAAAAAAGTGAAAAATATTGTTGTTTTTGCAAAAATTACGCTCTTTTTTTGTTTATAGCGTGTGATCAAAAAATCGCACAGGTGATCAAATACCGCCAAAAGAAAGCTCTGTTTGTGGGAAAAAAAGGACGTGAAATTCGTTTAGGTACAGCGTCGCACGACCGCGCGATTGTCCGTTAAAGTCACGCAGTAAAAAATCGCAAAATAACCCCTGGTCTTTTAGCAGGAAAATCCTCCGGTGGTAAAGTGGTTAAGCAATTCCTGAATATTCTCATGATCTGCCACATCAACAAGGGTTTCACAGACAGTAGGGTTGACAAAACAAGCAGCTGCTGCAAGTGGCGAGAACATTTCATCTGTTGGATCTAACAATGAAGCAAAACGCTGGTTCACATTCCCTTTAATTTTCTGTGCAATTGTGGCAAGGTCTTGGTAGCTAGTGTTCTGTTTAAAGTCCTCAAGGTGGCTGAGTAGATCAAAAAGAGCAGGGACAGCTAGGGACATTGACATGGTGTCACTCTGGAGGGTTTTAGTATGTTCTGCAAAAGGCAGCAATAGGTCATGCAATGATGTGAGCTTTTGCCATTCACTAGGGAGCAAGCTGTCCCATCCCATGTTGTTCGCGATTTGGCAGACTGACTCTTTCAGTTTGAGGAGTCTTGCGATCATGTTGAATGTGCTTGACCAGCGAGTGGGGCAGTCATTGAAAATGGTCAGGCCACAATGCTCCAATATCTTCTGTGTTGCGATGGAAGACTTGCGGAAGAGGTGCACTATTGATCTTGCTTTATCCAGTATTCTCTTCACACTTGCCTCCTTCTGCAACATGTGGACCACTAGTTGTAAGGTATGCACTACACATGGTGTCCGGTCCATGTCGATCTGTTGGTACCTAACAGTGGAACACAGCCAAATAAGCATAAAGTATAGAAAAGCTTTCTGTTCCATTCTATTATTTTAACATTTAACATCTTATGGGAATACTTTTAGAAAAGACTACTGGAAAAATAACAAAGATGCACCCATAGAGTAGACTAGAGCATGGATACTAGTGCCCCCAGCCCCCCACATCAATCATCTCATATGCATGTGATAATTAACTGTCAACCGTACCGTGTCATGTAAAATAAAATCAAAATTGGCTCACCCACCGTAGGTCATCAATTTCAGACTCTGCCTCAGAGTCACTTTCTGTCATGGGGGAGTCTTCCTCACTAGAGGTGGGTGGTTCTTCTGCTGCTGCGGTTTGTTTAAATGCTGCCACCATATTGCTCCCATTGTCTGTTATCACTGTAAGGATCTTCCTCTTTGGTATGTCCCACTCTTGCAAGCATTTGTCCGCACATGTTTTAATTGACTGTGCAGTGTGTGGGTGGGCTACTTGTTCAAGGGCCAACAATATGTGTTCAGGTTTATGTTGTTCAACACAAAAGTAGCATGCACTTATAGCAAGGAATGAAGCTGAGAGTCCTTTCTTGGTCCACAAATCAGTGCAAATAGATACTCTCCGAGCAGCAGTCAGTCTCTTTTTGAATTTTTGTTTTTCATCTTCATATTGTTTGTCAATTAGATTGCTTATTTTAGTTTTCTTTGGAACAGTCAGCTTTCTATCTACTGTCTCCATCATGCTAACAAAGTCCTCATCTTCAATCGTTCTGACTGGTAATCCGGAGCGCCCAATCCATCTTGCTATGGCTTCCTCCCTGGCCTGTTGTTCCTTAGAGTCAATTTTGTATTTTGAAGCACTGAAAAGAGCAGCATAAATTGTTTGCTGTGGTGGTGCACTGGCTTGACTTGGTCCATCATTTGAGGTTTTCTGTATCTGTGGGGTTAAATTAGGGGGAAAAATTATAGTTATTCTGATTTTACATTCTCTCGCACTCAGCGCTAAGTTATCTCTTTATACAAAAGTGGAGTTAAGTGCTATCATGCACTGCTTACCTTTGTATGAATTTCGGGATGAGTTGTCCGCAAATGACGCTTCAAGTTTGTTGTATTTTTGCCAGTTAGTGTCACTCCACATGGTTTGCAAAGGGTCTTGTTGTCCTTAGCATCAAATGTAAAATACACCCATAGATCTTCTCTTCTCTTTCTACCAGTCACAGACGAGACAGACGCGGCGGTCGCTGACATTTCTCTGGATGACAGTGAGTGCTGTGTGGAACTGTGGATGACAGTGGTCGTCAGAGCGAGGAGGAATGCTGCTGGACAGTGCTGGAGCCTGGTGGTCTCAAGTCTAAGGGATGGCCTGTAACTGTAATGCCCAGGATGCCTGTGGTGGTCAGGTCAGTCAGACAGAGGAGGCCTGTAATGCTGCTGGACACAGTGCTGGATCCTGGTGGTCTCAGGTCTAAGGGATGGCCTGTAATGCCCTGGATGCCTGTGGTGGTCACTGGTCAGGACAGTCAGATAGAGGAGGCCTGTATTCTGGACAGTGCTGGAGCCTGGTGGTCTCAGGTCTAAGGGATGGCCTGTAATGCCCTGGATGCCTGTGGTGGTCACTGGTCAGGACAGTCAGACAGAGGAGGCCTGTATACTGGACAGTGCTGGAGCCTGGTGGTCTCAGGCTAAGGGGTGGCCTGTAATGCCCTGGATGCCTGTGGTGGTCACTGGTCAGGACAGTCAGAGGAGGCCTGTAATGCTGCTGGAGCCTGGTGGTCTCAGGTCTAAGCCAGGGATGGCCTGTAATGCATTGCAGTATTGCACACAGGGCTGAAGGTGGTCTCAGTCTGGTCAGAGGAGGCCTGAAATGCTGCTGCAGTGAGTGCTGGTCTGCTGGATGGTGGTCTGATCAGTGCTGGATCTGGATGGGGGTTCGGGTCTCAGGTTTAAGGGTGGTGGTCTCTAACTAGTAACTAACTAGAAGTTATGGGCCGGGCGGGCCTCAGCGGCCTATGCCTCACGCGTGACGGCACACACAGTCCTGGATCATAGCGGTGGTCTGAGCTCTGAGGGGACTCAGGGGCAATA
Organism: Pelophylax lessonae; assembly: GCF_965119305.1. Classification (NCBI taxonomy): domain Eukaryota; kingdom Metazoa; phylum Chordata; class Amphibia; order Anura; family Ranidae; genus Pelophylax; species Pelophylax lessonae. The sequence continues at coordinate 251,594,848 of NC_138776.1, forward strand.
ATAGCTGGCTGTTGCAACTCACTCTGGAGGATGTGGTGGAGTGCCGCGCCGCCACTGCCTGGTTGTCTGCCTTGTGACTGTGTGATGAGTCGGGCCTGGCTCTGGCTGTAGTGCTGTCTGGTGATGAGGTCTCAGGTCAGGTGACTGGTCTCGAGTCGACTCTCTTATAGACGTCGGACGTCACGGGGCACGCCACGCCAGACGCCACACAGGCGGAACTCAGTGAAAACCGGAAGTTGGGTAAACGTCCCTGCCTCACATTCTCGTTTAGTTTTCGTTCGTTGACGAAAACGGATTTGATTTTCGTCATCGTTGTCGTCATTTGACGAAAATGTGCTATACTTTGCGTCTCGTTTTCGTCATTTGAAAAATGCCGGTGACGAAAGCGGTGACGAAAGCGGTGACGAAAACGTTTTCGTTGACGAAATTAACACTGTGTGGAGGGAGAGAAGGGGTCCTGTGTAATGATGGGGAAAGTATTAGGAAGGGGTCCTGTGTAATGATGGGGTTTAATAGAGGAGGAGTCCTGTGTAATGATGGGGGGCAGTATGGGGGAGGGGATCCTGTGTAATGATGGGAGTAGTATGGGGGAGGGGGGTCCTGTGTAATGATAGGAGTAGTATAGGGGAGGGGGGTCCTGTGTAATGATAGGAGTAGTATAGGGGAGGGGGGGTCCTGTGTAATGATGGGAGTAGTATGGGGGAGGGGGGTCCTGTGTAATGATAGGAGTAGTATAGGGGAGGGGGGTCCTGTGTAATGATAGTAGTAGTATAGGGGAGGGGGTCCTGTGTAATGATGGGAGTAGTATAGGGGAGGGGGGTCCTGTGTAATGATGGAGTAGTATAGGGGAGGGAGGTCCTGTGTAATGATGGGAGTAGTATGGGGGAGGGGGGGTCCTGTGTAATGATAGGAGTAGTATAGGGGAGGGGGGTCCTGTGTAACGATGGGAGTAGTATAGTAGTATAGGGGAGGGGGGTCCTGTGTAATGATAGGAGTAGTATAGGGGAGGGGGGTCATGTGTAATGATGGGAGTAGTATAGGGGAGGGGGGTCTTTTGTAATGATAGGAGTAGTATAGGAGAGGGGGGTCCTGTGTAATGATAGGAGTAGTATAGGAGAGGGGGGTCCTGTGTAATGATGGGAGTAGTATAGGGGAGAGGGGTCCTGTGTAATGATGGGAGTAGTATAGGGGAGGGGGGTCCTGTGTAATGATGGGAGTAGTATAGGGGAGGGGGGTCCTGTGTAATGATGGGAGTAGTATAGGGGAGGGGGGTCCTGTGTAATGATGGGAGTAGTATAGGGGAGGGGGGTCCTGTGTAATGATGGGAGTAGTATAGGAGAGGGGGGTCCTTTGTAACGATGGGAGTAGTATAGGAGAGGGGGGGTCCTGTGTAATGATGGGAGTAGTATGGGGGAGGGGGTCCTGTGTAATTATGGGAGTAGTATAGGGGAGGGGGGTCCTGTGTAATGATGAGAGTAGTATAGGGGAGGGGGGTCCTGTGTAATTATGGGAGTAGTATAGGGGAGGGGGGTCCTGTGTAATGATGAGAGTAGTATAGGGGAGGGGGGGTCCTGTGTAATGATGGGAGTAGTATAGGGGAGGGGGGTCCTGTGTAATGATGGGAGTAGTATAGGGGAGGGGGTCCTGTGTAATGATGGGAGTAGTATAGGAGAGGGGGGTCCTTTGTAATGATGAGAGTAGTATAGGAGAGGGGGGTCCTTTGTAATGATGAGAGTAGTATAGGGGAGGGGGGTCCTGTGTAATTATGGGAGTAGTATAGGGGAGGGGGGTCCTGTGTAATGATGAGAGTAGTATAGGGGAGGGGGTCCTGTGTAATGATAGGAGTAGTATAGGGGAGGGGGGTCCTGTGTAATGATGAGAGTAGTATAGGGGAGGGGGGGTCCTGTGTAATGATGGGAGTAGTATAGGGGAGGGGGTCCTGTGTAATGATGGGAGTAGTATAGGGGAGGGGGGTCCTGTGTAATGATGGAGTAGTATAGGGGAGGGAGGTCCTGTGTAATGATGGGAGTAGTATGGGGGAGGGGGGGTCCTGTGTAATGATAGGAGTAGTATAGGGGAGGGGGGTCCTGTGTAACGATGGGAGTAGTATAGGGGAGGGGGGTCATGTGTAATGATGGGAGTAGTATAGGGGAGGGGGGTCCTTTGTAATGATAGGAGTAGTATAGGAGAGGGGGGTCCTGTGTAATGATAGGAGTAGTATAGGAGAGGGGGGTCCTGTGTAATGATGGGAGTAGTATAGGGGAGAGGGGTCCTGTGTAATGATGGGAGTAGTATAGGGGAGGGGGGTCCTGTGTAATGATGGGAGTAGTATAGGGGAGGGGGGTCCTGTGTAATGATGGGAGTAGTATAGGGGAGGGGGGTCCTGTGTAATGATGGGAGTAGTATAGGGGAGGGGGGTCCTGTGTAATGATGGGAGTAGTATAGGGGAGGGGGTCCTGTGTAATGATGGGAGTAGTATAGGAGAGGGGGGTCCTTTGTAACGATGGGAGTAGTATAGGAGAGGGGGGGTCCTGTGTAATGATGGGAGTAGTATAGGGGAGGGGGTCCTGTGTAATTATGGGAGTAGTATAGGGGAGGGGGGTCCTGTGTAATGATGAGAGTAGTATAGGGGAGGGGGGTCCTGTGTAATTATGGGAGTAGTATAGGGGAGGGGGGGTCCTGTGTAATGATGAGAGTAGTATAGGGGAGGGGGGGTCCTGTGTAATGATGGGAGTAGTATAGGGGAGGGGGGTCCTGTGTAATGATGGGAGTAGTATAGGGGAGGGGGTCCTGTGTAATGATGGGAGTAGTATAGGAGAGGGGGGTCCTTTGTAATGATGAGAGTAGTATAGGGGAGGGGGGTCCTGTGTAATTATGGGAGTAGTATAGGGGAGGGGGGTCCTGTGTAATGATGAGAGTAGTATAGGGGAGGGGGGGTCCTGTGTAATGATGGGAGTAGTATAGGGGAGGGGGTCCTGTGTAATGATGGGAGTAGTATAGGGGAGGGGGGTCCTGTGTAAAGATGGAGTAGTATAGGGGAGGGAGGTCCTGTGTAATGATGGGAGTAGTATGGGGGAGGGGGGGTCCTGTGTAATGATAGGAGTAGTATAGGGGAGGGGGGTCCTGTGTAACGATGGGAGTAGTATAGGGGAGGGGGGTCCTGTGTAATTATGGGAGTAGTATAGGGGAGGGGGGTCCTGTGTAATGATAGGAGTAGTATAGGGGAGGGGGGTCCTGTGTAATGATGGGAGTAGTATAGGGGAGGGGGGTCTTGTGTAATGATGGGAGTAGTATAGGGGAGGGGGGTCCTGTGTAATGATGGGAGTAGTATAGGGGAGGGGGGTCCTGTGTAATGATGGGAGTAGTATAGGGGAGGGGGGTCCTGTGTAATGATGGGAGTAGTATAGGAGAGGGGGGTCCTTTGTAACGATGGGAGTAGTATAGGAGAGGGGGGGTCCTGTGTAATGATGGGAGTAGTATAGGGGAGGGGGTCCTGTGTAATGATGGAGTAATATAGGGGAGGGGGTCCTGTGTAATTATGGGAGTAGTATAGGGGAGGGGGGGTCCTGTGTAATGATGGGAGTAGTATAGGAGAGGGGGTCCTGTGTAATGATGGGAGTAGTATAGGAGAGGGGGGTCCTGTGTAATGATGGGAGTAGTATAGGGGAGGGGGGTCCTGTGTAATGATGGGAGTAGTATAGGTGAGGGGGGTCCTGTGTAATGATGGGAGTAGTATAGGGGAGGGGGGTCCTGTGTAATGATGGGAGTAGTATAGGGGAGGGGGGTCCTGTGTAATGATAGGAGTAGTATAGGGGAGGGGGGTCCTGTGTAATGATAGGAGTAGTATAGGGGAGGGGGTCCTGTGTAATGATGGGAGTAGTATAGGGGAGGGGGTCCTGTGTAATGATGGGAGTAGTATAGGGGAGGGGGGTCCTGTGTAATGATGGAGTAGTATAGGGGAGGGAGGTCCTGTGTAATGATGGGAGTAGTATGGGGGAGGGGGGGTCCTGTGTAATGATAGGAGTAGTATAGGGGAGGGGGGTCCTGTGTAACGATGGGAGTAGTATAGGGGAGGGGGGTCCTGTGTAATTATGGGAGTAGTATAGGGGAGGGGGGTCCTTTGTAATGATAGGAGTAGTATAGGAGAGGGGGGTCCTGTGTAATGATGGGAGTAGTATAGGGGAGAGGGGTCCTGTGTAATGATGGCAGTAGTATAGGGGAGGGGGGTCCTGTGTAATGATGGGAGTAGTATAGGGGAGGGGGGTCCTGTGTAATGATGGGAGTAGTATAGTGGAGGGGGGTCCTGTGTAATGATGGGAGTAGTATAGGGGAGGGGGGTCCTGTGTAATGATGGGAGTAGTATAGGAGAGGGGGGTCCTTTGTAACGATGGGAGTAGTATAGGAGAGGGGGGGTCCTGTGTAATGATGGGAGTAGTATAGGGGAGGGGGGTCCTGTGTAATGATGGGAGTAGTATAGGGGAGGGGGTCCTGTGTAATTATGGGAGTAGTATAGGAGAGGGGGGTCCTTTGTAATGATGAGAGTAGTATAGGAGAGGGGGGTCCTTTGTAATGATGAGAGTAGTATAGGGGAGGGGGGTCCTGTGTAATTATGGGAGTAGTATAGGGGAGGGGGGTCCTGTGTAATGATGAGAGTAGTATAGGGGAGGGGGGGTCCTGTGTAATGATGGGAGTAGTATAGGGGAGGGGGTCCTGTGTAATGATGGAGTAGTATAGGGGAGGGGGTCCTGTGTAATGATGGGAGTAGTATAGGGGAGGGGGGTCCTGTGTAATGATGGAGTAGTATAGGAGAGGGGGGTCCTGTGTAATGATGAGAGTAGTATAGGGGAGGGGGGTCCTGTGTAATGATGGGAGTAGTATGGGGGAGGGGGGGTCCTGTGTAATGATAGGAGTAGTATAGGGGAGGGGGGTCCTGTGTAACGATGGGAGTAGTATAGGGGAGGGGGGTCCTGTGTAATTATGGGAGTAGTATAGGGGAGGGGGGTCCTGTGTAATGATAGGAGTAGTATAGGGGAGGGGGGTCATGTGTAATGATGGGAGTAGTATAGGGGAGGGGGGTCCTGTGTAATGATGGGAGTAGTATAGGGGAGGGGGGTCCTGTGTAATGATGGGAGTAGTATAGGGGAGGGGGGTCCTGTGTAATGATGGGAGTAGTATAGGAGAGGGGGGTCCTTTGTAACGATGGGAGTAGTATAGGAGAGGGGGGGGTCCTGTGTAATGATGGGAGTAGTATAGGGGAGGGGGTCCTGTGTAATTATGGGAGTAGTATAGGGGAGGGGGGTCCTGTGTAATGATGAGAGTAGTATAGGGGAGGGGGGGTCCTTTGTAATGATAGGAGTAGTATAGGAGAGGGGGGTCCTGTGTAATGATGAGAGTAGTATAGGGGAGGGGGGTCCTGTGTAATGATGGGAGTAGTATAGGGGAGGGGGGTCCTGTGTAATGATGGGAGTAGTATAGGAGAGGGGGGTCCTTTGTAATGATGGGAGTAGTATAGGGGAGGGGGGGTCCTGTGTAATTATGGGAGTAGTATAGGGGAGGGGGGTCCTGTGTAATGATGAGAGTAGTATAGGGGAGGGGGGTCCTGTGTAATGATGGGAGTAGTATGGGGGAGGGGGGGTCCTGTGTAATGATAGGAGTAGTATAGGGGAGGGGGGTCCTGTGTAACGATGGGAGTAGTATAGGGGAGGGGGGTCCTGTGTAATTATGGGAGTAGTATAGGGGAGGGGGGTCCTGTGTAATGATAGGAGTAGTATAGGGGAGGGGGGTCATGTGTAATGATGGGAGTAGTATAGGGGAGGGGGGTCCTGTGTAATGATGGGAGTAGTATAGGGGAGGGGGGTCCTGTGTAATGATGGGAGTAGTATAGGGGAGGGGGGTCCTGTGTAATGATGGGAGTAGTATAGGAGAGGGGGGTCCTTTGTAACGATGGGAGTAGTATAGGAGAGGGGGGGGTCCTGTGTAATGATGGGAGTAGTATAGGGGAGGGGGTCCTGTGTAATTATGGGAGTAGTATAGGGGAGGGGGGTCCTGTGTAATGATGAGAGTAGTATAGGGGAGGGGGGGTCCTTTGTAATGATAGGAGTAGTATAGGAGAGGGGGGTCCTGTGTAATGATGAGAGTAGTATAGGGGAGGGGGGTCCTGTGTAATGATGGGAGTAGTATAGGGGAGGGGGGTCCTGTGTAATGATGGGAGTAGTATAGGAGAGGGGGGTCCTTTGTAATGATGGGAGTAGTATAGGGGAGGGGGGGTCCTGTGTAATTATGGGAGTAGTATAGGGGAGGGGGGTCCTGTGTAATGATGAGAGTAGTATAGGGGAGGGGGGGTCCTGTGTAATGATGGGAGTAGTATAGGGGAGGGGGGTCCTGTGTAATGATGGGAGTAGTATAGGGGAGGGGGTCCTGTGTAATGATGGGAGTAGTATAGGAGAGGGGGGTCCTTTGTAATGATGAGAGTAGTATAGGGGAGGGGGGTCCTGTGTAATTATGGGAGTAGTATAGGGGAGGGGGGTCCTGTGTAATGATGAGAGTAGTATAGGGGAGGGGGGGTCCTGTGTAATGATGGGAGTAGTATAGGGGAGGGGGGTCCTGTGTAATGATGGGAGTAGTATAGGGGAGGGGGTCCTGTGTAATGATGGGAGTAGTATAGGGGAGGGGGGTCCTGTGTAATGATGGGAGTAGTATAGGGGAGGGGGGTCCTGTGTAATGATAGGAGTAGTATAGGAGAGGGGGGTCCTGTGTAATGATAGGAGTAGTATAGGAGAGGGAGGTCCTGTGTAATGATGGGAGTAGTATAGGGGAGGGGGTTCCTGTGTAATGATGGGAGTAGTATAGGGGAGGGGGTTCCTGTGTAATGATGGGAGTAGTATAGGGGAGGGGGTTCCTGTGTAATGATGGGAGTAGTATAGGGGAGGGGGGTCCTGTGTAATGATAGGAGTAGTATAGGGGAGGGGGGTCCTGTGTAATGATGGGAGTAGTATAGGGGAGGGGGGTCCTGTGTAATGATGGGAGTAGTATAGGGGAGGGGGGTCCTGTGTAATGATGGGAGTAGTATAGGGGAGGGGGGTCTTGTGTAATGATGGGAGTAGTATAAGGGAGGGGGGTCCTGTGTAATTATGGGAGTAGTATAGGGGAGGGGGGTCCTGTGTAATTATGGGAGTAGTATAGGGGAGGGGGTCCTGTGTAATGATGGGAGTAGTATAGGGGAGGGGGGTCCTGTGTAATGATAGGAGTAGTATGGGGGAGGGGGGTCCTGTGTAATGATGGGAGTAGTATAGGGGAGGGGGTCCTGTGTAATGATAGGAGTAGTATAGGGGAGGGGGGTCCTGTTTAATGATAGGAGTAGTATAGGGGAGGGGGGGTCCTGTGTAATGATGGGAGTAGTATAGGGGAGGGGGGTCCTGTGTAATTATGGGAGTAGTATAGGGGAGGGGGGTCCTGTGTAATGATGGGAGTAGTATAGGGGAGGGAGGTCCTGTGTAATGATGGGAGTAGTATAGATGAGGGGGGTCCTGTGTAATGATGGGAGTAGTAAAGGGGAGGGGGGTCCTGTGTAATTATGGGAGTAGTATAGGGGAGGGGGGTCCTGTGTAATGATGGGAGTAGTATAGGGGAGGGGGGTCCTGTGTAATGATGGGAGTAGTATAGGGGAGGGGGGTCCTGTGTAATGATGGGAGTAGTATAGGGGAGGGGGGTCCTGTGTAATGATGGGAGTAGTAAAGGGGAGGGGGGTCCTGTGTAATTATGGGAGTAGTATAGGGGAGGGGGGTCCTGTGTAATGATGGGAGTAGTATAGGGGAGGGGGGTCCTGTGTAATGATGGGAGTAGTATAGGGGAGGGGGGTCCTGTGTAATGATGGGAGTAGTATAGGGGAGGGGGTCCTGTGTAATGATGGAGTAGTATAGGGGAGGGAGGTCCTGTGTAATGATGGGAGTAGTATAGGGGAGGGGGGTCTTGTGTAATGATGGGAGTAGTATAGGGGAGGGGGGTCCTGTGTAATGATGGAGTAGTATAGGGGAGGGGGGTCCTGTGTAATGATGGAGTAGTATAGGAGAGGGAGGTCCTATGTAATGATGAAGGTAGTTTAGGGAAGGCGGGGGGGGGGGGATCCTGTGTAATGATGAAGGTAGTTTGAGGAGGGGGGGTTTGTTTTTTGGGACGTTGGGGTGGACAGCGAAATTGCATGGGGTGGGGGGGACAATATAAAATGTTTACCCAGGGTCCAATCAGTACTAAAGATGGTGCTGATGCCACGTCAACTAGATGAAAAGTTTTCCTTGACTGCAGCACTGCGCCAGGTGACCTATAATAGTATGGATTTGCCACTTGCCACCTAGTAACAAAAGGATGCTGGACAGCTTCCTTGAGAAGCCACCTGCATCCTAGCAACAGAGGATAGCTGGAGGCAATAGCCACCAGTGTTTTAGCAATAGAGGGTGCTAGTCGGCTTCCTTGAGAAGCTGCCTACATCCTAGTAATGGAGGACAGCAGGCTGTAATAGCTACCTGTGCCTTAGCTTCCTTGAGAGCCGCCTGCCTCCTAGCAACAGAGGACGTTAGGCAGCTTGCTTTAAGAGATGCCTACAGCCTAGAAACAGGGGAATTTAGGAGCCAATAGCCACGTGCATCCTAGCAACAGAGGACACTTCTTCGAGAAGTTGCCTGCATCTTAGCAACAGAGGACACTTCTTCGAGAAGCCACCTGCATCTTAGCAACAGAGGACACTTCTTCGAGAAGCCATCTGCATCTTAGCAACAGAGGACACTTCTTCAAGAAGCCACCTGCATCTTAGCAACAGAGGGCACCTCTTCGAGAAGCCACCTGCATCTTAGCAACAGAGGACACTTCTTTAAGAAGCCACCTGCATCTTAGCAACAGAGGACACTTCTTCAAGAAGCCACCTGCATCTTAGCAACAGAGGACACTTCTTCGAGAAGCCACCTGCATCTTAGCAACAGAGAACACTTCTTCGAGAAGTTGCCTGCATCTTAGCAACAGAGGACACTTCTTCGAGAAGTTGCCTGCATCTTAGCAACAGAGAACACTTCTTCGAGAAGCCACCTGCATCTTAGCAACAGAGGACACTTCTTTGAGAAGTTGCCTGCATCTTAGCAACAGGGGACACCAGGAGGCTTCATTAAGAAGCCACCTGCGTCCTAGTAACAGGGTCATTTATTCTGTAATGCTGTACTCATGGAAAGGTTGCTCAAATGCGATGTGTATGGGTCTCAGTCCCACATGAACGATGCCTAACAGTGGTCGCGCCATGGGGTGAGTACTGGAGACTGCTAGGGGAAATTGGTGACCAGGGCTTCTCCTGCCAATGGCTACCTATTTTTAGGTACGATTGACAACCCTGTGCAGGACACAGCCCAAATCAGCAGGAAACCAGGATTTTATCAAAAGCCTGGGACACTTTTATCCCAAAAGCAGGGACAGTCCCTCAAAACCCGGTAGGTCTGGTTACCCTCTGCTAAAATGTATTTGTTCCTGCCAATCCTGAGCCTGGATAGCCACATAGAGAAGTTTATTCCCTGTGGATATCCCTACTGCTCATTGACGTACAGCCACCTCTAGTGATATCCCTTCTGCCTGTGAGATGAGGAAGTGTCCTCAGTACAGGAGAGGTGGCAGCCATTTTTCTGTAGTCCAACTATTCATTTTAGTTTGTATAATAAACTAGAAAAATTTCCAAGCTCAACCAGTATAGATCTTGATCATGATAAAATGTAATCTTATTGTTATAAAAATAATAAAACTCCAGCAGATATTAACATTTACTCTAGGCTATCATTTAAATGTCCCTAGTGCAGGAGGGCCAGTTGCCATTTTGTTGTAGCCTCAATGTGTTGTACCTCTTCACTAGCATTTATGTTTTTTGATTTTAACAGACTTGTCTAACATTAGCGATAGAGCCATTCCTTATATTTTCTGTACAAAGCTGATTTGGTTGCTGTATGTTATATATGTGCTCTTGCTGGGTAAAGCTGGCGACCATTTTCTTGTAGTACATATGAGAGACGCCTCCAGCTGTCGCATATCTCCTCTTTATATTCTTAAACAGTGTTATAAGTGGAGGCAGCACAGTGTGGAGGTAACATGCTGTCTTTCCTATGAACCGTGTAGAGGAGACGGGTGAGTGTGTGATGTATGTTGGGGCGTTGTATGATCATGATTGGGATTTATATGGGACGCAGCAGTAGTATAATGCATGGTGGTTTGCTGAAAAACAATGCCAATTTAATTTCTATGCATAGACTATTTATAATGATTATCTCTATATATCCCTGCCTCCTGGTAGCACTGATTAGATTTAAAGCCGTTTACCTTGTTTGTGTGTTTCTGGACCGTTGGAAGAGATGGAAACATCGGGAGAGAGACCAGAAAAAGCCAGGGAGACTGTATTACCTCCAAAGGACTTTCAAGTCACAAACAAACGTATCCCTTCTGTGAAATGGGCACACAAGGGCCTAAGTTTTTTTTTTCCGTGAATCAGCATTTTGTCCCACAAGGCTTTAATGCAGCCGCTCTCAACTAAGGTTCTGTAGAAACCTAGGGTTCCTACAGACGTTGCTGAGGGTTCCTTGAGCTGTGGCTGATTGACCTCCAATCTGATAGCGTCTGCATAGTTCTTGGTCAGTGGCATAAGAATCATCATCTTTTTAGCTATCTGTAAGGGGGGTGGGTGGGGGGGGGGGCATCCCACCGACCACCAATCTAAGGAGCCTTCTTCTTACCGACTACCACCATTGTTCCCATCAACTACCAATTTAAGGGGCATTCTTCCCACTGACCAATAACGTAAGGGGAATTCTTCCCACTGATCATCAACGTAAGGGGCATTCTTCCCACTGACTACCAACGTAAGGGGCATTCTTCCCACTGATCACCAATCTAAGGAGCCTTCTTCTTACCGACCACCACCATTGTTCCCATCAACTACCAATTTAAGGGGCATTCTTCCCACCGACCACAAACATAAGGGGCATTCTTCCCACTGACCAATAACCTAAGGGGAATTCTTCCCACTGATCATCAACGTAAGGGGCATTCTTCCCACTGACTACCAACGTAAGGGGCATTCTTCCCACTGATCATCAATGTAAGGAGCATTCTTACCATCAACCACCAACGTAAGGGGCATTCTTCCCACTGACTACAAACGTAAGGAGCATTCTTCCCACTGATCACCAATGTAAGGGGCATTCTTCTCACTGATCATCAATGTAAGGGGAATTCTTCCCACTGATCATCGATGTAAGGAGCATTCTTGCCATCAACCACCAACGTAAGGGGCATTCTTCCCACTGACCACCAACGTAAGGGGCATTCTTTCCACTGATCATCAATTTAAGTGGCATTCTCCCCACTGATCATCAATGTAATTATTACCATCAACCACCAATGTAAGGAGTATTCTTCCCACTGATCATCAATGTAAGGAGCATTCTTCCCACTGATCACCAACGTAAGGGGCATTCTTCCCACTGATCATCAATGTAAGGGGCATTCTTCCCACTGATCATCAATGTAAGGGGCATTCTTCCCACTGACCAGCAATGTAAGGGGCATTCTTCCCACTGATCATCAATGTAAGGGGCATTCTTCTCCCTGATCATCAATGTAAGGGGCATTCTTACCATCAATCACCAACGTAAGGGGCATTCTTCCCACTGATCATCAATGTTCTGTAGAACCTTAGGATTCCCTCGAAGTTTGTTGGAGGTTATTTGGGCAATGAGTAATTTATGCCTCTCAGATAAGTAACCAATGACACTAATGATCTTTTTAGCTTTCTCTGTTCTTCCCATTGACCAATACTTTAAAATATATTCTTCCCACTGATCAGCAATGTAAGGGGCATTCTTCCCACTGATCAGCAATGTAAGGGACATTCTTCCCACTGATCATCAATGTAAGGGGCATTCTTCCCACTGATCATCAATGTAAGGGGCATTCTTCCCACTGATCATCAATGTAAGGAGCATTCTTCCCACTGATCACCAATGTAAGGGGCATTCTTCCCACTGATCATCAAAGTAAGGGGAATTCTTCCCACTGATCATCAATGTAAGGGGCATTCTTCCCACTGATCACCAATGTAAGGGACATTCTTCCCACTGACCACCAACGTAAGGGGCATTCTTCCCACTTATCACCAATGTAAGGGGCATTCTTCCCACTGATCATCAATGTAAGGGGCATTCTTCCCACTGATCATCAATGTAAGGGGCATTCTTCCCACTGGCCACCAATGTAAGGGGCATTCTTCCCACTTATCACCAATGTAAGGGGCATTCTTCCCACTTATCACCAATGTAAGGGGCATTCTTCCCACTGATCATCAATGTAAGGGGCATTCTTCCCACTGGCCACCAATGTAAGGGGCATTCTTCCCACTTATCACCAATGTAAGGGGCATTCTTCCCACTGATCACCAATGTAAGGGGCATTCTTCCCACTGGCCACCAATGTAAGGGGCATTCTTCCCACTTATCACCAATGTAAGGGGCATTCTTCCCACTGGCCACCAATGTAAGGGGCATTCTTCCCACTTATCACCAATGTAAGGGGCATTCTTCCCACTTATCACCAATGTAAGGGACATTCTTCCCACTTATCACCAATGTAAGGGACATTCTTCCCACTGATCACCAATGTAAGGGGCATTCTTCCCACTGGTCATCAATGTAAGGGGCATTCTTCCCACTGACTACCAATGTAAGGGGCATTCTTCCCACTGATCATCAATGTAAGGGGCATTCTTACCTTCGACCACAAATCTAAGCGGCATTCTTCCCACTGATCACCAACCTAGGGGACATTCTTCCCACCTACCAAGAACGTAAGGAGCATTCTTCAAACAAACCAACAAAGTAAGGGGCATCCTTCCCATTGATCACCAATGTAAGGGGCATTCTGCCCATAGGCCACCAGTGTAAGGTACATTCTTCCCACTGACCCCCAATGTTATGGTTTAAGAACAAGTATTATTTCAAAGGTTCCTCAAGAGTAAAAATGTTAAAGCGACAACAAAGCTTCATTTGTTTTTTAATTAAAATAACAAACATGTTATACTTACCCGCTCTTTGCAATGGTTTTGCACAGAGCAGCCCGATCTTCCTCTTCTGAGGTCCCCCGTCGGTGCTACAGACTGGAAAGCCATCTATTGACAAAGCGAAAGAGGCAGCCCCACCCCCCCCCCCCCCCCCGGTCGCTTGGCACAGCATTAAATTGACAGCAGCGGGAGCCATTGGCTCCCACTGGTATCAATCTGCCCAGGGAGACAGCAGTGAGAGCTCTTGCTCTTGTGCACATCACTGGGTTGGAACGGGCTCAGGTAAGCATAAGGGGAGGTTGGGGGGTATTTTGCAGCACATAAGGTTCTTCACCCTAATGTATAAAATGCATTAGGGTGAAAAATGTTAAGGCTTTAGAATCACTTTAAGAAAGATGTCATCATCTCTCTCTCTCTCCTTCTCCTGCTCTCCTTAATAGCCACCTTATTGGAACTCACGCCTATTACCAGGCTAATGCTTAATGTACCTAAGTACCTCCAAATAAATTTACAAGTGCCCACAGTAAACACAGCAGTCTTTAGGGAACTGAAAACTAAATTTTTTAGATCGTGAGAAAATAAGCCTATTATATCAATGAATGATTATTTAACTGCGCAATGTTTCCTTTGCAGAACAGGGTCTCTCCCCTGAGCAACAAAGCTCATTTCCAATCCTTGAGGATGGAGAAGGAGCGGAGTCACATGACCGAGAGGATATTAAACCTCACCCTTGAGATCATTTTCCTGCTGACCGGAGAGGTGAGGAGGATTCTGGGAGGTCACATGACATCACTCTTATCTCTATTAATAAAACACAGACCTGACCGGAGAGGTGAGGAGGATTGTGGGTCACATGACATCACTCCTATCTATAATATTGAAACACAGACCTGACCAGAGAGGTGAGGAGGATTCTGGGAGGTCACATGACAATACTCTTATCTCTAATAATAACACACAGACCTGACTGGAGAGGTGAGGAGGATTGTGGGTCACATGACATCACTCCTATCTATAATATTGAAACACAGACCTGACCAGAGAGGTGAGGAGGATTCTGGGAGGTCACATGACAATACTCTTATCTCTAATAATAACACACAGACCTGACTGGAGAGGTGAGGAGGATTCTGGGAGGTCACATGACATCACTCTTATCTCTATTAATAAAACACAGACCTGACCGGAGAGGTGAGGAGGATTCTGGGAGGTCACATGACATCACTCTTATCTCTATTAATAAAACACAGACCTGACCGGAGAGGTGAGGAGGATTCTGGGAGGTCACATGACAATACTCTTATCTCTAATAATAACACATAGACCTGACTGGAGAGGTGAGGAGGATTCTGGGAGGTCACATGACATCACTCTTATCTCTATTAATAAAACACAGAGCTGACCGGAGAGGTGAGGAGGATTCTGGGAGGTCACATGACAATACTCTTATCTCTAATAATAACACACAGACCTGACTGGAGAGGTGAGGAGGATTCTGGGAGGTCACATGACATCACTCTTATCTCTATTAATAAAACACAGAGCTGACCAGAGAGGTGAGGAGGATTCTGAGAGGTCACATGACATCACTCTTATCTTTATTAATAAAACAGACTTGACTGGAGAGGTGAGGAGGATTCTGGGAGGTCACATGACATCACTCTTATCTCTATTAATAAAACACAGAGCTGACCGGAGAGGTGAGGAGGATTCTGGGAGGTCACATGACATCACTCTTATCTCTATTAATAAAACACAGACCTGACTGGAGAGGTGAGGAGGATTCTGGGAGGTCACATGACATCACTCCTATCTATAATAATAAAACACAGACCTGACCGGAGAGGTGAGGAGGATTCTGGGAGGTCGCATGACATCACTCTTATCTCTATATAATTTTTTTACAAATAGTTAGCTGGAGCAATACAATCTTCCTATATACATACATTGTTGTCAAAATGTTGAAAAAGTACAACACTGACTCAAAATTTTTTTTGTGTAGTAACTAATGATCTTTCAATATACAGGACTACATCATAGTAAAGAAGAGGTCTGGTCATTATTTGACACCCAACAGCAATCCTTGTGTGTCAACATTATGGAACAGGAACTGCGGCCCCATTATGGAGCTTGAGATAAAAAATGACAAGAAGATTCTAGAAGTCACCCAGAAGATGATTGAGCTGCTGACGGGAGAGGTGAGCGGTGCCGGGAATTCTGGGACATTATCCAGTAACAGACAAGGGATGTGTCTGGATGGTCACTGTATCATTGTGTGTGTCAGGTTCCTATAAGGTGTCAGGATGTCACTGTCTATTTCTCCATGGAGGAGTGGGAGTATATAGAAGGACACAAGGATCTCTACAAGGACGTCATGATGGAGAAGCGGCCGCCCCTCACATCACCGGGTAACAGGAGACATTAATTTCTTGTATTGAGGATCCCCCTAGATACACACATCCTCTGATATAAAGACATAGAAACAATGTATTCAGTCAGTGTGTGTGTTTCCTACAGATGGATCCAGTGACAGAAATCCCCCAGAGAGATGTCCCCGTCCTCTGTATTCCCGGGACCCCACACAGGAAGATCAGGAGATCCCTCAGGAGGATCAGGTAGATGTCTTTCAAATTACTTATTATACAGAGCATCATTGGGTCTTGGTCAACAAATGTAATAGTATTTTTGATATTTTTAAGAGTGTAAACCTAATCGAGATAAAAGTTGAAGTGAAAGAAGAAGCAGAAGAGCCATATGTGATGGGTGATGAGCCATGTAAGGAGGAGGAAATCTCTCCAGAGATCAGCACAGGTGAGTAATAAACAGTAAATCCAGAGAAGAGTCCAAGATTCTCCTTGTTCAGTCACTACAACAATCTCTTCTTCTCCCCCTCCTCTGTCAGTAGACAGTAATGGGGGGGGGGGGGACAGTATGTGCCCAGTGGGGGAGTCAGGAGCCATCAGCTTATAGTAGACATCGGCTCCTCATTGCAGTCACAGTGACTCTGCATGCTTCCTGTGTAGTCAAAGTCAAAGTAAAATAATTGTAGAATATCTCAGACCTTCATGCTATTCTGTTTTCCTCCAGGGGGTTGTGTACCAGCCATAAACTGAAATGATATATTATAGACCAGGGGTAGGCAACCTTTTAGAGGTTGAAAGCTACCTGGACAACATTGGTTGAACGAGATGGACGTGTGTCTTTTTTTAGCCAGACCAATCATGTAACATGGAGGAAATCAAAGATTGCCAGGAAGGGGGTGGCTGGGCGGCGCCGTTTAAAAATAGAAAAACACTATCAAGATCTCAAAAAACAGGCAGCATCACAGTAGTACCCTCTGCCCCCCCTTCTAGTTTTCTCTGCCACCCACGGCAGTGTCCTCTGCCCCCTTCGCATCACTGCACATCTTCTCCCACAGTAGTTTTCTCCGTCCCCCACAACAGTGCCCTTTTTCCCCACCCCACAGCAGTATACTCTGCCCCCCTACCCCCCATAGACGTGTCCTCTGCCCCCTTCACATCACCCCCCAATGTAGTTTCCTCTGTCCCCCATAGTAGTGTCCTCTTCCCCTCCTCCCCCCACAGTAGTGCCCTGTACCCCCCCCCCAAAGAAATGTCCTTGGCTTCCCTTCACCTCCCCCCCCCCCCCCACTGTGGTGTCCTCTGCCCCCCCCCAATAGACGTGTCCTCTGCCCCCTTCACATCACCCCCTAATGTAGTTTACTCTGTCCCCCATAGTAGTGTCCTCTTCCCCTCCTCCCCCCACAGTAGTGCCCTGTACCCCCCCCCAAAGAAATGTCCTCTGCTTCCCATCACCCCCCCCCCCCCAATGTGGTGTCCTCTGCCCCCCTCCCAATAGCAGTGTCTTCTGCCCCCTCTCATATCACCCCCCACTGTAATGTCCTGTCCCCCATAGCAGTGTCCTCCCGCCTCTATTCAGTACTGTGCTGCCTTCTGCTCTCCGCTCTGCAGTGAAGATGAGAGTGGTGGAGGCTGGGGGGAAGCAGGGACGTGTTCGCAATCTACCCCTCGGCTGCCCACGGTCGATGAGTAGATCCTGCTCAATGGCTTGCAGACCTTTGTATAGAATGTAGAGCACTTCCTGAAAATTGTTATAAAGTTTCCTTACACCTTTCATGACTGTTCTCCCCTAGATGTACAACACAACAGAACTGACGAGGAGAAATGGTCCATTCACTCTCCAGACAGTGATATAGAAGAAGAGGACACGACTTCTGATTCTTCAGAAGGGAACCAAATAACCTCAAATTTACATACAGCACCCAGCAGTGCAGATCTGATGTCCGGTGGCTCTGCATATCTTCCTGCCAACCACCATGCAGGTGGTAGATATCCTACAAACTATGGGGAGTGTTTCCCGGCTGAAGAGCCGCTTATCAGTCACTCAAAAGTTAACATAGTACAGAAGCCGTACGTGTGTTCCGAGTGCGGCAGAGCTTTCACTCTAAAGACTAACCTCGTGGCCCATCAAAAGCTTCACTCGGGTGAGAAGCCTTATTCTTGTCCGAACTGCGGAAAGTCTTTCGCCAAGAGGTCCAACCTTGTCAGACATCAAAGGATTCACACGGGGGAGAAACCGTACTCCTGTCCGGACTGTGGAAAATTCTTCAATGACAAGTCAAACCTACGAACCCACCAGAAAACCCATGCCAGCGAAAAGCCTTATTTGTGTCCACAGTGCGGCATCTCCTTTACAGAAGAAGCCCATCTCGTTAGCCATTTAGAAGCTCACACCGCCAACGTGGTCCTTCCATGTAACCAATGTGGGAAGTGTTTTACAAGGAAGTCGCGGCTTATTAAACACCAGAGGATCCATGCCGGTATCCGGCCGTATTCATGCTCCAAGTGCGGAAGATGCTTTGCAGAGAAGTCCAATCTCACCACCCACTTGAGTATACATACCAAAGACCGGTGCTATTCGTGTTCAGAATGCGGCCGAGGGTTTACAGACAAGTCGAGTTTTCACAAACACCAAGCCAAGGCCGACAAAGAGATGGTGTTTTTATGTGCCGAATGCGGGATCTGTTTTTCGCGGAGAGCTTGTCTCTTCTATCATTATACATCGCACACTATAGACAAACGGGTCTTGTGTTTAGAGAGCGGGGAAAACTTCTGTACGGAAAATAAATCAAGCGTCAAAGAGTGAAAGAAACCGAGTTCAGGATTCCATACGAAAAATAATGCAAATGTCTATCTTTATGGTCTTACCACTTTTTTTTCAGATATTATTATTGAAATTTATGCAACATAAAGAGGCCCTTCTGGGTGGACTAACTTTCTTTTTGTTAAAAATTAATATAAGATACTGTATATACAGTAAATCCTGTGCAAGCCACATTTAATTTAACAATAAAATGTATTTTCTATAATTGCTGAATGACAATTAAAATTTGGGCTTGGCCCATCTGTTTTATGCAGCTAGCATTACACCGGGCCCTCACACCCTTGTAGCTGGCCTACCATCGTCTGCAACAGTGCACAGAGCCTAAGTTCGCATTACACCTAGTGCAACCAGAAAGTATTCACAGTGCTTCACTTTTTCCATATTTTGTTATGTTACAGCCTTATTCCAAAATGGATTAAATTCATTATTTTCCTCAAAATTCTACAAACAATCCCCCATAATGGAAAAAGAAATATATAATATATAAAAAGTACATCAATCAGCCGCTAACTTAAAACACTGGAAAGTTTTAAAAGGAAATAAAATACATGGAGCAGCGCTAATTATACAAAAAGCTGAACATCCTGTAGACATACGATGACATAAAGTCCATAATTATATCACAAAAATGCAATGAAATGGTCAGCATCGATTAACACAGGAAGTATGATAAAATGTTCATCCTGTAGTCACCACAAAGTGAATCAGTACACAGCGAAAGTGAAATCCCAGCCACCACACACTGACTCTTACCAGAGGATGGCGGGGGTATAGCAGCAAGCGGTTATGGGACCGCTAAGACCCGCTCAGATGAGAATCTCCATGGGGAAAAAAGTGCGGCCTTATAAAACTCTCCAAACTCCAAAACTATTATTGGTATAATACACAGCGGATAGCCAGATCCTCCTTAGGTGGTTCTTATACCTCATGGGTCAGGGAGAGATTAAAAGAAAATAGGCCCATAGTGCATTATCCTTTAAAATCAAACAACTTTATTCAAAGCTTATAGGGTATGCACTCACCCAGATACATGAAAACGAGCAGATATAAAACATCAAATATGCAGTTCCACAGCGATATGTGGTAGCGATGTTGTTTCCAGTGGATAACCAAAAAGATGGCCGACCTCCGGGGTTTCCGGGGGTGTCGCAATGACGCTCTGCTAGCTCCTCCCAAAGCGTTTCATCATTACGATGTCTTCAAGGGGGCGTAGCCGAACGCCTGCGTCACATTACTTATATAGTGGAAACAAGAGAGGAACGCGCCCGCAATGTCATTGCAAGGGCGTGTCAGAACAAAGCCGGAAGTAGTCTACAACGTGAAAGAAGTTGTTCGAAATTTTTGCAAATCTATTAAAAGTAAAAAATTAAAAAAATTACATGGTATTGTAAAAGTACATAAGTATTCACAGCCTTTGCCGTGACACTTAAAATTTAGCTCAGGTGCATCCTGTTTCCACTGATCATCTTTGAGATGTTTCTACAATTTGATTGGAGTCCACCTGTGGTAAATGCAGTTGATTGGACATGATTTGGAAAGACGCACACCTGTCTACACCCGTCCCACAGTTAAAAGTGCATGTCAGTGCACAATCCAACCTATGAAGTCCACGAAATTGTCTGTAGACCTCCAAGACAGGATTGTATCGAAGCACGGATCTAGGGAATGCTACAGAAAAATGTCTTCAGCATTGAAGGTCCCAATGAGCACAGTGGCCTCCACCATCCATAAATGGAAGAAGTTTGGAACCACCAGGACTCTTCCTAGAGTGGGCCGCCTGGCCAAACTGAATGATTGGGGGAGAAGGGCCTCAGTCAGGGAGGTGACCAAGAACCCGATGGTCACTCTGACAGAGCTCTAGCTTTTTTCTGTGGAGAGAGGAGAACCTTCCAGAAGAACAACCATCTCTGCAGCACTCCACCAATCAGGACTGTATGGTAGAGTGGCCAGACGGAAGCCACTCCTCAGTAAAAGGCACATGACAGCCTGCCTGGATTTTACCAAAAGGCACCTGATGGACTCTCAGACCATGATAAACAAAATTCTCTGGTCTGATGAAACAAAGATTGAACTCTTTGGACTGAATGGCAAGAGTCATGTCTGGAGGAAACCAAGCATCGCTCATCACCTGGCCAATACCATCCCTACAGTGAAACATGGTGGTGGCAGCAGGAACTGGGAGACTAGTCAGGATCGAGGGAAAGATGAATTCAGCAATGTACAGAGACATCCTTAATGAAAACCTGCTCCCGAGCACTCTGGACCTCAGACTGGGGAGAAGGTACACCTTCCAACAGGACAATGACCCTAAGCACACAGCCAAGATCAAAAAGGAGTGGCTATGGGACAACTTTGTGAATGTCCTTGACTTGAACCCAATTAAACATCTCTGGAGAGATCTGAAAATGGCTGTGCACCGACGCTCCCCGTCCAACCTGATGGAGCTTGAGAGGTCCTGCAAAGAAGAATAAGAGAAACCTCTTAAAAAATAGGTGTGCCACACTTGTAGCATCATACTCAAAAAGACTTGAGGCTGTAATTGGTGCCAAAGGTGCTTCAACAAAGTATTGAGCAAAGGCTGTAAATACTTACTGTATGTACATGTGTTTTTTTATTTGGTTTTTTATTTTTAATAAATTTGCAAAGATTTCAATTAAACTTCTTTCACATTGTCATTATGGGGGATTGTTTGTAGAATTTTGAGGAAAATAATGAATTTAATCCATTTCGGAATAAGGCTGTAACATAACAAAATGTGGAAAAGTGAAGCGCTTTGAATACTTTCCAGATGCACTGTATCTCATCCAAGGCTGTGGAAATGTTTTAAAAAACGACTTGTCCAAGGGACTAAATCAGGGTCTCGATCCACGTGTCCCTTATTACATGGTACTTGTCCTAAAAAAATTTTAAAAAATTCCCCAGGATGGAAAATATGAAGGGTTGATGTTTTTTTATTTGGTAGAGGCGCTTTTAGGAATCAAAACAATAAGTGTGACTGTCTTATCATATAAAATATATATAAGCTCAATCCCACTCAGCAGCGCTAAAGCACTATTCAGTGCGTTTTAAAATGTTATTCACCTACAGTGATCATATGCAAGATGGTGTAAACCAATTAATCACCTAAAATGTACAGTCAGGTCCATAAATATTGGGACATCGACACAATTCTAATCTTTCTGGCTCTATACACCACCACAATGGATTTAAAATGAAACAAACAAGATGTGCTTTAACTGCAGACTTTCAGCTTTAATTTGAGGATATTTACATCCAAATCAGGTGAAAGGTGTAGGAATTACAACAGTTTGTATATGTGCCTCCCACTTTTTAAGGGACCAAAAGTAATGGGACAATTGGCTGCTCAGCTGTTCCATGGCCAGGTGTGTGTTATTCCCTCATTATCCCATTTACAAGGAGCAGATAAAAGGTCCAGAGTTCATTTCAACTGTGCTATTTGCATTTGGAATCTGTTGCTGTCAACTCTCAATATGAGATCCAAAATGCTGTCACTATCAGTGAAGCAAGCCATCATTAGGCTGAAAAAAAAAAAAAACATCAGAGAGATAGCAAACAAATTAGGTGTGGCCAAATCAACTGTTTGGAACATCCTTAAAAAGAGAGAACGCACCGGTGAGCTCAGCAACACTAAAAGACCAGGAAGACCACGGAAAACAACTGTGGTGGATGACTGAAGAATTCTTTCCGTGGTGAAGAAAACACCCTTCACAACAGTTGGCCAGATCAGGAACACTCTCCAGGAGGTAGGTGTATGTGTGTCAAAGTCAAAAATTAAGAGAGGACTTCACCAGAGTGAATACAGAGGGTTCACCACAAGATGTAAACCATTGGTGAGCCTCAAAAACAGGAAGGCCAGATTAGAGTTTGCCAAACAACATCTAAAAAAGCCTTCACAGTTCTGGAACAACATCCTATGGACAGATGAGACCAAGATCAACTTTTACCAGAGTGATGGGAAGAGAAGAGTATGGAGAAGGAAAGGAACTGCTCATGATCCAAAGCATACCACCTCATCAGTGAAGCATGGTGGTGGTAGTGTCATGGCGTGGGCATGTATGGCTGCCAATGGAACTGGTTCTCTCGTATTTATTAATGATGTGACTGCTGACAAAAGCAGCAGGATGAATTCTGAAGTGTTTTGGGCAATATTATCTGCTCATATTCAGCCAAATGCTTCAGAACTCATTGGACGGCGCTTCACAGTGCAGATGGACAATGACCCGAAGCATACTGCGAAAGCAACCAAAGAGTTTTTTAAGGTAAAGAAGTGGAATGTTATGCAATGGCCAAGTCAATCACCTGACCTGAATCCGATTGAGCATGCATTTCACTTGCTGAAGACAAAACTGAAGGGAAAATGCCCCAAGAACAAGCAGGAACTGAAGGCAGTTGCAGTAGAGGCCTGGCAGAGCATCACCAGGGATGAAACCAAGGTTCTGGTGATGTCTATACGTTCCAGACTTCAGGCTGTAATTGACTGCAAAGGATTTGCAACCAAGTATTAAAAAGTGAAAGTTTGATTTATGATTGTTAATCCGTCCCATTACTTTTGGTCCCTTAAAAAGTGGGAGGCACATATGCAAACTGTTGTAATTCCTACACCGTTCACCTGATTTGGATGTAAATATCCCCAAATTAAAGCTGAAAGTCTTCAGTTAAAGCACATCTTGTTTGTTTAATGTCAAATCCATTGTGGGGATGTATAGAGCCAAAAAGATTAGAATTGTGTCGATGTCCCAATATTTATGGACCTGACTGTACACACGACAGGTTTACAAAATACACTGTTCTCTCCATGTAGTCTCTGACCAAGTGCAAGTGTCCTTATTAGTACAAGTGATTATTAATCCACGGTGTTCCAGTGATAATTGGTCATGGGATATCCACCACCTCACCATTTGTGCTCCCCCATTGGCAATGGGCACTCACCAGAAAGCATATAAGACTGCGCCTTAGGATAAACTTTGCTTCTCTCTTCTCCAATGGTGGTATTAAATGCTTCTCCTCCTCTGCACCATGTGAAGCATATACTACTCACTGGGACATATACACCTTGCGATTTACCCAAGGAAGCCCATGGAAATGCGTCTCCAACAGGGAAAAGCAAAAGAAAGGCAGGGGGCCAATAGCATGATAACGTTCTGACACTTTATTTAAATAATCCCACACTTAACCCGCTCCCCCTTCAGGTATTAAGCTTACATGCAATCAAACATAAACGGGCATAACTTTAACAGATGGATCCCAGCGCCAAGTCCCTCTCATCAATGCGCATGCCGCTCCAAACAGCTGTAAACCGTGAGATCCGGATCGGGAGTCAGAGCGTCTGGGTTACCATAGAGACTGCGTACTCACACCCTGACGTACGTTTCGTCAATGGACTTCAACGGAGGGCGTTTTGTTTTGGTACTTGCAAATTTACAGCGGTTGCTTCTATTTGATTTAATTTTGTGTAATTCAATTTATTTTTATTTTACTATTACTCTCAATATTGAGAGATTGTTTTATTGTCTTTATTGACCGGATTTTGAGCGCTGGACGAGTGTTTGCTTGGCCTAGGTTTTGCAACCACTTTTTTATTATTGTGCTTTTAGGAATGTCTAAAACTTTTAAAAACAAAAGGGGCTTTATGGCGACTTTTAATGTTTTTTATTTCTTGCTAGAAAATGTCTCTGAACCCCCCCAAACATTATACATTTTTTTTAAAGCAGAGGTCCCAGACAAACAAATTGGTGGGTATTGCAATTTGTTATGTGACACTTTATTATCACAGCAGTTTTTCAAACACCCTTTTTTTGCGGGGAATACACCTTTTTTACTTTTAATGCAAAAAAACACAATACCTCACATGTGTTGGACGATTGCTGTTTGCGTGCATGCTGGACCGATGTGTGTGTTTGCCTTTGCATGGGAGGATGAGGGTGCTTTACATTTTTTTTTTTTCATTTTTACATTGTCGCTTCAAATATATATTTTGTTGTCACTTTTTTTGCTGTGACTAAGAATGTAACCATTCCTTTTGACAGCAATAGGCAGTGACAGGTACTCTTTAAGAAGAGATATATGAGACCCCAGATATCCCCTCTGCTCTTAAAAGCATTTGATTACACCAAGATCGATGTGATCATACGGTTTCCATTGTTAAAATCGATTGTAATTGGTGAGTGATTGCAGATACCTGGAATCCGGATCCAAAGGAGGGTTGTGGTTCTGATGGGACACAAGACAGATAGCGTCTAATGTTGTCCCCAAAGTGATCCTTTTAATAGAGGGTAGTCATGTCTCAAATATGGGCATAGGTCTGCACGCGCTCGTTGGCCGGTTGGGGTGACCACTGGATCTATACATCCAGCCCGTCGCCCAGATCCAGCATAGTTGCTTGTAGATCTCACAGGAAATATCCGGAGAAAAAGCTAACTAAAAGAAAATTATCGAGAAAAAAACTTTGCCAGGACCAGAGATCCCAGCAAGGAACTAGGTCCTTACTACTGACTAAGCAGATTAAAACTGACATCCTATGCAGGAAGAGAGAGGGTGTACCCCCTGGGACTGCCCATAGGCGTAGCCAGAACTTTTTTTTTGCTTAGTGTCCTACTCCTGTAGGGGGCAGCATAACCCTACTGATATGAATCAGAGACTGCGTCCATCAATGAGCGATAGAGAAATGTAATTTACCAGCCCCTTCCTTTTATGAATGGACAGAGTCGGTGATCGGTACCGATCACTGACTCTGTCCATTCATAACTGAAGCATAATAAATTGTGTTTACTATGCTTCCATTTGTGAATGAACGGGAAGCTCTGTACAGAGCTATTACTGTCCATTCATTCTGTGCAGCTAAGGCAGCAGAGATGGAGATTGAGGGCCGTGTCCTCAATCTCCTTTCTCTGGCCCAAAGGTAAAACATCAGAGGTCTGTTTAGACCCCTGATAGCCCATCAATGCTCCCCAATCATAAAATTATCAGGGGTCTAAATAGACCTCTGATGTTTTACCTTTGGGCCAGAGAAAGGAGATTGAGGACACAGCCCTCAATCTCCATCTCTTAGTAGTTTTTTTATTTTTATTTTTTTATATTTTATTATTTTTTCTATTTTATTTATTTATTTTACAATTTTATTGTATTTTACAAAATATTCAAAAATAAAATTGTAAAATAAATAAAATAAAATAGAAAAAATAAAAAAATATAAAAAAATAAAAATAAAAAACTACTGACACCAGTGGCGGAACTACCAGGGTTGCAAAGGTCGCACTTGGGATCGGGCCTTGAAGTTCCAACACCATAAGGGGCTACAAAACAGCAAGAAGAGGGCCTGCTGTAGAACACATGAAAGGGTCACTCTGCGGGACTGCAATAAAGGGTCCTGCGATGGGACTGGGAGTAAAGGGCCCTGGGATCAGTGGTTCATGGTTTCTTGCACCAAGGCCCTGAAAGTTCTAGTTGCGCCTCTGCTACATAGTATGGGAGTATGCGCTTTAAATCATCACTTGGTATCTTCTGGTTACATCTCCAATCAAACATTTTCAACCCTGGCCTCCTCTCTAATAGACCTATAATTCTGGGCACTCTTCAAGCACAAAACATTCAATACCCCCCCCCCCCCCCTACATTTTCCTAAGCCCCTTACCTCATCCAGCCTCTGCTATCATTTAGGAGGCCAGGTAATGTCACCATGCTAAGAAGGCAAAAGAGACGTATAGTCTCATTTACTACAAGGAACTGAGAGTGAAGTAAGTTGACATAACTTAATCATATATTTTTATATATTTTTCACATAAAATAGAACATCAGAGGGTGCCAGAGTAAGTGCAGTAGTGTGAACATTTTTATTAGAAGACAATTGGCAACTTACATTTCCATAGCAGGTAATAAATAAATAATAAATAAAGCATGTCTCCATAATGTAAATAACTGCTCCCCAAAAAAGGTCCCCTGGGTGCCACTGTCAGATGGAACAAGAGATGCCGAGAACCAGGCTGGAACACACAGGGGCGCTGGACTGGGAACCCAGAGGTAACGTCACCGCGGGAGGGACCGGAAGCAAAGAGGCGTGATAACACGTTTCAGATGTGAAGTCACTGCAGGAGGAACAAGGATCAGAAGGAGAAAGGCGTGGTGACGCGTTTGAAATGAGACGTCACGGCTGGAGGGACCGGAAGCAGAGAGGCGTGATAACACGTTTCAGATGTGAAGTCACTGCAGGAGGAACAAGGACCAGAAGGAGAAAGGCGTGGTGACGCGTTTGAAATGAGACGTCACGGCGGGAGGGACCGGAAGCAGAGAGGTGTGATAACACCTTTCAGATGTGAAGTCACTGCAGGAGGAACAAGGACCAGAAGGAGAAAGGCGTGGTGACGCGTTTGAAATGAGACGTCACGGCGGGAGGGACCGGAAGCAGAGAGGCGTGATAACACGTTTCAGATGTGAAGTCACTGCAGGAGGAACAAGGACCCGAAGGAGAAAGGCGTGGTGACGCGTTTCAAATGAGACATCACGGCGGGAGGGACCGGAAGCAGAGAGGCGTGGTAACACGTTTCAGATATGAAGTCACTGCAGGAGGAACAAGGACCAGAAGGAGAAAGGCGTGGTGACGCGTTTCAAATGAGACATCACGGCGGGAGGGACCGGAAGCAAAGAGGCATGATAACACGTTTCAGATGTGAAGTCACTGCAGGAGGAACAAGGACCAGAAGGAGAAAGGCGTGGTGACGCGTTTCAAATGAGACGTCACGGCGGGAGGGACCGGAAGCAAAGAGGCGTTTCAGAGCCCTCCAGCACCTTTGTCAAGCCATCCTGGTTGGTTTGACAGAGGAACTGCAGGGCTCTGAGCCTCTAGATACAAGTTCTTAAGCATGTTGGCTAGCAAGTTCCTGATATTTCTAAAACCTTAACAATAGGAATTTGATGGAGCACAACATTACAAGCTCCACCAGATCACCCAGTTCAACCTGCCCTACTCCTTCCAGAGACTCTTCAAACACATATCAAACAATCCCCACCTACGTTTCTTCTGGTCCTTTACTGCAGCCAGCTTCAGTTGTAATTCAGGGGGTTGCTTAACATGACCAAGTACACCCACTTAAAATACAAGACTGACAGTCTCATACTACAAGCTCCTGGGGGGAGAAACGAGATGAGATAAAAAAAAAAGAAGGAAATTATATGGAGTGGTTGAGGCAACAAGAAAGGTTCCACCTTCAGATACGTTTGATCATGAGACCAAGAGCGATAAAATTAAGGAAAAACATTATAAAAAATGCCCTACGAGATGTGTAGAGGTTTGTGGAACAGGAAGGTCCTTAACCGCTTGCCGACTGGGAGCGAGCGCGCGTCGCCGGAGGCGCGCTCCCGTGCAGTCACGCACCCCCAGGCGCGAGTGCCCGGCGGACCCAATGTCCGCTGGGCACTCGCGATCGTCCGTTACACCGGAAGAAAGGCAGGCGGCTGATCCAAACAAAGCCGCCTGTCATTCTTCCCTGTGTAAGAATGGAGATCAGACGGTTCTACTATGTAGGACCGTTGATCTCTGTTCTTACACTAGTAGCCACAGCCAATCACAGTTAGAAACACGCCCCTAGGACACACTTAACCCCTCCCTCTCCAATACAGTTAACTCCTTCACTGCCAGTGTCATTTTTACAGTAACAGTGCATATGTATAGCACTGATTACTGCAGTAATGTCACTGGTAACCCCAAAAGTGTCAAAAATGTCAGTCAAGGGTCCGATCTGTCCGCCGCAATGTCGCAGTCCCGCAAAAAAAAAAAAATCGCAGATCGCCGCCATTACTCGTTAAAAAAAAAAAAAAACAACAAAAATGGCAAAAATCTTTCCCGTAGTTAGTAAACGCAATAACTTTTGCACAAACCAATCAAAATACGCTTTTTGCGATTTTTTTTACCAAACATATGTAGCATAAAACAAATTGGCCGAAAATGTTAAAAAATGTTGATTTTTACATTTTTGGGGGGGGGGGGGAATTTCATATAAAAAAATGTGAAAAATATTGTTATTTTTGCAAAATTGACGCTCTTTTTTTGTTTATAGCGCATGATCAAAAAAATCGCAGAGGTGATCAAATACCACCAAAAGAAAGCTCTGTTTGTGGGAAAAAAGGACGTCAAATTCGTTTAGGTACAGCGTCGCACGACGCTGCAATTGTCCGTTAAAGTCACGCAGTGCCGAATCGCAAAATAAGCCCTGGTCAGGAAGGGGGTAAAATTTTCCGGGGCTTAAGTGGTTAAATAAATACAGGAAATAAATAACAAACAGGGGTCCAGTCATAGGGCCAGCTCTTGTTCCTATACCACTGTATTTCCATGCTGAGAAAGTTCAGGCTTCTCTTGTATATGCATCTTCTGGTGACTGACAAAAGCTTTCCTCCATGTGAAACTCTTCCTGCACTCGGCACATGAGAACGGCTTCTCTCCCGTATGAGTCCTTTGATGCTCCACAAGGCTGACTTTCTGCGTGAAGCTCTTCCCGCACTCCAAACACGAATACGGCTTCTCCCCCGTGTGGATCCTCATGTGCTTGATGAGCACCGATTTCCACCCGTAGGACTTCCCACATACAGAGCATGTGTATGGCTTCTCACCCGTGTGAGTTCGTTGGTGCTTGCTAAGCTCTGACTTGTACACAAAACTCTTCCCACATTCTGGACATGAATGGGGTCTCACTCCTGTATGGATTCTCAGATGGGTATCCAGATAGGACTTGTGGGCAAATCCTTTCCCGCATTCTGTGCAAGAATACGGCTTGAGGTCATTAATGTGGCCTTTCTGGTGGAGGACGAGAGATGATTCCCGTTCAAAGCGCTTCCCACAGTCTAAACATGAATATGGCTTCCCCATTATGTACAGGACTCTACGAGGTGTATGATGGATGATCGGAGACGGGTGTTCAGGAAACAGTCCACCATACGGTGATTGGTCAGAAGACACATTTGCTCTGTGAAACACTGGATGGAAATCTGAGGTTATGCAGTTTTCTTCAGGTTGTGTTATGTCATCAACTTCTTTTCCACTGTCTGCAGCGATAATCTGGGTGTTGCACCTGCGGTATTGTCCGTCTAGAGAAAACAAACAATATAAAATTGGACTGGTCTTTTGGATAAAAAAGAAAAGTAGGACCGCTAAAAAGGATTTAATGGGCACTTTTGAAAAATAAAAATAGACACACATATTTTAAATTCCAACTGTCTTATTATGTGCATAAACGATTCAACGCGTTTCGGCTGTCTTATCTATTCCTTTTTCAGGGTTTACTCTTTGTATCAAGCAACTTGCCAGGCACTGTCTGATAAATTAACTCTTGAAGTGTGTAATTGTCATTGTAGTTTTTAGGTGTCACTTAAACAGGACTGTGCTAGTTAGCATTTGACTTCCTACACATCTCACATTTAGCAAGCCAAGACTCCTGAAACACTTAGGGCTCATTTACACTTCAAAATGTGGCATTGGACATGCTTTTTGAAGCACTCTGAATGCCAATCAAAGCACTTGTCACTAAATAAAATTACAGTCCTATTCACACTGTTGTGTTTGCTTTGTCTCAAAAACCATACCCCGTGTCACTTTCTTGGTGTTTCAGAGCATCTCTAAAGCCTCCACAGAAGTCTAACAACGCTCGCTATTACACCTGCCGCTTTTGAGAGGCTTTAATTCAGAGTTAGCTTTGCTTTGTTTTGGAGGTATTGCAGGTATGAGATATCCCAGGATGCACTAGGAAACCAACAAGCGAACCGGAAAGATGTCATCAGCAGTCACTTCCGGTTCATGTGTTTATACAGTATTCTGGATGTGTACAGACATCACATCTGGTGTGCAGCGTGCTGCGTGGAGCAGCAGAATGGTGAGCGGGGTACAGAATGGAGTGGGGAAGTTAGCAGACGTGCAACTTGGGAATACTGTAGCAGAAGGTGAGCAGGAACCAGAGACAGAGAACTGCGCAGCAGAGGATCAGCAGAGCTGGGGGACCTGAGTAGGGTAAACCAGCAATGTCACATGTGGTGCGCAACGTGGGAGCAATATAGCAGGAGTTGAGCGGGAAACATAGAGAGAGCTAACCAAAAGATCAGCAGAGCTGGGGGTTACTACTGAGCAGGGGATAAGTAGAGCTAAGGGGTACTACTGAGCAGGGGATCAGCAGAGCTGGGGGTACTACTGAGCAGGGGATCTGCTGAACTAAGGTATTAATAAGCTGGGAATCTGCTGAATAAGGGTACCAATGAGCTGGGGATCTGCTGAACAGGGGTACTAATGAGCCAGGGATTTGCTGAGTGGGGTATCTACTGAGCTGGGATTCTACTGGGCCCCTTTAAACCAAATCGAAAAATCAACACACATGGGGCATTTTCCAACTTCAAAAAAGCATCACCAAAAACACATCAAAAAAGCATAATGAAGCAGTAATGTGTGTTAAAGTTGAAGCAAGTGTAAATGAGCCCTAAATGCTTTTATAGATAACTGAGCAAATAAATACACACTATTGGAATAGTCTGTCTCCAAATCTTTCCATTGTGGCACTCTTCATTTACCTTGCGTCACCAAGGCCCTTCATCTTTGAGCCTATCCTTTCCTTGGCTGATGGGATAGCCTCACAGCCTTGATCAAAACTATAAACATATCGACAAAACCATTATTAAACCCAACCTGATACATTACACACAATACTCAACATTCTGTCCTGTGCCATTATAGGATGGAGCTTGTAGAGTATCTACAGGGAATGCAATAAAATTTATCTAAGAGTTGGTTTGGTTGTCTTTTGGATCTTATCTCTTTTTTGGGGGGGTTTTAGAGAGAGAGTGAAGAGAAATTAATCTTCAGAAATATTTACCTCCTGTTGAGTCTCAAAGACAGGAAGTAGGAGAATATCCCCAGTGTGGGGACACAGAAAGCCACTTTAATTTTGCGAGGACTAAATCTAATAGAGGCTGATGGCTCCTGACTCTCCTGACTCAACACCCGAAGGTGTTCTATCGGGTTGAGGTCAGGACTCTGTGCAGGCCAGTCAAGTTAATGGTGCACTAGTCCAAATCATTTTGTGGAGGGTGGATTATGGTGTGGGCTTGGTTTTCATGGGTTGGCCCCTTTGTTCCAGTGAAGGGAACTCTTAGGGGTCAGCATACCAAGAGATTTTGGACAATTTTATGCTCCCAAATTTGTGAGAACAGTTTGGGGATGGCCCCTTCCTGTTCCAGCATGACTGTGCACCAGTGCTCAAAGAAAGTCCATAAGGACATGGATGAGCGAGACTTGGGTGAAGGAACTTGACTGGCCTGCACAGAGTCCTGACCTCAACCTGATGGAACACCTTTGGGATGAGTTAGAGCGAAGACTGCGAGCCAGGCCTTCTTGTCCACAGCAGTGCCTGACCTCACCAACAGGGCCGGACTGGGAATAAAATTCAGCCCTGGAAATAATTTCATACCAGCCCCATAGTATTATTATACCGGCCCAACAGCATAACGCCATTACTTTCTTGTTTATAAAAAGGGAAAACCCATGCATTTTAAAGCACATTTGAAAAGTGTATTATATATAGATAAGACAGATATGTTCTGGCAATATATGCTACAGCATAGCAACACAGGACAGATGGTCAGAGGCTGCATATTGGATGGAACAGGAGACGTCTTAGGCTGTGTGGACATGGTACAGGAGAGGTCAGAGGCTGTGGACATTGTACAGGAGAGGTCAGAGGCTGTGTGGACATTATACAGGAGATGTCACAGGCTGTGTGGACATTGTACAGGAGAGGTCAGAGGCTGTGTGGACATTGTACAGGAGAGGTCACAGGCGGTGCGGACATTGTACAGGAGAGGTCACAGGCTGTGCGGACATTATACAGGAGATGTCACAGGCTGTGTGGACATTGTACAGGAGAGGTCACAGGCTGTGCGGACATTGTACAGGAGAGGTCACAGGCTGTGTGGACATTATACAGGAGATGTCACAGGCTGTGCGGACATTGTACAGGAGAGGTCAGAGGCTGTGTGGACATTATACAGGAGATGTCACAGGCTGTGCGGACATTGTACAGGAGAGGTCAGAGGCTGTGTGGACATTATACAGGAGATGTCACAGGCTGTGCGGACATTGTACAGGAGAGGTCACAGGCTGTGCGGACATTATACAGGAGATGTCACAGGCTGTGCGGACATTGTACAGGAGAGGTCACAGGCTGTGCGGACATTATACAGGAGAGGTCACAGGCTGTGCGGACATTATACAGGAGAGGTCACAGGCTGTGCGGACATTGTACAGGAGATGTCACAGGCTGTGCGGACATTGTACAGGAGAGGTCAGGGGCTGTGCGGACATTATACAGGAGATGTCACAGGCTGTGCGGACATTGTACAGGAGAGGTCACAGGCTGTGCGGACATTATACAGGAGATGTCACAGGCTGTGCGGACATTGTACAGCAGAGGTCAGAGGCTGTGCGGACATTGTACAGGAGAGGTCAGAGGCTGTGTGGACATTGTACAGGAGATGTCACAGGCTGTGCGGACATTGTACAGGAGAGGTCACAGGCTGTGCGGACATTGTACAGGAGAGGTCACAGGCTGTGTGGACATTGTACAGGAGAGGTCACAGGCTGTGTGGACATTGTACAGGAGAGGTCACAGGCTGTGTGGACATGGTACAGGAGAGGTCAGAGGCTGTGCGGACATTGTACAGGAGAGGTCACAGGCTGTGCGGACATTGTACAGGAGATGTCACAGGCTGTGCGGACATTGTACAGGAGAGGTCACAGGCTGTGCGGACATTGTACAGGAGAGGTCAGAGGCTGTGCGGACATTATACAGGAGAGGTCACAGGCTGTGCAGACATTGTACAGGAGAGGTCAGGGGCTGTGCGGACATTGTACAGGAGATGTCACAGGCTGTGCAGACATTGTACAGGAGAGGTCACAGGCTGTGCGGACATTATACAGGAGAGGTCAGAGGCTGTGCGGACATTGTACAGGAGAGGTCAGAGGCTGTGTGGACATTGTACAGGAGATGTCACAGGCTGTGCGGACATTATACAGGAGATGTCACAGGCTGTGCGGACATTGTACAGCAGAGGTCAGAGGCTGTGCGGACATTGTACAGGAGAGGTCAGAGGCTGTGCGGACATTATACAGGAGATGTCACAGGCTGTGCAGACATTGTACAGGAGATGTCACAGGCTGTGCGGACATTATACAGGAGATGTCACAGGCTGTGCGGACATTGTACAGCAGAGGTCAGAGGCTGTGCGGACATTGTACAGGAGAGGTCAGAGGCTGTGTGGACATTGTACAGGAGATGTCACAGGCTGTGCGGACATTATACAGGAGATGTCACAGGCTGTGCGGACATTGTACAGCAGAGGTCAGAGGCTGTGCGGACATTGTACAGGAGAGGTCAGAGGCTGTGCGGACATTATACAGGAGATGTCACAGGCTGTGCAGACATTGTACAGGAGATGTCACAGGCTGTGCGGACATTATACAGGAGATGTCACAGGCTGTGCGGACATTGTACAGCAGAGGTCAGAGGCTGTGCGGACATTGTACAGGAGAGGTCAGAGGCTGTGCGGACATTATACAGGAGATGTCACAGGCTGTGCAGACATTGTACAGGAGAGGTCAGGGGCTGTGCGGACATTGTACAGGAGATGTCAGGGGCTGTGCGGACATTATACAGGAGAGGTCACAGGCTGTGCGGACATTGTACAGGAGAGGTCACAGGCTGTGCGGACATTGTACAGGAGAGGTCAGAGGCTGTGCGGACATTGTACAGGAGATGTCACAGGCTGTGCAGACATTATACAGGAGAGGTCACAGGCTGTGCGGACATTGTACAGGAGATGTCACAGGCTGTGCAGACATTGTACAGGAGAGGTCAGGGGCTGTGCGGACATTGTACAGGAGAGGTCAGAGGCTGTGCGGACATTATACAGGAGAGGTCACAGGCTGTGCGGACATTGTACAGGAGAGGTCAGGGGCTGTGCGGACATTGTACAGGAGAGGTCAGAGGCTGTGCGGACATTATACAGGAGAGGTCAGAGGCTGTGCGGACATTGTACAGGAGATGTCACAGGCTGTGCGGACATTGTACAGGAGATGTCACAGGCTGTGCGGACATTGTACAGGAGATGTCACAGGCTGTGCAGACATTATACAGGAGAGGTCACAGGCTGTGCGGACATTGTACAGGAGATGTCAGAGGCTGTGCGGACATTATACAGGAGAGGTCAGGGGCTGTGTGGACATTATACAGGAGAGGTCACAGGCTGTGCGGACATTGTACAGGAGAGGTCACAGGCTGTGCGGACATTGTACAGGAGAGGTCAGGGGCTGTGCGGACATTATACAGGAGATGTCACAGGCTGTGCGGACATTGTACAGGAGAGGTCAGGGGCTGTGCGGACATTGTACAGGAGAGGTCACAGGCTGTGCGGACATTGTACAGGAGAGGTCAGGGGCTGTGCGGACATTATACAGGAGATGTCACAGGCTGTGCAGACATTGTACAGGAGAGGTCACAGGCTGTGCGGACATTGTACAGGAGAGGTCACAGGCTGTGCGGACATTATACAGGAGAGGTCACAGGCTGTGCGGACATTATACAGGAGAGGTCACAGGCTGTGCGGACATTATACAGGAGAGGTCAGGGGCTGTGCGGACATTGTACAGGAGAGGTCAGGGGCTGTGCGGACATTATACAGGAGAGGTCAGAGGCTGTGCGGACATTGTACAGGAGAGGTCAGAGGCTGTGCGGACATTGTACAGGAGAGGTCAGAGGCTGTGCGGACATTATACAGGAGAGGTCACAGGCTGTGCGGACATTGTACAGGAGAGGTCACAGGCTGTGCGGACATTGTACAGGAGAGGTCAGAGGCTGTGCGGACATTATACAGGAGAGGTCACAGGCTGTGTGGACATTGTACAGGAGATGTCACAGGCTGTGCAGACATTATACAGGAGAGGTCACAGGCTGTGCGGACATTGTACAGGAGAGGTCAGGGGCTGTGCGGACATTATACAGGAGATGTCACAGGCTGTGCGGACATTATACAGGAGATGTCACAGGCTGTGCAGACATTGTACAGGAGAGGTCACAGGCTGTGCGGACATTGTACAGGAGAGGTCACAGGCTGTGCGGACATTGTACAGGAGAGGTCAGGGGCTGTGCGGACATTATACAGGAGATGTCACAGGCTGTGCAGACATTGTACAGGAGAGGTCACAGGCTGTGCGGACATTGTACAGGAGAGGTCACAGGCTGTGCGGACATTATACAGGAGAGGTCACAGGCTGTGCGGACATTATACAGGAGAGGTCACAGGCTGTGCTGACATTGTACAGGAGAGGTCACAGGCTGTGCGGACATTATACAGGAGAGGTCAGGGGCTGTGCGGACATTGTACAGGAGAGGTCAGGGGCTGTGCGGACATTATACAGGAGAGGTCAGAGGCTGTGCGGACATTGTACAGGAGAGGTCAGAGGCTGTGCGGACATTGTACAGGAGAGGTCACAGGCTGTGTGGACATTGTACAGGAGAGGTCACAGGCTGTGCGGACATTGTACAGGAGATGTCACAGGCTGTGCGGACATTGTACAGGAGAGGTCACAGGCTGTGCGGACATTGTACAGGAGAGGTCACAGGCTGTGCGGACATTATACAGGAGAGGTCACAGGCTGTGCGGACATTATACAGGAGAGGTCAGGGGCTGTGCGGACATTGTACAGGAGATGTCACAGGCTGTGCGGACATTGTACAGGAGAGGTCAGGGGCTGTGCGGACATTGTACAGGAGAGGTCAGAGGCTGTGCGGACATTGTACAGGAGAGGTCACAGGCTGTGTGGACATTGTACAGGAGAGGTCAGAGGCTGTGCGGACATTATACAGGAGAGGTCAGAGGCTGTGCGGACATTGTACAGGAGATGTCACAGGCTGTGCGGACATTATACAGGAGAGGTCAGGGGCTGTGCGGACATTGTACAGGAGATGTCACAGGCTGTGCGGACATTGTACAGGAGAGGTCAGGGGCTGTGCGGACATTGTACAGGAGAGGTCACAGGCTGTGTGGACATTGTACAGGAGAGGTCAGAGGCTGTGCGGACATTATACAGGAGAGGTCACAGGCTGTGCAGACATTGTACAGGAGAGGTCACAGGCTGTGCGGACATTATACAGGAGAGGTCAGGGGCTGTGCGGACATTGTACAGGAGATGTCACAGGCTGTGCGGACATTGTACAGGAGAGGTCAGGGGCTGTGCGGACATTGTACAGGAGATGTCACAGGCTGTGCGGACATTGTACAGGAGATGTCACAGGCTGTGCGGACATTATACAGGAGATGTCACAGGCTGTGCGGACATTGTACAGGAGAGGTCACAGGCTGTGCGGACATTATACAGGAGAGGTCAGGGGCTGTGCGGACATTGTACAGGAGATGTCACAGGCTGTGCGGACATTGTACAGGAGAGGTCAGGGGCTGTGCAGACATTGTACAGGAGAGGTCAGAGGCTGTGCGGACATTGTACAGGAGAGGTCAGAGGCTGTGCGAAGTTAGTTTGGATAAAAAAAAACGAGGGCTGCAAGGAGCCGCTAACCTGCCAAAGGTCAAATACACATTTTTAGCTTTGCAGAGGAAAAAAACTTTTATTTTCACATTGCCCACCCTGATGGGGCCGGTACAGAGCTGGCGACATCTAAGGGGACAGCAGTAATGCACACTCTCAGGCTCACCTGCAATCACCATCATGCTGCTGCTGGCGCAAGAAGTTTTGTGTGGGACAGTGTGGGAGGAGGGATCGGTGTTGGCGCGCCCGTGTCAGTCTTGCAGGCACAGGCAGTCAGTTGATCCATCCCGCCGCGCAGCCTCTCCGTGACGTCAGCCGCTGTAGAAGAGTAAATACGGACGGACCGTCCGTCACTCTATCTAGAGCGCAGCGGGGGCGGGGCTGCATCGGCATCATCACAGCGGCGCGGCCCCGCCACAATGCTTAAAGCGGCGCTGCGGCACTATGTTAAAGCGGCGCTGCCGCGCTGCGGCCCCATGTTAAAGCGGCCCCAGGGCCGGCGGCCCAGCGGGAAAATTCCCGGTATCCCGGTAGGCCAGTCCGGCCCTGCTCACCAATGTGCTTCTGGAAGAATGGTCAAACATTCCGATAGACATTCCCATAGACACACTCCTAAACTTTGTGGACAGCCTTTCCAGAAGAGTTGAAGCTGTTATAGCTGCAAAGAGTGGGCCAACTCAATATTGAACCCTACGATCTAAGAAGGGATGCCATTAAACGTCATGTGCATGTAAAGGCAGGCATCCCAATACTTTTGGTAATATAGTGTATGTGTGAATTGTTAGATTTTAGTTACACGTGTTGTTTTTTGGAAGCCAGGCCTCCCCTATTGTTAAGCAAATGAACTTGTTGGAATGGTTCGTGAAGCTCAGCATAGAAAATGATGCTATCTGGGACTCTTTTCTGAATTTACTGTTCAATTCTTACCTGCGTTGATCTCCATAGGAATTTCCTCCTTCATGGGTCTTTCTTCATCCTCTTCATTGCTAACATCTCCATGAGTCGCCATTGTGTCATCTTCACCAACAGCTTCAACTTTAATAACAATCAAGCCACCCTCCTAGACAGGACACAAACCATTTCAAGAACAAAAACTAAAAGTAAAATCCCAAGCTCGTAAAAGTGGTTATAACCTAAAAATAGCATTGCAAGCTAATTTGTTTAAAAAAAATGACCAACCTGCAGTCAGCCTTTTATAGAAAAAACAGGAAACGTCAACATTCTTTTTCATGAAAACGGTTTATAGATGACGTCATCCAGAATATTCCCTAACCTGCTCATGTAATTGGCCCATTG
This sequence comes from Pelophylax lessonae, assembly GCF_965119305.1. Taxonomy (NCBI): domain Eukaryota; kingdom Metazoa; phylum Chordata; class Amphibia; order Anura; family Ranidae; genus Pelophylax; species Pelophylax lessonae. The sequence goes on from NC_138776.1 coordinate 251,632,986, forward strand.
CTTCTCTCGGAAAAACCTACAGATCATCTGGCCAAATGATGGGAAGCATGTATCCAAACATGCTCAGGCTTTCTTACCAGAAGAACACAGCTTGGGGAACAGATTGCATTTGTAGTGTATATGGCCAGGTAATGTTACTTAGAAGTCCATCTACCTGAACCTCCTGAGGGATCTCCTGATGTTCCTGTGTGGAGTCCCGGGAATACAGAGGACGGGGACATCTCTCTGGGGGATTTCTGTTACTGGATCCATCTGTAGGAAACATACACACTGACTGAATACATTGTTTCTATGTCTTTATATCAGAGGATGTGTGTATCTAGGGGGATCCTCAATACAAGAAATTAATGTCTCCTGTTACCCGGTGATGTGAGGGGCGGCCGCTTCTCCATCATGACGTCCTTGTAGAGATCCTTGTGTCCTTCTATATACTCCCACTCCTCCATGGAGAAATAGACAGTGACATCCTGACACCTTATAGGAACCTGACACACACAATGATACAGTCACCATCCAGACACATCCCTTGTCTGTTACTGGATAATTTCCCAGAATTCCCGACACCACTCACCTCTCCCGTCAGCAACTCAATGATCTTCTGGGTGACTTCTAGAATCTTCTTCTCTTTTCTGTCAGGTGTTGGGGAGAGAGGTGGAGGGTCCATGATGGGGTTTCGGGTCCTATTGAGCTGGTTGGATGTACAGGGGTGGCTGTTGGGTGTCATATGATCACTAGATGATTTTTTTACAACTGTGTAGTCCTGTGTAGCAAAAGAAAAATGTCTGGTCAAAGGAAACCGCTGACTTAAAGCGAAGTTCCAGCCATTTTTGTGTTTATTAAAAGTCAGCAGCTACAAAAAGTGTATCTGCTGACTTTTAATAAACACAAAGTCACCTGTCCCATGATCCAGCGATGCGGCTGCCCGAAGCCTCGCTTCTCTCCCTTGGCTCTCCCCGGCATCACTAGTGTGACAGCTTGCGGCTTCACAGCCGGGTGCGCTGCGTGTCGTGAATGTCCGGGCAATCTTCTGGGACCTCTGACGTGTCCCAGAAGATTGCAGGTCTAGGTACTCGCTCCCCCCCCCCCCCACCAATGTGGCATGTCAAGGGGTCAGTAGGCAATAAAAAGGAAGTTCCACTTTTGGGTGGAACTCCGCTTTAAAAAAGTGCTGTCAGTTATCTTGTGGGTGATATCACCTCCCAGAATCCTTCTCACCTCTCTGGTCAGGTCTGAGTTTTTATTAATGAAGATATGAGTGGTCATGTGACCTCCTAGAATCCTCCTCACCTCTCCGGTCAGGTCTGTTTTTTATTAATAGAGACAAGAGTGATGTCATGTGACCTCCCAGAATCCTCCTCACCTCTCCGGTCAGCTATGTGTTTTATTAATAGAGATAAGAGTGATGTCATGTAACCTTCCAGAATCCTTTTTACCTCTCCGGTCAGGTTTGTGTTTTATTAATAGAGATAAGAGTGATGTCATGTGACCTCCCAGCATCCTCCTCACCTCTCTGGTCAGGTTTGTGTTTTATTAATAGAGATAAGAGTGATGTCATGTGACCTCCCAGAATCCTCCTCACCCCTCTGGTCAGCTCTGTGTTTTATTAATAGAGATAAGAGTGATGTCATGTGACCTCCCAGAATCCTCCTCACCTCTCCGGTCAGCTCTGTGTTTTATTAATAGAGATAAGAGTGGTGTCATGTGACCTCCCAGAATCTCACCTCTCCGGTCAGCTCTGTGTTTTATTAATAGAGATAAGAGTGATGTCATGTGACCTCCCAGAATCCTCCTCACCTATCCGGTCAGGTCTGTGTTTTATTAATAGATATAACAGTGATGTCATGTGACCTCCCAGAATCCTCCTCACCTCTCCGGTCAGCAGGTAGATGATCTCCAGAGTGAGGTCTAATATTGTTACAGTCATGTGACTCCGCTCCTTTTCCATCCCCAAGGTTAGTATATGATCCACTTTCTTTTTTATTGATTGCCCCACGAGTCAACTCTCTGGAAACAGTAAGAAAAAAAGGAGAATTATATGTTAACATACCAGAAAAGTGTTTAGGGTTACATGGAAGATTAGTGTTGGGGTTAAAGAGATGATTAGTGTTGGGGGTACAGGGTTGGTTAATGTTGGGTTTATATAGAGGTTTAGTGTTGGGGGTTATTGTTGGGGTTAAAGAGACGATTAGTGTTGGGGGGTTACAGAGAGGGTAAGTGTTGGGGGGTTACATGACGGGTAAAGTTAGTATCAGTTAGTATGTCAGTGTTGGGGTAACACTGTTGGAAATCGGGATTAGTGGAGGGTTAGTGATGGGGTTAAAGAGAGGATTAGTGTTGGGGGTTACATGAAAGATTAGTATTTGGGGATATAGGGATGGTTAGTGTTGGGGTTAAATGAAAGGTTAGTGTTAGGGTTACAGGGAGGGTTAGGGTTGGAAAGGGTTCATTAATGTTGGGTTTATATAGAGGGTTAGTGTTGAGGGGTTACATGGAGGGTTATTGTAGGGGTTAAAGAGAGGATTAGTGTTGGGGGTTACATGGAGGGTTAGTGTTGAGAGTTACATGGAGGATTAGTGTTGAGAGTTACATGGAGGGTTAGTGTTGAGAGTTACATGGAGGGTTAGTGTTGGGGGTTATATGGAGGGTTAAAGTAAGAGTCGGTGTGAGGGCTGTGATGTGGCTTAGTGTTACAGGGTTGGTTAATGTTTGAGTTACAAGGAGGGTTAGTGTTGGGGCAGAAGAGTTACATGGAGGGTTATTGTTGGGGTTACAGGGAAGGGTTAGGGTTAAAGGGTAGGTTAATGTTGGGTTTAGATAGAGGGTTAGTGCTGAGGGGTTACATCCAGGGTTACTGTTGGTGTTAAAGCGAGGATAAGTGTTGGGGGTTACAGAGAGGGTTAGTGTTTGGGGTAACATGGAGGATTAGTGTTGGGGGTTAAAGAGATGATTAATGTTGAGGTTACAATGAGGGTTAGCATTGGGTTACAGTTAGGACTGCAGGAAGGGTTAAAATAAGGGTTAAAATAAGTGTCAGTTAGTATGTTAGTGTGAGGAATATAGGGAAGGTGAGTGTGAGGGTTAGTGTTACAGGGAGGGTTGGCGGGAGGGTTGGTGTGAGGGTTTCAGGGAGGGTTGGTGTGAGGAATACAGGGAAGGTTGGTGTGAGGGTTACAGGGAGGGTTGGTGTGAGGGTTAGTGTTACAGGGAGGGTTGGCGGGAGGGTTGGTGTGAGGGTTTCAGGGAGGGTTGGTGTGAGGAATACAGGGAAGGTTGGTGTGAGGGTTACAGGGAGGGTTGGTGTGAGGGTTAGTGTTACAGGGAGGGTTGGCGGGAGGGTTGGTGTGAGGGTTTCAGGGAGGGTTGGTGTGAGGAATACAGGGAAGGTTGGTGTGAGGGTTACAAGGAGGGTTGGTGTGAGGGTTAGTGTGAGGGTTGGAGTGAGGGTTACAGGGAGGGTTGGTTGGTGTGAGGGTTACAGGGAGGGTTGGTGTGAGGGTTAGTGTTACAGGGAAGGTTGGTGTGAGGGTTTCAGGGAGGGTTGGTGTGAGGAATACAGGGAGGGTTGGTGTGAGGAATACAGGGAGGGTTGGTGTGAGGAATACAGGGAGGGTTGGTGTGAGGGTTTCAGGGAGGGTTGGTGTGAGGAATACAGGGAAGGTGAGTGTGAGGAATACAGGGAGGGTTGGTGTGAGGAATACAGGGAGGGTTGGTGTGAGCGTTTCGGGGAGGGTTAGTCTGAGGGTTACAGGGAGGGTTGGTGTTGGGTAATGGGGAGGGTTGGTGTTGGGTAATGGGGAGAGTTGGTGTTGGGTAATGGGGAGGGTTGGTGTTGGGTAATGGGGAGAGTTGGTGTTGGGTAATGGGGAGAGTTGGTGTTGGGTAATGGGGAGAGTTGGTGTTGGGTAATGGGGAGAGTTGGTGTTGGGTGATGGGGAGAGTTGGTGTTGGGTGATGGGGAGAGTTGATGTTGGGTAATGGGGAGAGTTGGTGTTGGGTAATGGGGAGGTTTGGTGTTGGGTAATGGGGAGGGTTGATGTTGGGTAATGGAGAGGGTTGGTGTTGGGTAATGGGGAGGGTCGGTGTTGGGTAATGGAGAGGGTTGGTTTGAGGGTTACAGGGAGGGTTGGTGTTGGGTAATGGGGAGAGTTGGTGTTGGGTAATGGGGAGGGTCGGTGTTGGGTAATGGGGAGGGTTGGTGTTGGGTAATGGGGAGAATTGGTATTGGGTAATGGGGAGGGTTGGTGTTGGGTATTGGGGAGGGTTGGTGTTGGGTAATGGGGAGGGTTGGTGTTGGGTAATGGGGAGAATTGGTGTTGGGTAATCGGGAGGGTTGGTGTTGGGTAATGGGGAGAGTTGGTGTTGGGTAATGGGGAGAGTTGATGTTGGGTAATGGGGAGAGTTGGTGTTGGGTAATGGGGAGGGTCAGTGTTGGGTAATGGGGAGAGTTGGTGTTGGGTAATGGAGAGGGTTGGTGTTGGGTAATGGGGAGAGTTGGTGTTGGGTAATGGAGAGGGTTGATGTTGGGTAATGGAGAGGGTTGGTTTGAGGGTTACAGGGAGGGTTGGTGTTGGGTAATGGAGAGGGTTGGTTTGAGGGTTACAGGGAGGGTTGGTGTTGGGTAATGGGGAGAGTTGGTGTTGGGTAATGGGGAGGGTCGGTGTTGGGTAATGGGGAGGGTTGGTGTTGGGTAATGGGGAGAATTGGTATTGGGTAATGGGGAGGGTTGGTGTTGGGTATTGGGGAGGGTTGGTGTTGGGTAATGGGGAGGGTTGGTGTTGGGTAATGGGGAGAATTGGTGTTGGGTAATCGGGAGGGTTGGTGTTGGGTAATGGGGAGAGTTGGTGTTGGGTAATGGGGAGAGTTGATGTTGGGTAATGGGGAGAGTTGGTGTTGGGTAATGGGGAGGGTCAGTGTTGGGTAATGGGGAGAGTTGGTGTTGGGTAATGGAGAGGGTTGGTGTTGGGTAATGGGGAGGTTTGGTGTTGGGTAATGGGGAGGGTCGGTGTTGGGTAATGGAGAGGGTTGGTTTGAGGGTTACAGGGAGGGTTGGTGTTGGGTAATGGGGAGAGTTGGTGTTGGGTAATGGGGAGGGTCGGTGTTGGGTAATGGGGAGGGTTGGTGTTGGGTAATGGGGAGAGTTGGTGTTGGGTAATGGGGAGGGTTGGTGTTGGGTAATGGGGAGGGTTGGTGTTGGGTAATGGGGAGAGTTGGTGTTGGGTAATGGGGAGAGTTGGTGTTGGGTAATGGGGAGGGTCGGTGTTGGGTAATGGGGAGGGTTGGTTTGAGGGTTACAGGGAGGGTTAGTGTTGGGTAATGGGGAGAGTTGGTGTTGGGTAATGGGGAGGGTCAGTGTTGGGTAATAGGGAGGGTTGGTGTTGGGTAATGGAGAGGGTTGGTGTTGGGTAATGGGGAGAGTTGGTGTTGGGTAATGGAGAGGGTTGGTGTTGGGTAATGGGGAGGGTTGGTGTTGGGTAATGGGGAGAGTTGGTGTTGGGTAATGGGGAGAGTTGATGTTGGGTAATGGGGAGGGTTGGTGTTTTGGGTAATGGGGAGAGTTGGTGTTGGGTAATGGGGAGGGTTGGTGTTGGGTAATGGGGAGGGTTGGTGTTGGGTAATGGGGAGGGTCAGTGTTGGGGTTAGAGGGAGGTTTAGTATTGGAGTTACAGGCAGGGTTTAGGTAAGGGGGATGATGGTAGTGTATCCCTACCAGTGCTAACTTCCTCGTATTGAAAGTTAATGTATCCCCTGTGGACAACTGCTCGGATACCCAACTCATGAAAATAATGAACCAATTGGAACTGACCTTCCCAACTGATCTCTAACATTTGCCCAGAGAAGGCCGGAGCTCAGGACATTTGTCCAATGCGTATAATTAAATGATGATTGATGTTCATATTCGATCTCCTGACTTTCTCCCGTGTTCATGATTAGTCTGAAGGGTGAAGAATGGTGGAGAGGAGCAGAACTATGGAATCCATCTCAGGGAAATGGGAAATGAGCTAAAAGTGCCTACAGAGACCGGAGGGTGATGAATATTTGGCCCTCGGGTAACACTCGGCTGAGGTGCACATTGACATGAACAATGGGCGGAGCCTCTGGAGAGAGGGGGGAGGGGCCTGATAACCAGGCAGGTAGGTGAACCTTGCAAACCTGTCCAACCAATCGTATTCCCTGCAGGCCAGTCGGTGGAGGCGGCTGCACACGGGGCGGTCACCTGATTTGTCCGGATCCCGAGATTCTCATCTCCATGGACACCTAATGACAAACACTGATTAAAAAATGATTATATTACAGGTGGCTATCGCAGAATATTCCAGAGGTAAATATTTCACACCTAGAAACACAATTAGAAAGCGTCTGACCTCTAGGACTGCGACACAGCCACCTAAATCTACTGAATATTAAATGCTAAACAATAACACACAGTATAAAAATTGGGCATTACCTTCCCCTTCTCACCCCTCCAGTACAACACAGACAGTTTTGGTGAAAGCTCAACAGCTTTCTGCAATTTACATCTTCTTGGACTACAACAAAATGGCCGACATGTTTCAACTTATTATAAAAACCCTGAAAAAACACGTTCCTATTGAACCTTAAAACGGCCAGTTATACCTGTTCTGCCGTTCACTGCACCCTATGCCCTATAATTACCTCACTTGTAATATTCAGGAATAAAACGAACTAGAGTGGTGAGCTACAACAAAATGGCTGCTGCTGAAGAGAAATACTGAGCTGCTTAGAAAACTCGCCCTCTAGTGTTGGTTCAGGGACAGGAGCACACTGCCTTTTCATAGGTGAATGAGCTCTGCGACAGCAACAACCGGTTACCTAGCAACCGTGGAACGCACAAACCGGAAGTGTTTGTCCATAGGGAGGAAGTGAAGGGATTTTTTTCAGTTCTATGACAATGGGGAGGAAGGAGAAGATTTGATGTGACTGTGCTGGGTGAGGACCGGTCTGATAGACAGTGTATGCACTGGGGGGGGACTCAAGTGTGTCTGTGGGGTGGGGGAGGGAGTGTAAAGGGAGGCCAGGCCTTGTCATAATACAGAGCCACAATGTCAGTGTACTCCTCTCTATTTTACAGAGTTATGCCGGGATCGCGGAGGTGGGCCTGAGGAGCGGAGCTGTCCATACAGAGCGATGGTGCGTAAGACGAAGGATGCATCCACACAGGAAATGCCCAGCCCCCTCTTCTGGAGTACGGAACCATTTGCTTGGCGCTGGTGGCCCTCACTCTACTTCCTCTAAAGAGATTTCCGTAATGAGTGTAGCCAGGATGTTGAAGATCCTCAGGGGCGGGGACTAATCTGAACAGTTGTATGAGAAAAATGCAAAATGATGGTCATGTGTTTGTATGTATATATATATATATATATATATATATATATATATATATATATATATATATATACACACACACACACATATATATATATATATATATACACATATACAGGGCTTTTTTCAGCAGGAACACAGTTCCAGCACTGATTGTATGCAATAGCAAGGGGTTCTGGGGTGTGATGTAGGGTCTACTGATGCTGGGGTGCCTATTGTTGCAGGAGTGGATCTATTTTTGCATGCCAATCTATTGTTGCTGGTGGGGATCTTTTGTTACTGGAGGTTGCTGTGAGGCACTGGTGAGGCTGCATTGATGGGCACTGGTGAGGCTGCATTGATGGGCACTGTTGAGGCTACACTGATGAGCTGCATTCATGGGCACTGATGAGCACTAATAGGCTGCATTGATGAGGCTACACTTATAAAGTTGTTGTTAATACAGTAAACCCCCGCTCCATCGCGGTTCAGTTTTTGCGGTCCCGGTATATTGCGTTTTTTTTTGTAATGTTATTTTACACGTACAGTGACAGTAAAAAAACATGCCTACAATGCATTTTAATAGGGTTTTTCTATTTCGCGGATTTTCACTTTTTGCGGCTGGGTCCGGAACGTAACCCCCGCAATGGACGGGGGTTTACTGTAATTATTTTTGTAACCTAATTCTGCATAAAACATTTACCAGTGTAATTTCATGAGATATTTTGTTAGGGCGTGTTTAGGGGTGGGGCAGCTTGTGGCGATTAACCCTTAAGGCCTGACTAGTTGCTCAGGACTTGAAATTTTGAGGCCTGGTGTGATATATTGTATAGATATACACACATAACATTATCAAGCTACACACACCCTCTACTTATATATTCTATTTTGTCAATTGACGCAGGAGCCGAGTCCATTCTTGGTCTCATCATTAAGGATGGAGCAGAGTTACATGGCAGAGATGATTTTAGATCTCACTCTGGAGATTATCTACCTGCTTAATGGAGAGGTGAGGAGGATTCTGGGAGGTCACATGACATCACTCTTATCTCTATTAATAAAACACAGATCTGACCAGAGAGGTGGGGAGGATTCTGGGAGGTCACATGACATCACTCTTATCTCTATTAATAAAAGACAGAGCTGACCGGAGAGGTGAGGAGGATTCTGGGAGGTCACATGACATCACTCTTATCTCTATTAATAAAACACAGAGCTGACCGGAGAGGTGAGGAGGATTCTGGGAGGTCACATGATATCACTCTTATCTCTAATAATAAAACACAGACCTGAACGGAGAGGTGAGGAGGATTCTGGGAGGTCACATGACATCACTCTTATCTCTATTAATAAACACAGACCTGAACGGAGAGGTGAGGAGGATTCTGGGAGGTCACATGACATCACTCTTATCTCTATTAATAAAACACAGACCTGACCGGAGAGGTGAGGAGGATTCTGGGAGGTCACATGACATCACTCTTATCTCTATTAATAAAAGACAGAGCTGACCGGAGAGGTGAGGAGGATTCTGGGAGGTCACATGACATCACTCTTATCTCTATTAATAAAAGACAGAGCTGACCGGAGAGGTGAGGAGGATTCTGGGAGGTCACATGACATCACTCTTATCTCTATTAATAAAACACAGAGCTGACCGGAGAGGTGAGGAGGATTCTGGGAGGTCACATGACATCACTCTTATCTCTAATAATAAAACACAGACCTGAACGGAGAGGTGAGGAGGATTCTGGGAGGTCACATGACATCACTCTTATCTCTATTAATAAACACAGACCTGAACGGAGAGGTGAGGAGGATTCTGGGAGGTCACATGACATCACTCTTATCTCTATTAATAAAACACAGACCTGACCGGAGAGGTGAGGAGGATTCTGGGAGGTCACATGACATCACTCTTATCTCTATTAATAAAAGACAGAGCTGACCGGAGAGGTGAGGAGGATTCTGGGAGGTCACATGACATCACTCTTATCTCTATTAATAAAAGACAGAGCTGACCGGAGAGGTGAGGAGGATTCTGGGAGGTCACATGACATCACTCTTATCTCTATTAATAAACACAGACCTGAACGGAGAGGTGAGGAGGATTCTGGGAGGTCACATGACATCACTCTTATCTCTATTAATAAACACAGAGCTGACCGGAGAGGTGAGGAGGATTCTGGGAAGTCACATGACATCACTCTTATCTCTATTATTAAAAATTATAAACCTGTTGATGGAGGACATTGTAATTTTTTATTGTGTGCATGCACTGTAGAGCTTAGTGTAGGCAGTTGCCTAATATAGTACATTTCACCTCATTTATAGAATTATATACATTTCAAGTTATCTGATGGCTTGACCAAACATGGTCAAAGGAAAACCTATATCATGGACCCTCCAGTTCCTTCACTGACACATGAGTGGAATAACAAGAAGATTCTAGAAGTCACCCAGAAGATCATTGAGCTGCTGACGGGAGAGGTGAGCGGTGCCGGGAATTCTGGGACATTAAGTAACAGACAAGGGATGTGTCTGGATGGTGACTGTATCATTGTGTGTGTCAGGTTCCTATAAGGTGTCAGGATGTCACTGTCTCATTTGGCACAGAAGATAGGAATAATTTAGGACACAAGGATCTCTATAAGGACGTCATGATGGAGAAGCGGCCGCCCCTCACATCACCGGGTAACAGGAGACATTAATTTCTTGTATTGAGGATCCCCCTAGATACACACATCCTCTGATATAAAGACATAGAAACAATGTATTCAGTCAGTGTGTGTGTTTCCTACAGATGGATCCAGTAACAGAAATCCCCCAGAGAGATGTCCCCGTTCTCTGTATTCCCGGGACTCCACACAGGAACATCATAACATCCTATGGGAACCTCAGGTAGATGGAGTTCAGTGCTGGCATCTCTCTTATGATTAGAACAAACACAGTACCTGTCATATGTTTGGTGACAGAGTACAGTTTTTATTGTGGCCATTCTTATTGTTTTGTGGATCTCATAGGATGTAAGCCAGAGTGATCCTGGAATAGAAGTAAAAGGTGAAGAAACGTATGTGAAGGATAATAGGCCATATGAGGAGGATGAAGTCCCTCCAGAGATCAGCACAGGTGAGTTATAAACACTAAATCCAGAGAAGAGTTCCAGGTTCTCCTTGTTCAGTCACTTCTGAAGAGACATTTAGATTTCTTCAACAGGTGATAAGCAGAGGCTGAAAAACCCTCTTGCAGGAGAAGTGTACGTATGAGATTTTTGGGGTAAGATATACTGTGGCGGTCAGCCCCTCCTGGGCAAAGCGACGTACAGGTACGTCACTCGCCCACAGCCTCTAGGGGGCGATCGCGCGACCCATCGGAGGCGCGCTCCCGCCCCCGCTCGTTCCCTGACATCCCCGCGCGTGTGACTGGCGGCTCTGATGTCCGCCGGCCACTCGCGATCTCCCGCAGGAGAGGGAGAAAGGCAGGCGGCTGATGTAAACACAGCCGTCTGTCATTCTCCCTTAGATCATAGCAGAGGCTATGCGATCCAGCAGGATCGTATGTCTCTGTTATGATCCAACAAGCCACGCCCCTTAACAGTTAGAATCACGCCCCTAGGGACACACTTAACCCCTTAACAAAGCCGCCTGTCACTCTCCCCTGTGTAAAAGCACAGATCACTCGGTCCTGCTATGTAGGACCGTTGATCTGTGCTGTTACACCACTAGCCACATCCAATCACAGTTAGAAACACGCCCCTAGGGACACACTTAACCCCTTGATCACCAATAAAGTTAACCCCTTCCCTGCCAGTGTCATTTTTACAGTAACAGTGCATATGTATAGCACTGATTGCTGTAGTAATGTCACTGGTCCCCCCCAAAAGTATCAAAAATGTCAGTTAGGGGTCCGATCTGTCCGCCGCAATGTCGCAGTCCCGCAAAAAAAATCGCTGATCGCCGCCATTACTAGTTAAAAAAAAAAAACAATAAAAATGACATAAATCTTTCCCGTAGTTAGTAAACGCAATAACTTTTGCGCAAACCAATCAAAATACGCTTATTATGATTTTTTTTTTTACCAAAAATATGTAGCAGAAAACAAATTGGCCTAAAATGTTAAAAAATTTACATTTTTAAATTTTGTTTTGAGAATTTCATATAAAAAAAAATGTGAAAAATATTGTTTTTTCATAATTGTCACTCTTTTTTGGTTTATATCGCAAAAAATAAAAATCACACAGGTGATTAACTACCACCAAATGAAAGCCCTGTTTGTGAGAAAAAAAAAGACATCAATTTAATTTTGGTACAGCGTCGCACAACCGTGCAATCATCCGTTAAAGTCACGCAGTGCCGAATAGCAAAATAGGGCCTGGTCATTGAGCAGCCAAATCCTCCGGGGCTTAAGCTGTTAATAACCTCTTTTTAAGAGAGAATAAATTTAGTTCCTCTAATCTTTTCTCATAGCGGAGCTCCTCCATGCCTCTTAATTTTAACCTTTTTCCTCTTTTTTCCAGATGAGGGACACAGTAGAAGTAACATGGACAGACAGCAACATTCCATTACCTCACCAGATAGTAAAAAGGAAGATGACAATAGACATCTAAGAAATCTTTCAGACCCATATAAATTTTCATGTTCCCAATGTGGGAAATGCTTCAAATTCAAGGCTCACTTCATAGAACACAGGAGAAGTCATTGGGACGAGAAGCTCTTTATCTGTTCTAAGTGCGGAAAATGCTTTAATCTCAAATCCAAAGCACTTACGCATGAGCAGATCCTCCCAGAACTGAAGCAGTGCTTCTGTAACGAGTGCGAGAACTCCTTTGTGACTGACGCATACCTTTTAAATCACCAGAGCGATCATGCCAGGCAATATTCAGTTCCCTCTTCGAATTGCGAGAAAGGTTTTTGTAGTGCGTCGGCTCTGGAAAAACATCAAGAGGTGCATCTGACGGAGAAGCTGTATTCATGCATTCAGTGTGGGAAATGTTTCTCTGAGAAGTCAATGTTGCTTCAGCATGAGAAGGCTCACCTAGAGGAGAAGATGTATTCATGTTCGGACTGCGGAAAAATCTTTACCTGTAACTCCCATTTAGTTATGCATAAGCGTGTCCACACCGGAGAGAAGCCATATTCCTGCTCAGAATGTGGCAAACATTTTAGCCGGAAGTGGCATCTTGAAAACCACCGGAGGTCGCACACAGGAGAGAAGCCATACTTGTGTTCCGACTGTGGGAAACGTTTTAAGACCAAGACGTACCTGGTCGAGCACCGAAGGACTCACACAAAGGAGAAGCCCTATTCCTGTTCGGATTGCGGGAAATCTTTTGCCCATCCATCCGTTCTAGTTAAACACCAAAGGATTCACACGGGGGAAAGGCCTCATTCCTGTTCTCAGTGCGGGAAGTGCTTCACGCAAAAATCCTCTCTCATCGTTCACCAGAGGTCTCACACGGGGGAGAAGCCTTTCTCCTGTTCCGCGTGTGGGAAATGCTTTGCATTTAAGGTGTCTCTGGTGGACCATCTAAAAACACACACAGGGGAGAAGTCGTATTCGTGCTCCGAATGTGGCAAGAGTTTTGTAAAACAGTCGTCTCTTGATGTCCACCGCAAAAGTCACATTAGGGATAATCTGTGTTCATGTCCCCAATGTGACGAGAGCTTCTCCAACAAAGCAACACTCGAAATTCACCGCAGAAGCCACACAGGGAATGAACTGTACTTGTGTTCTGAATGCGGGAAGAGCTTTGTCAGGAAGTCTCTCCTTCTCTTGCACCAAAGAATTCACACAGGGGGTGAAGCCCTATTTATGTTCCCAGTTCGGGAAACGCTTCCCACAGAGACCAACTTTTGTTGAGCATGAACAAGCGCACATTAGGGAGAACGTATTATATGGGCAGTCGTAACGAACGTACAGCAGATGGAACGATGGTCATCACTGATGCCAGATTTTCAGACCTTGCTTCTAGAAAAGGGACCTACAACTTTTTATAATGTGATCTTGGAGACCCCCGTACTACTTTTTATACCTGCTGAGTTGGTGTCCTCTTTTGAGCCGCTCCTGTTCTAAATCTACATGTAATACAGTGCTTCCATAGTATGAAATAGTATATTTATTTTCTCTTTCATGCTGATATGAGAATTCAGACGGGCCACCAGTTGGCCATCATGTTCACCCACAGAAGTTTATCTACAGCCTATACAGTATAAGGCCACCATTGTCCATCCCGTTTATCTACTGTAACTTATCTACAGCATTTAGATTTATTTTTTTTTGTAATTTCAATTTCATTTTATTATTTTTATTAAATAAATAAATACAAATCCAGAAAAAAGCAACGCAATACATAAGAAAAATAGTTGGATTGCTTCGAATTTAATGGTTGTTCACAAAGTTCTTTCACCTAAAGCATGGGTGTCCAACCTTTTGGCTTCTCTGGGCCACATTGAGTGTAGAGAAATTTTCTCGGGCCGCATATAAAATATATACCGTATATACTCGAGTATAAGCCGAGTTTTTCAGCACATTTTTTTGTGCTGAAAACGTCCCCCTAGGGTTATACTCGAGTCAAGAAAAAAAAAAAGTATTTGGCCGCTCCGACGGCTCCGCGTGCGCAATGACTTGTCGGCGCCGGGCGGCGCCATTTTTAAAATGAAGGCGCCTCTGGAACAGGTAAGTGAAACAGATGCACTACCTGCCATTATGCAGGGCTGCGGGCACACTACAAGGGATGCAGTGCTGCGGGCATGGTCCACCTGTACCATGCCCACAGCACTGCATCTCCTGTAGTATGCCCACAACCCCAGATCCTCTTGTACCATGCCAGTACCCTGCATTCTCCTGTACCATGCCAGTACCCTGCATTCTCCTGCACCATGCCAGTACCCTGCATTCTCCTGCACCATGCCAGTACCCTGCATTCTCACCCTAGGCTTATACTCGAGTCAATGATTTTTCCCATCTTTTTGTGATAAAAGTAGGGGCCTCGGCTTATACTCGGGTCGGCTTATACTCGAACATATATGGTACTATAGTTAAGGTATATAAGTAATTAAACGCAGCCGCGCCCTTCCTGAGCTGCCGCCCCCCCCCCCCCCCAGCACTATTTTAACACAACTAGAGGGGATGATCCCTTCTGAGGCAGCCTCTGCCTACAGTTAGTTGGAAGCCGCTGTGGCCGTGCCCCCGACCCGACTTCCGGCCGCATTGCCTGCGGTTCTGGGCCGCATGCGGCCCCCGGGCTGCAGGTTGAACATGCCTGACCTAAAGCAAGGATCCTCAAACTACGGCCCTCCAGCTGTTGCGGAACTACACATCCCATGAGGCATTGTAAAACTCTGACATTCACAGACATGACTAGGCATGATGGGAATTGTAGTTCCTGAACAACTGGAAGGCCATAGTTTGAAGTCCCCCGCCCTAAAGTTATCTTGGTGCTAAGAAATGTCTATCCATGACATAACAGTGGGTAAAGTCTATAAACTGTTGTTCCTAGGACATATAGGTAAAATAATGACTGCGTGTTAAATAAATAATTAATGCAAGACTGTGATAACGAGATCTCCAAAGAAAAATGTTGTGGTGGTCTTTCTTTCTTCTCAGTTAGGAATACATGATTCGATCAGGGGGCTACATTTACTCAAAAACTGGTGGACCGGAAGGATTTGCCCCCTTAACCACTTAAGCCCCGGAGGATTTGGCTGCTCAAAGACCAGGGCCTATTTTGCTATTCGGCACTGCGTTACTTTAACTGACAGTTGCGCGGTCGTGCGACGCTGTACCCAAATGAAATTGACGTTCTTTTTTTCCTCACAAACAGAGCTTTCTTTTGGTGCTATTTGATCACCTGTGCGATTTTTATTTTTTGCGCTGTAAACAAAAAAAGAGTGTCAATTTTGAAAAAATAACAATATTTTTCAAATTTTTTTTATATGAAATTCCCCCCCAAAAAATGTAAAAATCATAATTTTTTAACATTTTAGGCCAATTTGTTGTCTGCTACATATTTTTGGTAAAAAAAATCGCAATAAGCATATTTTGATTGGTTTGCGCAAAAGTTATCGCGTTTACTATCTAAGGTAAAGATTTCTGTCACTTTTATTGTTTTTTTTTTTTTTTTTTACTAGTAATGGCGGCAATCTGCGTTTTTTTTTTTTGCGGGACTGCGACATTGTGGCGGACAGATTGGACCTCTGACTGACATTTTTGACACTTGTGGGGGTACCAGTGACATTACTACAGTAATCAGTGCTATAAATATGCACTGTTACTGGTAATAATGGTAATAATGACACTGGCAGGGAAGGGGTTTACACTGTGGGTGATTAAGGGTTTAAATGTGAGCCTAGGGGAGTGATTTTAACTGTGGGGGGGGGGGGGGGGGCGTGGCTTGTGAAATGATCACAGAGACCTGTGATCCTATATAGAAGGATCATAGGCGCTCTGTGATCATTCCAGATAAAAGAACGGTCTGCTGTGTTTACAACAGCTGACCATTCTTCTCTCTCAGCGGGGAACGATCGCGGGTGGCTGGCGGCAATCAGAGCTGCCTGCCCCGTGCATCGGAGTCCCCACTGCCGAGTGGGGGCGGGAGCGCCCCCCGGCGGCGGCATGCGCTCGCCCCCTAGCTGCAGGTGCGCTACCGACGTAGCCCTTCATCGGTTCGCGCAGGAGGGCCAGCCTGCCGCAGTATATATGCGGTCGGCGGTCTTGAACCGGTTAAAGTGGTTGTAAACCCTCCCATATACCCAGTGAACTGACTGGCCTCAGGTGATACACAGAGAAGAAACAAATCTTTCTATACAAGTTGTACCTGTTAATCTAAAGCCATCTGTCCCCTACAGCCATTCAGCGTGCAGAATTTACACAGGATCTCTCAGCTCAGAAAAGCAGAGGTCTGAGAGCTGATTGGAGGGAAGGGACACACCCCCCTTCACATAGCACGAGGGAACAGAACTGAGGCGGTCAATCAGCTGGAGGTCCCTCCTTGTCACCATTTTTCTCTTGGTGTCAGGAAAACTTGTCAAAAGTGACTCATGCTGATAGCAGAATAACAAGGTAATGAACAGAAATGACAGTGCTCTGGATTGGCAAAAGGACACACTATAGAGGGATATGCTTTGTTAATACATCTTCTCTGAGGTTTACAGCCACTTTAATGAGGATTGTATTCAAATATTTACAGATGTAGTTCATACAAAAGTACATGGGCTGCCTTCCTAAAAGATAATAACACAACAGTTCCTTCTGGTGAAAAACCATATTACCAATATCTGATCCCCTCTACCTATAGGTGGTATTTACCCCTTTATACAGTTTCTAGTAGTTCTAATAAGATTCATGTGTGTGAAATGTTTTACAGAAATAGCAAAAGCTATCAAGAAATTCTGAAACTCGAAGAGTGCAAGAAAGGAGACCGGGTGTACCCTGACCTGACTAGGGTGCCCGGTGTGACCTGACTAGGGTGCCAGGTGTACCTAGACCTGACTAGGGTGCCAGGTGTACCCAGACCTGAATAGGGTGCCAGGTGTACCTAGACCTGAATAGGGTGCCAGGTGTACCCAGACCTGAATAGGGTGCCAGGTGTACCCAGACCTGAATAGGGTGCCAGGTGTACCTAGACCTGACTAGGGTGCCAGGTGTACCCAGACCTGAATAGGGTGCCAGGTGTACCCAGACCTGAATAGGGTGCCAGGTGTACCCAGACCTGAATAGGGTGCCAGGTGTACCTAGACCTGACTAGGGTGCCCGGTGTACCCAGACCTGAATAGGGTGCCAGGTGTACCCAGACCTGACTAGGGTGCCCGGTGTGACCTGACTAGGGTACCAGGTGTACCTAGACCTGACTAGGGTGCCAGGTGTTACCTGGCTAAGATGCCAGATGTACCTAGACCTGACTAGGGTGCCAGGTGTAACCTGACTAGGGTGCCAGGTGTACTTAGACCTGACTAGGGTGCCAGGTGTTACCTGACTAGGGTGCCAGGGGTACCTAGACCTGACTAGGGTGCCAGGTGTACCTAGACCTGACTAGGGTTCCAGGTGTACCTAGACCTGACTAGGGTGCCAGGTGTGACCTGACTAGGGTGCCAGGTGTGACATGACTAGGGTGCCAGGTGTGACCTGACTAGGGTGCCAGGTGTGACCTGACTAGGGTGCCAGGTGTGACCTGACTAGGGTGCCAGGTGTACCTAGACCTGACTAGGGTGCCAGGTGTGACCTGACTAGGGTGCCAGGTGTTACCTGACTAGGGTGCCAGGTGTTACCTGACTAGGGTGCCAGGTGTGACCTGATTAGGGTGCCAGGTGTACCTAGACCTGACTAGGGTGCCCGGTGTGACCTGACTAGGGTGCCAGGTGTACCTAGACCTGACTAGGGTGCCAGGTGTTACCTGGCTAAGGTGCCAGATGTACCTAGACCTGACTAGGGTGCCAGGTGTAACCTGACTAGGGTGCCAGGTGTACTTAGACCTGACTAGGGTGCCAGGTGTTACCTGACTAGGGTGCCAGGGGTACCTAGACCTGACTAGGGTGCCAGGTGTACCTAGACCTGACTAGGGTTCCAGGTGTACCTAGACCTGACTAGGGTGCCAGGTGTGACCTGACTAGGGTGCCAGGTGTGACCTGACTAGGGTGCCAGGTGTACCTAGACCTGACTAGGGTGCCAGGTGTTACCTGACTAGGGTGCCAGGTGTTACCTGACTAGGGTGCAAGGTGTGACCTGACTAGGGTGCCAGGTGTTACCTGACTAGGGTGCCAGGTGTACCTAGACCTGACTAGGGTGCCAGGTGTGACCTGACTAGGGTGCCAGGTGAGACCTGACTAGGGTACCTGGTATAACTGGATCTTACCAGGGTGCCACATGTAACCTCATTTTACTAGAGTGTCAGGTGTACCCCCAACCTGACTAGTGTAACTGGTGTACCCCCAACCTGACTAGTGTAACTGGTGTACCCCCAACCTGACTAGTGTAACTGGTGTACCCCCAACCTGACTAGGGTCACAAATTTACCATGACCTGACTAGATACAGTAAGTAGTTATAACCTGGTTTTACTAGGGTGCCTGGTTTACCATAACATGACTGGGGTGCCAAGTGTAACCTGACCTGACTATGGTGCTAGTTGTACCCTAACCTCACTGGGGTGTCAGGTATACTCTGACCTAACTAGGGTACCAGTTGTACCTTGACCTGACTAGGGTGGCAGATGTAGCAGGATGCCTGGTTGACCTGACTGGAATGGCAAGTGTACCCTGACCAGAATAAGGTGACAGATGTAACCTGCTTTTAAAGGGGTGCCTGGTGTACCCTGATCTGACTATAATTCCAGTAGTACCCGGCAGTGCCATCTTAAGAGCATTAAAGGGCCCCGGGCAATGCAGTGCACTGGGGCCCCGCCTACACAATCACCCACGAGAATAAAAATGCAAATTATCGATAAGGCGATATTTATTGGTACAGCAGTGCCATGACAGTTTCCAAGTTCTGTGGCTGGGTCCGATGAATACACACACAGACGGGAGTCAGACTCGACTGTCCTGTGTGTGCCTGTTCCCGTAGCAGAGCCAACAGGCGCTTGCCACCTGCTAAGTTCGGCAGCAGGATGCACATGGGAATCGGGACTAATGCTTGGCTGGGGCTGGGTCGCTGGGCAGGTGGGGCCCCTGGGCAACTGCCCAGCATGCCCATTCAGTAAGATGGCCCTGGTACCTGGACCTGACTAGGGTACCATGTGTACCCTGACCTGACTAGGATGCCACGTTTACCCTGATCTGACTAGGGTGCCATTTGAACCCTGACCCAGTTGGGGTGGCAAGTGTTCCCTAACCTGACTAGGGTGGCCAATGTAACCTGCTTTAATGGGGTGTCTTGTGTTTCTGGACCTGACTAGGGTGCCTCATGTAGCCTGCTCTTACTAGGATTTCAGGTGTACCTGGGCTTGACTAGGATGCCAGGTGTGCCCAGACCTGATTAGGGTACCTGCTGTAACCTGGTTCTTCTAGGTTACAAATGTAACCTCATTTGACTAGGGTGTCAGGTGTAGCCTGGTTTTACAAGGATGCCTGGAGTACCCTGACCTGACTAAAGCCTCGTACACACGTACCGATTGTCGGCCGTAAATATTCGGCAGGCGACCGATCGGCCGATTGTAGGCTTGTTAGTATGATGCTTCCGACAGCCGACAGCGCATTTTCGGCCGAACAGAATCTGTCATGCAGGCAGTAAAATTTTTGTTGGCCAACACCAGAACGGCCGATTGTTCACCAGTCAGTACAGATTTCGGCCAACCGACAGCAGATTAGCAAGACTGGGCATGCTCAGAAAAGAAAAAAGACAAGGAAAGTTAACCATCACATGACATCACTTCTGCAGTCGGCTGTTGTTGGCCGACAAAATTCGTGTGCAGTCTTTTGCAGTTTTCAACAGACACGACAGCCCTGGACAAAAGACGGCCGATCGTTCGGCCGATGATCAGTACGTGTGTACGGGGCTTAAGTTGCCATTGGTAGCTGACCTGTCTGGGGTGACTGGGACACTGATAGGCGGCACTGATGAGGCTGCACTGGTGGGCAATGATGAGGCTCCACTGATAGGGAACTGATGAGGCTTCACTAATAAGGCACTGATAAGACTGCTCTGATGAGGCAATGATTAGGCTGTACTAATAAGTTGGCACTAATGAGGCTGCACTGATAGGACACTGATAAGGTGGCACTGATGAGGCTGCACTGATAGGACACTGATAAGGCTGTACTGATAAGGTGGCTCTGATGAGGCTGCACTGATAGAACACTGATGAGGATGGACTGATAGGACACTAATGAGGCTGCACTGATAAGGCGGCATCGATGAGGCTGCACTGATAAGACACTGATGAGGATGGATTTATAGGACACTAATGTGGCTGCACTGATAGGACACTGATAAGGCTGTACTGATGAGGTGGCTCTGATGAGGCTGCACTGATAGGACCCTGATGAGGATGGACTGAAAGGACACTAATGAGGCTGCACTCATAAGGCGGCAGCGATGAGGCTGCACTGATAAGACACTGATGAGGATGGACTGATAGGACACTAATGAGGCTGCACTGATAAGGCGGCACCGATGAGGCTGCACTGATAAGACACTGATGAGGATGGACTGATAGGACACTAATGAGGCTGCACTGATAAGGCGGCACCGATGAGGCTGCAATGATAAGACACTGATGAGGATGGACTGATAGGACACTAATGAGGCTGCACTGATAGGACACTGATGAGGATGGACTGATAAGGCGGCACTGATGAGGCTGCACTGATAGGACAATAGAGCCTAACCTGACTAGGGTGTCCGATGTAACGTGCCTGGTGTACCCTGACCTGAATAGAATGCCTCATGTAGCCTGGTCTTACTAGGACTCCAGGTGTACCTGGACATTACTAGGGTGCCAGGTATGCCTGACCTGTCTGGGGTGACAACTGTTCGCTACACCAGCTGTAGCCTCACCTGACTAGGATGCCATTTGAACCCTGAACTGATAAGGGTCCCTGGTCTAACCCTGTCCTACTAGAGTGCATGGTATACCCTTATTTGACTAGGGGGTCAGGGGTAACCTCGGAACACTATTGGGCAGACCCCACCCAAAACTGTTAAAGGGTGACTTTGCTCTTGCAAAATAATCATGGATAGAATTGGTGATCCCACTGATATGAGACATGTGCACTCCATGGAGTACCTCTCACAGTTCATCAAGATAACGGTGCACTTCATTCCCAATGACTCATTCATGACTGAATCCGTACCGCCCAACTTTCTGAGATGGGAATGAGAAACACCTATTAGCAAAAGTATGTAGGCATAAGAGACACCCCCCTGCCACGTCATGCTTAACCACTTCACCCCGGAAGGATTTGCCCCCTTAACCACTTGCCGACCGCCGCAAGTACATATACTGCGGCGGTCAGCCCCTCACAGGCAAAGTGACGTATCGGTACGTCACTCGCCTGTGAGGGTCTAGGGAGCGAGCGCGCGCCACCGGATGCGCGCTCCCACTCCCGCTCGGTCACGGACCCCCCCCCCCCCCCCCGCACTTGTGCCCGGCAGACCCGATGTCCGCCGGGCACTCAGGATCGTCGGTTACACTGGGAGAAAGGCAGGCGGCTAATGTAAACAAAGCCGCCTGTCATTCTCCCTTGTGTAAGAATGGAGATCATACGGTCCTGCTATGTAGTACCGTTGATCATTGCTCTTACACCTCAAGCCACAGCCAATCACAGTTAGAAGCACGCCCCTAGGGACACACTTAACCCCTCCCTCTCAAAAAAAGTTAACCCCTTCACTGCCAGTGTAATTTTTACAGTAACAGTGCATATGCATAGCACTGATTACTGTAGTAATGTCACTGGTAACCCCAAAAGTGTCAAAAATGTCAGTCAAGGGTCCGATCTGTCCGCCGTCATGTCGCAGTCCCGTAAAAAAAATCGCAGATCGCCGCCATTACTCGTTAAAAAAAAAAAAACAATAAAAATGGCAAAAATCTTTCCCTTAGTTAGTAAACACAATAACTTTTTCGCAAACCAATCAAAATTCGCTTATTGCGATTTTTTTTTTTACCAAACATATGTAGCAGAAAACAAATTGGCCTAAAATGTTAAAAAATTTTGATTTTTACATTTTTTGGGGGGAATTTCATATAAAAAAATGTGAAAAATATTGTTATTTTTTCAAAATTGTCGCTCTTTTTTTGTTTATAGCGCAAAAAGTAAAAATCACACAGGTGATCAAATAGCACCAAAAGAAAGCTCTGTTTGTGGGGGAAAAAAGGACGTCAATTTAATTTGGGTGCAGCGTCGAATGACCGCGCAATTGTCCGTTAAATTAACGCAGTGCCGAATCGCAAAATATGGCCTGGTCAGGAATGGGGTAAAATCTTCCGGTCTTAAAGCGGTTAAAAACACGCTCATTGTAAATTTTTTTTTGTAAAAGACATGTAGCTAAATACATTTTGGCCTAAATATATGACAAAAATTGAATATATTGGATATTTTTTAACTGTCAAAGTAGAAAAATAATGTTATTTTTTCAAAATTGTCGCATTGTTTTATTAATATCGCAAAAAATAAAAATCGCAGAGGTGATCAAATACCACCAAAAGAAAGCTCTGTTTGTGGGAAAAAAAGGACGTAAATTTTGTTTGGGTATGGTATTGCATGACCGCGCAATTGTCAGTTAAAGTCGCACAGTACCGAATCGCAAGAAGTGGCCCAGACGTAAGACAGCAAAATCCTCCGGTGGTAAAGTGGTTAAATGCTTAACCATTTCACCCCGGAAATGATTTGCCCCCTTAATGACCAGGCCATTTTCTGCAATACAGCACTGCGTTATTTTAATTGACAATATCGCGGTTGTGCGACGCTGTACCCGAATACATATTTTTTCCCCAAAAACAGAGCTTTCTTTTGGTGGTATTTGATCACCTGTGCGATTTTTATTTCTTGCGCTATAAACAAAAAAGAGCGACAATTTAAAAAAAAAATAAAATAATATTTTTTTACTATAATTGCTATAAAACACAGCCAATAAAAAAAAAAAATCGAATTTTTTCATCATTTTAGGATAATTGTATTCTGCTACATATTTTTGGTAAACAAAAAAAAAATCCCAATAAGTGTATATCGATATCGTTTTAAAATTAATAAGGATGACAAATAAACTACTTCCGGTCACTTCCGCCCTGTGGCTCCCTCAACTTCCGTTGTGTGCGTTCCACAGCCCAGCAGCTTCCTTGGTTACTATAGTGACGCTCAGCGGAATGATTAACAATCTTCTGGAGTAGAAAATAGTGACAGGGAGCTGTTTATTCCAGAGCCACCGCTAGAGGGCAAACGTCTGCCGTGTGAAAGGAGGAAATGTCCTCGGTGCCATTTTACTGTAGACCACAGTGAACCCTTTTTATGCAACTCAGTGAAATAAAAACAGTTTTGCCCACCACTGAGTCTGACTCATTTAGTCTTTACCAGATGCATTGTTCAGGTCCCACAAATAAAAGTAATTCTCTACTTATGAGTTTGTTATTTAATGCAGGAGGAGTGGTGGCCATTTTGTCGTAGCCCACAGAAAGGAAAAAAGCTTATATCCAGGCTACAAACCCTGCTGGGAGAGTGAAGAAGGTAAATAATGTGTTCTTTTTGAAGGAGAAATGAGTCCCAGCACCCTGGGAAGTCTGGTCATGTGATGTTGTGGGTCAGGTGGCATGTCCTCTGTAATCAGGGGTCAGCAGGTTTTGCAGGGGGGGATCAGCCTCCTCTGGTGTATTGGGGGGTCTAGAGGTATAAATATTATCGGGGCCTCTTTTTAATTTTACTATTTAATTCTGCGGAGGACCGCGGACGATCTGTCCGTCTTTCACGCCACCACCGAGTCATTATGTCTTCTGCCGCATTGAGCGCAATGAAAATAATTGTTTATGTCTCCTAGAAGATATATTTTATCATCACATTTCCTCTGCTTCTCATATACAACCCAACTATCACTAGAGGTAGAAGAACCCGTCCTATTCACAGACAGAAGAGTCCATGTTTAGGAATAACACCCCTCCCTCGTCTGGAACAGAGACCTTCATGTGATCCAAACTGCCACTTCTATGGCCACCGGGTTACCCAACTGCCAGCCCATATGGGAACCAGGGAGCCAAACGTGGCATCTGCCAAACTCTAAAGAGCTCCATGTTAATCCAGTTTACTTTGCTCTTTGCAGACCAGCATTGT
Source organism: Pelophylax lessonae (assembly GCF_965119305.1). Taxonomy (NCBI): domain Eukaryota; kingdom Metazoa; phylum Chordata; class Amphibia; order Anura; family Ranidae; genus Pelophylax; species Pelophylax lessonae. Next base: position 251,657,059 of record NC_138776.1, read on the forward strand.
CCTCTAAGCACCAACCTGGACGCCATGATGGAGGACCGGCCGCCCCTCACATCACCGGGTAAGAGGAGACTTTCATTTCTTGTAAAGGAGAGAAGAGTATTGAGGATCCCCCCTAGATTGGCCTTTCTCATCCTTTTTAACATGGAAGAACCTCTGAAATAACTTTCTGGTGTTGAAGAACCCCTACTAATTATTACAATTTCTACAACGCGTGGTACCATGGGGTGAACAGTAAGTTGTAGGTAGAAGAATGAATAAATCAATAAGGAATATGGCATACATTGGGGCTGATTTACTAAAACTGGAGAGTGCAAAATCTGGTGCAGATCTGCATAGAAACCAATCAGCTTCCAGGTATTTTTCTGTCAAAGCTTGATTGAACATGCTGAAGTTAGAAGCTGATTGGCTACCATGCACAGCTGCACCGGATTTTGCACTCTACAGTTTTAGTAAATCAACCCCATGTTGTATTTGACACCCAGGGCTTGTATGCCCCTTACATTGGAGGTCAGTGGGAAGAATGCCCCTTACATTGGTGGTCAGTGGGAAGAATGCCCCTTAGGTTGGTGGTTGATGGCAAGAATGCTCCTTACATTGGTGATCAGTAAGATGAATATTTTTACATTGGTGGTCAGTAGGAAGAATAATTCTTACACTGATGATCAGTGGGAACAATGCCCCTTACATTGGTGATCAGTGGGAAGAATGCTCCTTACATTGGTGGTCATTGGGAAGAATGCTCCTTACATTGATGATCAGTGGGAAGAATGCCCCTTACATTGGTGATCAGTGGGAAGAATGTCCCTTACATTGGTGATCAGTGGGAAGAATGCTCCTTACATTGGTGATCAGTGGGAAGAATGTCCCTTACATTGGTGATCAGTGGGAAGAATGCTCCTTACATTGGTGATCAGTGGGAAGAATGCCCCTTACATTGGTGATCAGTGGGAAGAATGTTCCTTACATTGATGATCGGTGGGAAGAATGCCCCTTACATTGATGATCAGTGGGAATAATGTCCCTTACATTGGTGATCAGTGGGAAGAATGCTCCTTACATTGGTGATCAGTGGGAAGAATGCCCCTTATGTTGGTGATCAGTGGGAAGAATGCTCCTTACATTGGTGATCAGTGGGAAGAATGTTCCTTACATTGATGATCGGTGGGAAGAATGCCCCTTACATTGGTGGTCAGTGGGAAGAATGCCCCTTATGTTGGTGATCAGTGGGAAGAATGCTCCTTACATTGGTGATCAGTGGGAAGAATGCCCCTTATGTTGGTGATCAGTGGGAAGAATGCTCCTTACATTGGTGATCAGTGGGAAGAATGCTCCTTACATTGATGATCAGTGGGAAGAATGCCCCTTACATTGTTGATTAGTGGGAAGAATGCCCCTTACATTGGTGGTCAGTGGGAAGAATGCTCCTTACATTGGTAAACAGTGGGAAGAATGCTCCTTACATTGGTGATCAGTGGGAAGAATGCTCCTTACATTGGGGATCAGTGGGAAGAATGCTCCTTACATTGATGATCAGTGGGAAGAATGCCCCTTACATTGATGATCAGTGGGAAGAATGCCCCTTACATTGGGGATCAGTGGGAAGAATGCTCCTTACATTGGTAAACAGTGGGAAGAATGCTCCTTACATTGGTGATCAGTGGGAAGAATGCTCCTTACATTGGGGATCAGTGGGAAGAATGCTCCTTACATTGATGATCAGTGGGAAGAATGCCCCTTACATTGATGATCAGTGGGAAGAATGCTCCTTACATTGGTGATCAGTGGGAAGAATGCTCCTTACATTGGGGATCAGTGGGAAGAATGCTCCTTACATTGATGATCAGTGGGAAGAATGCCCCTTACATTGATGATCAGTGGGAAGAATGCTCCTTACATTGGTGATCAGTGGGAAGAATGTCCCTTACATTGGTGATCAGTGGGAAGAATGCTCCTTACATTGGTGGTCAGTGGGAAGAATGCCCCTTACATTGATGATCAGTGGGAAGAATGTCCCTTACATTGGTGGTCAGTGGGAAGAATGCCCCTTACATTGATGATCAGTGGGAAGAATGCTCCTTACATTGGTGATCAGTGGGAAGAATGCTCCTTACATTGGTGATCAGTGGGAAGAATGCTCCTTACATTGGTGATCAGTGGGAAGAATGCTCCTTACATTGGTAATCAGTGGGAAGAATGCTCCTTACATTATTGATCAGTGGTAAAAATGTCCCTTTCATTGGTGATCAGTGGGAAGAATGCTCTTTACATTGGTGATCAGTGGGAAGAATATATTTTAAAGTATTGGTCACTAGGAAGAACAGAGAAAGCTAAAAAGATCATAAGTGTCATTGGTTACTTATCTGAGAGGCATAAATTACTCATTGCCCAAAGAACCTCCAACAAACTTTGAGGGAACCCTGAGGTTCTACGGAACCTTAGTTGAGAAAGGCTGACCTAGATACACACATCCTCTGATATAAAGACATAGAACCAATGTATTCAGTCAGTGTGTGTGTTTCCTACAGATGGATCCAGTAACAGAAACCCCCCAGAGAGATGTCCCCGTCCTCTGTATTCCCGGGACTCCACACAGGAAGATCAGGAGATCCCTCAGGAGGATCAGGTAGAAGATCAGGTAGATATAAGCAAAAGTCTCAGATACATTCTAATCTCTGAAAGCAGAACCCCAGGCAAAATGTTTTTGTTTAGTGTTGGACAGAATGGAGAAGAATGAGAACCATTGTTGGAATTTTATTGCTAATGCAGGAGTGCCAGCACTATGGAGGACAATGAGAAGGCTTGAGGTGTGTTCTGGACCAAGCTAAAGGCCCGTACACACGAGTAGAAATTTGGCCGGGAAATTTCGTCCGACGACCGATCTGACGATTTTCGGCTTCTTAGTATGGTGCTCCTGACAACCGACTCCGACTTTTGGGCCGAAAAAATCCTGGTGTGCAGGCTATATAATTTTTGTCGACCATCAAAACACGTCCGATTTTCGTCTCATTAGTACAGATTTCGATGGGGAAAAATCTTATGAGCAAGACTAGGCATGCTCAGAGATGAAAGAACACTTAGAAAGGAATCCAACACATGACATCACTTCTGAAGTAGAATTCTGTCGTGCGGGAAAATTCGTGTGCAGTCTAGAGCACATTCCAACCAACAGACACCACTCTGGACAAAAGACGGATGACCGGTCGGTGGAAATTCGTTGCGCGTGTACGGGGCTTTAGTTGCTGCTTCTGCACAGAAGTTTGAGCATCTGTCAAAGGCACTGAAAGTGGTTGGCTCAACCCACTTCTTTCCTAGTAGTCCCGGACTACTGAAGTCAAGTCGGTTCTGTGTAAGGGCGGAGTCTCCGGGAGAAACCTTTGCCTCTGGAATAAATCAAGCTAGTCAGAGTGTGATTTAAAGGTCTTCTAGTCCGTTTATTACATTTCAAAACTATATATACAGGCATCACCAAAAGGGGGGTGGTCTAGGGTAACTTCCTTATAAGGGGGTATAAACTGATCAATTCCAAGCTATAGGAAATGCTCCATTTACGGAGATTAACTTATTAAGTAGATTCTATTGGTTAATAAAGAGAGTTAAACATTTCTGATCTCATACGAAGAAATTGGAACTAAAGGGGACAACATCTACAGGAAACAGATAGTACAATTAGAACATGCCATAATGTGTTAATTGCGAGATACGTGCAACAATAATTGTCTGAAATGGAGTTTAAACAAATAGCAAAGTATATATATATATATATATATATATATATATATATATATACAAAATGGAGGAGCATGCTCCACGCTCCTTCAGGCACCTAAACCAGAAGACCAACTGAACTACACCACAAATCCTTCGGCAGCTTAAACAGTCCCCATATATGTATGTCATCTATGTATCTTTCTGTTTGCCTGGAGCTCAGCTTTAATCTCTAAGAAGAAATCAAACTCTTGAGCTATTATTCAGAATATTGGGAGTAATTAACTCAAACGGAAGCAGACATAATCTGGAGCAGCTGTGTGTGGGAACCAATCAGTTTCTATCCTCAGCTAGAAAATGAAAGCTAGAAGCTGATTGGTTGCCACACAGCTGCTCCAGATTCTGTCTGCCTCCATTTGAGTAAATTCCCCCCCCCATGTTTCTTATGCAGGTTGATGGCCTGATTATCAAAGTTGAAGAAGATGAGATGTTCATGATGGAGGAGGAATCAGAGGAGGACAACGAATATGTTATGATCAAAGAGGAGGAAATTCCTGTGGAGATCGGCAAAGGTGAGTAATTATATAAACCCATTCATTTTTTTAAAGAAGATTTCATTCCTGGTTTAGTCATTGGAGGCCACAGCCCTGATTTAAAAGCAGAGCTGTGTCCTCCAGAGACCGCATGGTGAGAATAAAATATCCTATTTTTACAGCTTCAACGTGCTTTTTTGAAGCTTGGCAAATGTCCTGTGTGTGTTGATTTTCTGTTTGTTTTAAAAGGACCCAGTAGCACCCCCACTCAGCAGATCCCTAGCTCATTATTACCTCTGTTAAGCAGATCCCTAGCCCATTAGTACCCCCACAGCAGATCCCTTGCTCATTATTACCTTTGTTCAGCAGATTTCCAGCCCATTAGTACCCCCACTCAGCAGATCCGTAGCTCTTTATTACCTCTGTTTAGCAGATTCCTAGCTCATTAGTACCCTCACTCAGCAGATCCCTTGCTCATTATTACCTTTGTTCAGCAGATCTCCAGCTCATTAGTACCCACACTCAGCAGATCCCCAGCTCATTATTATCTCTGTTCAGCAGATCCCTAGCTCATTAGTACCCTCACTCAGCAGATTCATAGCTCAATATTACCTCTGTTCAGCAGATCCCCAGATCATTAGTACCCTCACTCAGCAGATTCATAGCTCAATATTACCTCTGTTCAGCAGATCACCAGTTCATTAGTACCCCCCACTCAGCAGATCCCTAACTCATTATTACCTCTGTTTAGCCGATCCCTAGCTCATCAGTACGTACCCCCATTCAGCAGATTCCCCAGCTCATTATTACCTCTGTTCAGCAGATCCCCAGCTCATTAATAACCTCGCTCAGCAGATTCCTATCTCATTATTACCTCTGTTCAGCAGATCCCCAGCTCATTAGTACCCTCACTCAGCAGATTCCTAGCTCATTATTATCTCTGTTCAGCAGATCCCCAGCTCATTAGTACCCTCACTCAGCATATTCCTAGTTCATTATTACCTCTGTTCAGCAGATCCCTAGCTTATTAGTACCCCCACTCAGCAGATCCCTAGCTCATTATTACCTCTGTTCAGCAGATCCCTAGCTCATTAGTACCCCCATGTAGCAGATCCCCAGTTCATTAGTACCCTCAATCAGCAGATTCCTAGCTCATTATTACCTCTATTTAGCAGATCCCCAGCTCATTAGAACCCCTGTTCAGCAGATCCCGTGCTCAGTGGTAACCCCCAGCTCTGCTGACGCCCCAGTCAGTAGTACCATTAGCATTGCTAATCTCCCACTTAGTAGTAACCCCCAGCTCTGCTGATCCCCCACTCAGTGGTAACCCCCAGCTCTGCTGACCTCCCACTCAGTGGTAACCCCCAGTTCTGCTGCTCCTCTGGTTTGCTGATCCTCCTCTCTCTCTGGTCCCCCCTCACCTTTCACTATGTTCCTCCCATGCTGCACACCGCATGTAACATCTCTAGTTTCTCTGGCTCTGGTCCCCCATCTCTGCTGATCCTCTGCTGCTCAGTCCTCTTTCTCCGTTCCCCGCTCACCTTCTGCTATAGCGTTTCCATGTTGCACACCACATGTGCCATCTGCTAGTTGCTCTGCTCCAGTCTGGATCCTGCTCACCTTCCTGCTGCTCCACCCTGCGCACCAGATGCGACGTCTGCAGCAGGCACTCCCAGAATATATACACATGAACCAAAAGTGATTGATGATGACGTCTTTCCGGTTCACTTGTTGGTTTCCTAGTGCATCATGGGCAGTGGCGGCCCATCCATTGGGGGTGCAGGGGCGCCGCCCCCTATCTATGCATCCGGCCCCCTAATCTACATGCAGGGCGCTGGACGCATGGATTCCAATGGGGTTTTTTGTTTTGAAGCACATGATTAGAGCCAGAGGCACTAATAGGCTTCAAAAAAGGGTGGGCTCAGGGCGCAGAGCACTGCGCCCTGAGCCCACCTAGTTGTGTGACAATAGCGAATGAATATTGTCACACGGATCCTCCTCCTGGCCAATGAGAAAGCGGGTCCTGAGACCTGTTTCCCGATTGTTCGAAAATAGAAGCCATGCCATTGGCCAAGGAGGAGGGAGGAGACAGGAGACGCAGAAGATTGAGGGGGAAGCCGCCGATGCTGCTGCCTGCCCGTCCTCCACTTGTCCAGGGTGAGTGAGCCGGCGACGGGGGGGGGGGGGGGATGGTGTGTGGGCTGGTGTGATCTGGAGGGGGGGTATGGTGTGGTCCGTCCGCCTCCCCCCCGGCCCATGGAGCACCAGCCGCCACTGATCCTGGGATTTCTCATCCCTGCAATACCTCCAAAACAAAGTGAAACTAAAGCTGAACAAAAGCCTCTCAAAAGCTGCAGATGGTGTAAGTGAGCATTGTGAGACTTCTATGGAGGCTTTGGAGACACTTTGAAGCAGCAAAAAATAATATTTTCAGCAAAGCAAACACAATGTGTGAACAGGACTGTAAGGTAACCATTATATTTAGTGACAGGAGTTTTGATTGGCATTCAAATCGCTTTAAAAAAGAGTGTCCAATGCCACATTTTGAAGCAAGTGTCAACGAACCCTATATTATTTAAATCCACTTTGTGTACACCAAATGCCTTTAAAACTCTCGATGCTACCTTGTAAAAGTAGCAGTGACATCATCACAGTACTGGACATAGCCTGTGCAGAGAGCAGAGCTTTGGGAGGGGCCCAGCAGGCTCCACCCACTACAGGCTGTCTGCAGAAAACTACAGGATGGGGTGGAGACCAGACCAGTTACCCTGCACAAGGGGAGAGAGCAGCAGTGACTGGTCTTTATCTCCACAGAGCCAAAGTTTCTCACTGGATTACTGCTCCAATCTGGAAGACATACCAACATACTGGAAGACTGTTCCAATCTGGAATACACAAAGCACCCCAAGATTCTATAAGAATACACATGCCAAATGTGTTTAGACAATATTTGGTTATCCCATAGTTCAGCCTGAAAGAATACAGAATATGTCTTATATCAAACAACACAACCAAAAATACATCCAGAAAAATTAGCTTTTCGAAGATGGTTGAGATGTGGAGCACCTTGAGTGGTTTGTTGAAGGGATTATGGACATGTTGTTGTTTTACCTTGCTCATCTGATTCTGTATGTTTCCTACAGACGAACCCTGTAACAGGAATACCCCAGAGAGATCTCCTCCATTATCCTGGGATTCTACACAGGAAAAACACAAGATGCAACTGGACCCTCAGGTAGGTGGAGGACAGTTTAGTATATGAGGTAGTTGTATATTGACTTCTTTTGTCCCTGGTGGTTCTCCCAACAAACGTTCAGATTTGTGACGTTGGTTCAAAAGAATGTGTGCTCGACTGTGTTCACCTTTGCCCTGTGGGCAAAACTTTCCGCTAGTGGTTCTAACCACTAAAAACATTCTGTTAGTCATAGTTTGTATAGTTTACTTTTTTTGTTGTTTTGTGTTATTCAGGTTAACAGTTTTAAAAAAGTTAAAGCGGAACCAGGGAGCTACGAAGAGAAGGATGTGAAGGGTGATGAGTCATGTATGGATGAGGAAGGTCCTCCAGAGATCAGCACAGGTGAGTAATAAACAGTAAATCCAGAGAAGAGTCCCAGATCCTCCTCGTTCAGTCACTACAACAATCTCTTCTTCTCCCCCCTCCTCTGTCAGTAGACAGGAATAAGGAGACAGTATGTGCCCAGTGGGGAAGTCATCAACCTCTATTAGACTCCCGCTCCCCACCTCACTTTAAGTCAATACATTGGCTATACTGTTCATTTGTACATTATATCATTTTGGGATGGGGGTGTTTGGGATCCCCCTGTAGTGCAGCTTGCTTGAGTGCCATGAAAGGTCTTTTCCTTTCTGCCTTCATAGGTCAGCGCATGTTATACTTACATTTTTTTTTTTTTCACAGTGCCTGAAGACACATTGGAGAAAAATTTCAAAGTTGAAGAGGATGAAGTAAGATGTGTGAAGATTGAAGATGATGACATTGGTGTAGAGATCAGCACAGGTGAGTAATTGTTTTGCTTTGCGTCTTTTTAAGGTCCGTGCGGTAAACCATAAAATTAAAACCTCTGTAGTGCACTAATGTGCTTTTACTAAATGAAAATGCTGCACATACAAACTATCACAATTTTAGGGATACAGTACAAGACTGACAGACATTACAAAATATGCCTACATTGGTCAAGCTATCAATTCTTCCTAACAAATAAGCATGTACAATGTATGCAAAAAGTATACCAAGCATCCTATTAGCTTGGTTCTTCCTTGTAATGGAGTCTTCTCCCAGGATCCTCCAAACTGTTTCTTCTTTGAAGTTCGGCCAACAACTGTTCCTTTGTTCCTTAGCACATAGTTGCTGAAGTCCTTTCCCCTCCCCTCATTTCCTACCTTTAATCACTTCCTGTAGCATGATTTTCTGTTCTGAGCTTCACGAACCAGTCCACTATGTTCATTTACTTATCAATTGGGGAAGCCTAGCTTCCAAAAAACAACGCATGTAACTAAAATCTAACAATTCACATATATGCAGATATTACAATATATGCCTACAATGTACAAGCTATCTATCCTTCCTAACAAATAAGCATGAACAATGTATTCAGTAAGTATACCAAACATTTGCTTAACTTGGTCCTTCCTTGTGATGAAGTCTTCTCCCAGGATCCTCCAGACTGTTTCTTCTCTGAAGTCTGTCCAACAACGGTTCCTTTGTTCCTTAGCACATGGTTGTTCAAGTCCTTTCCCCTCCCCTCATTTTCTGCCTACATTATTTCATATAGTATAATTTCCTGTGCTTAGCTTCACGAACCAGCCCAACAAGTTAATTTGCATATCAATAGGGGAGGCCTAGCTTCTAAAAAAAACTCACATGTAACTAAAATCTAACAATTCACACACATATATATATATATATATATATATATATATATATATATATGTATATATATATATATATATAAATGCTATAAAAATCACCAAAATACCCATAGCTATATAGTAATAAACACTAAATCCAGAAAAGAGTCCCAATTTCTCCGTCACTACAACAATCTCTTCTTCTCCCCCCCTCCTCTATCAGTAGACAGTAATGAAGAGATAGTATGTGCCCAGTGGGGGAGTCATTAGCCATCAGCCTCTATTAGACTTCGGCTCTCCTCCTCACATCATGTCATTGTGTGTTACCAGTCAAGAGAGAAAGAGGAACAGTATAGCCTGACCTAAGGCATCGATGTCAGATTATTTTGTATTGATAATAACATTTTCTATGGAAGGACACAGCTTTATTTTTATTTTTTTTGTTTCCACAATATAGAATATTTTCTTTGTCATGGTTTGTTGCTATTTTCTTATACCCATTGCTTGGTCACATACTGGTTAGTATTTTCAGGAGGACATTAGCCATAAGTTAGGGATAACTCTTGTCTAGTTACCATAGGTTACAACAGAGTCCCTGGATAAACTTACCAAGGAAGAGATTTCATGATGCTTTATAAAATAATCCACCTTTTTGTTATTGTGTGGGACTGCTGCTTCTCTCTCTCTTGCATGAATATGCAAATCTGTCTTGTTAGGGTCTATGTTCTCCTGTTTTGTTAGGCCTAGGCTTCTCTTTTGACATTGCCCTTATTTTGCATTCCTTACAGATGGACGATACAGAACGTACAATGCCATTTCCTCTCCAGACGATCAAATAGATGACAGCTCACCAGATTCCCCAGGAGAAAACCCCACAACCCCAAATCTCCATTCAATACCTTATCATGCCAATTCATCTTCTAATCCCTGTACCCATGAAGGAACTTTCCCCAATCCTGCAGAGATCACAGCTCATTATACATCTGGCAGGTTTCCCAAAAAGGTCCCATGTCCAGAGTGTGGTAAATTTTTTACTTGGAAGTCGAGCCTGGTCAAGCATCAGAGGTCTCACACAGGTGAGAAGCCTTATTCGTGTTCCGAATGTGGGAAATGTTTTGCGTACAAACCGGACCTTGCCGTACATGAAAGGGCCCACAGAGGTGAGAGGCCGTTTGCTTGCCCCGAGTGCGGGAAATGCTTTGCTAAGAAATTTTGCCTCGTCCAACACCAGAGAACTCACACGGCAGAGAAGCCCTATTCCTGTCCCGAGTGTGGGAAATGTTTCATGACAAAGGCTTGCCTTTTCCAACATCAGAGGTCTCACAGCGAGGAGAAGCGGTATTCATGTTCAGAGTGTGGGAAGTGTTTCAGACACAACTCAGATCTCCTCAAACATCGCAGAACTCACACAGGTGAAAAGCCTTATTCCTGTACGGAATGTGGAAAAGGCTTTTCGGTGAAGGCAACTCTCGTTCACCATCAGAGAAGGCACAGAGGGGAGAAACCTTATTCATGTCCAGAGTGTGGGAAATGCTTTGTGCAGAAGTCGGACCTGGATAGACATCATCTCATTCACACTGGCGAGCGACCATTCTCTTGCCTTGAATGTGGAAAGTGTTTTACACAAAGGTCAACTCTGGTGGAGCATCGTAGAATCCACTCAGGAGAGAAGCCCTATGCCTGTACTGAATGTGGGAAATGCTTTGCTCAAAGAGGGCAACTTGTTGCACATGAACGGATTCATGAACGTAAAGATACTTTTACTATATAGCCTAAAAGAGAAGAACATTTAACTTGCCATTTTTCTTTTCTGGATCATCAGTGTGTCCACAGACAGGAAGAAATTCATTTCCCTTACAGAGAAATAGTAATGGTTTCTGGGAAAGGTTTGCGTTTGAGGGCCCTCACTTAGTGAACCCCTGAACTACCAGCCTTAGCTAAACCTTTACACCCACCCGTAAATGGGACAGTTTCAGCTGATTCAAGGCCTACTAGCCAGCATGCCTGAAAAATTTAATCTAACGCCTTTATTAAAAGACTTTTAGTGCTGTTTCCAAGTTAAGCCCATGTAGTTCCCTAAAAATTTCCTCTTTGGCTCTGAAATCAGTTTGACTGGTTCTGCAAGACTGGATGTGGTCTACTGTTTTATCAACGTTACGTGATAGTTTAGGTTTTTCGAGTTTATCGAGATGGGCAAAGAAAGATCACACAAAGAATTGCGAAGATATAACATGTAATTGAGTAACAGAAGTACAAATGTAATAACATCAAAATAATATATAAAGAGACTTAGCTGCAGTTAGAATATAGATACTCTTCCAAGGGTCCCTGCCCATTTTCCAACAGCTTGGCAGATGATCAGGACCGACACACTTATCTCAGTTCTGTTAGAGGACAAGTTTATTAAAATTTTGGCTGTGGTATATACAGGACTAGTGGGTAAGTAACCACCAATGGGAACTAACTCAACTAATATGTGCTGCAATTGTATCAGAATATAGATAGTACCTACATCCCAATCGATCACCACCAATGGGAACTGTTTTCAAAGTGATATCACCTTTTAAGGAAGATAGTACACATCCCTAAATGGACCTTGTGGTCTTTGTCAGTTTATATTGACATTCCTATAACATTGGGTAAGCTAAGGTAACCATCCTTATATGTCCTTGTATGGCCCCTTAACCAGGTTTTGGAGGCTTTCTTATACATTAGTCAGCCACAATGAAAAAATGAATTTCTCCATCATCTACACGTCCCCCACTTTGGCAGTGGTCTGTTAGTTCTACTGAGGTTGTGAGGCTCCATAAAAGTGACAAAACTGGAATACTATACAAGTATCAGCTATAGGCTTCAAACATTGCCTTCTTGGAAAAATTTGCAAATAACCTTCGCTAGAACCGAGGTGTTGAAGGCTCTTTCGTGGTGCTTCACGTTCCTATGTAACCAATAGTTCCATGTCAAGGAGGACCTGTAAGACAAGACAATAGTGTCCACGTCCTATATCTCAGGGCTTCCAGTAATGAGATGTCTGCACCAGAATTTTCTTTTCTTTCCAACAACCAAGTCTATTACAAACCTTAACATAGTGTGAGACTCGCATCAAGTATAGAGCGTTTGAAGGACACCGCCACTTGCTTTTTCTTTCTTTTAAGGGCTTTCCTCACCCATGTTTATTAAAGGAAAGTTCATCAAGGAGAAAAAATAGTAGGGTTTCCCTCCCAGGGGTTTTTCAGCATTTCAATCCTCAGCAAAATAAACGATCATTCAGCCCTCCTGGCTTGTACTTCCAGCGCTGCTGCGGCCTCAAACTCCAGGCCTTTGTCTGTCCCCCACAGACTTCGCGAACCCAACAGGGTGCACACCGATAGCAGCCTCGTGCCGCACTGACTCCCACAGGGAGCCCTCCTGACTCCTGGGCCAGACCTCCTGTCTGCCAGGGTGGAGCTCAGAACCATGGTCAGGTTACTACTAAAAGCCCAGCACACACCTGCCCAATTATTATGCTGGCTGTTTTCAATATCTGGACCCAGGAGTGGACATTTCACCCCACCCGGATCACTTCGAAATCTCCAGGCTCCAGGTCCCAAACTGAACTTTTTAAAACAGAGGGAACTGAAAAGCTAGTTTCTTCTTCATGTTACAAACTCTCTGGAGCCCCTCAACCTGCCCGGTTGAGAATTCTGGGTCACGATCGCTTTCTAGACCCTGGCAGGGCAACGCTCTACCACAATAGTTATACGTTTTTGCTAGACACACACATGCAGTGCTGAAAAACCAGAGGCAAATCATAAAAGAATAATAGTCCAAAAAAATATAAAATGATCCAGTGACGATTTAACAAGATCTTTCACCCGGGTGTAAGGTCATGGGGTAGTGAATCAAAAAATAATAATAAAATTGGTAGAGAAAAAATACTCCTAAGGGCAATGTTTACTTAGGAAAAATTATAAATCAGTACCTAACTGCCTGTGTGGCCGGGAACCCTAAGCAACCAGGAAGAATATGTAGCAAAAAGAAAAAGATGAGGTGGTAAGATACCATCTCAGAAAGGCTGCATTAATGGGGGCTCACGCAAGGTTACAGTGCAAAATAAACAATTTTATTGGTGTTGGTATTCAAAAACAGTACAATACATATAAGATCAAGAAAAAATACTAGGTATAAAAAATGTAGAATATAGACCTTGAAGACCCGTGTGGGTATCAAGAAAATTATGGCAATACACACGCCACTGTCCCACCCCCTCCAATCACCCACAATAGGCACAAATTGCTGGATATAGGGAGTGTCCCATCACTATATGACTCCCGGTCACTACTACCTATTCCAGAAATGAATGCAGTGCATGCCTAAACTGTGTCATGTATGGAATCAAATTCCTGTATAAAATCCATTATGTAAACTATAGACTCAAAGGCAAGACTGCAAGTGGCCACAGTTCATAAGTTCCTAAAAGATATGCTGGATTTGTGGTAGAGATAATGGAATGAAAGATGTTTCATGAAACATGAGGTAATAGCTCCATTTCATTGGCATAAATCAAAAAATCATGAAAGCCACCATATAGGAAACAAAAATGGAGATCGTCAGTCCGCACCCTGTAAAACTCAGTCTCATATGGATAACAGCCTATATAATAGACATTCGGCTGATGAATTGGGATGTCACTTTATTTCCAGAGAGTAGTCCCAAAGGGTTTAAAGAATGGGTGGCTGGGAGATAGACTGTCAGTAGGCTAGATGTTTATGAAGGTACCTGAGGGGACAGAGTCCGGGCTCACAGATTGGCTCATATATGAGGACTGTCCATATTGTTGACAGTTATTCTACTGGTAGGAAAAGTCCCAAGCTAGAAAGTAAAGGAACCGCCTTACCAGTTCTCCTCCTCAAGGTCGCCACGAGTCCGACTGACTCCACATGCAGATGTCCCAGTGTAGCTCAGGTTACAGTTCAGGTGGTGCTCAACTAAATACATTGCATTGCCTGCTTCCGAGATGCCCCGGGATACATGTCTGCTCCCGCTGTATAGCTGCACCGCAGTTACCTCCGTAACCCGGAAGTATGTCCTCGAGTGTCCTCGGATTTGACATTTACAATATCAGCTGAAATGACAGGCTGGGGCCACAGATCAAAGCCGCAGTGTGACGATGGATGATGGGCGGGGCGTTGGCGTGTGACGTCAACGCGTTTCTCGTGCGTGACGCACGCTTCCTCAGGTAGTGAGCCCGATTTCCCACCTCCACCACACGCTGACTCTTATCCTAATGTGTAGACCATTGTTCCCACAATGGTCAAACTGCGCAGTGGGTGTTAGGAACCTGTCAGGAAGGCTCTGGCCATGGATGAGTTAAGTCTCACAGGCTATTCCAGCTCCACCCCTCTCATCTAGAAAGAGCTCTATTTAAGCTGGATCAGCACACAGGTTCAGTGCTGTCTTGTCTTCAGCTCCTGCCGTTGTTCCTGAACCTGTGACCTGTTTGCTGCTGATTTCCTGTTGACCTTTTGGCTTATTCCTGACTCCGCTCGTCTGCTGCCTGTCCTGACCCCGGCTTGTTTGACCATTCTCTCGGATCTCCCTTGTCTGTTTACCCGCCTTCGGACCTTGATCGGTTCACCCCTGGTGGGGCGACCCTGAGGACCGCGACCTGGTATCCACACGCAGCGAACTCCATCCTCACCACTAGAGGCTCTGGCGAAAACCGGTGGATACTTAGACTCCGCACCTCAGGCTAGCCTGTGTCACTTACCTTGGGGGTTCCGTCCAAGCTCCGCCCTCTAGCGGACATCGGGGCCTATCTCTGTCGCCAGGTTACCACCAGCACCCTAACAGTGGGTGATTTATAGGATCACTCAGCCTTATACATCCGGACCGATCTCGTATTGAAATCTCTCCCGTAGACCCACAACGTATCTCATGCATGAAGGAGAGAGAGTCATAGTGTAGTAAGTTTCCAATGATTTATTTGAAGTAAGTAAAGTTACACTCTCTCTCCCTGATCCTCTCTTCATGCATGAGGTATGTTGTGGATCTACGGGAGAGATTTCAATACGAGATCAGTCCGGAAGTATAAGGCTGAGTGATTCTTTAAATCACCCACTGCGTAGTTTGACCATTGTGGGAACGATGGTCTACACATTAGGGTAAGAGTCAGTGTGTGGTGGAGGTGGAAAATCGGGCTCACTACTGCATGACCTTAACACCCAGGTGGAAGATCTTGTTAAATCATCACTGGATCATTTTATACTTTTTTGGACTTTTATTGTTTTATGGTTTTTCAGCACTGCATGTGTGTGTCTATATTGTATTCCTTACCAGTGTTTATGCTAGCTGCTGTTACATCAAGAAGGAAGTAAACAAGTACAAGCCCCCAGGGTTTTTTTTAGCAGCAATAACTTCTAAGGATAGAATGTATGAGACTGTAATATTATCTAAAAAATTCTTCTTTATTGTCAATAGAAAAGGTAAAAAAACATATATGATAAAACATCCCCGGAGGGGAAAGAAAGGTATATTATGAGCTCTGGTTACAGGAAAATGACATATGTTACAAAGGTAACAATGGCACAAATTATCATCACATTGAGATGCAGGAACACAGACGCGTTTCGACCTATATGGTAAGGTCTTCCTCAGGGGGTCTGTGATGTCAGATTGGCGATGTCAAACAGAGACCAGAAATCATGTTTGTGGCTAAGAAGTCCTCTTGAAACATGGAGATATAGGTTCCCCCGGCCAAGGGCAGCAGGAAAAATGCACGGGACTGCAAAGAGTCACATCTAGAGCATCCTGATCCCTTCATATGGAGACTTCTGAATAAGAAAAATAGGCTTGTGTGCTGCTGCAGGATGGGCAGGTGTCCATGACCCACCCTGGTGGGCTCTAGATGTGACTCTTTGCAGTCCCGTGCATTTTCCCTTCTGCCCTTGGCGGGGGAACCTATATCTCCATGTTTCAAGAGGACTTCTCAGCCACAAACATGATTTCTGGTCTCTGTTTGACATCGCCAATCTGACATCACAGACCCCCTGAGGAAGACCTTACCATAAAGGTCAAAACGCGTCTGTTTTCCTGCATCTCAATGTGATGATAATTTGTGCGATTGTTACCTTTGTAACATATGTCATTTTCCTGTAACCAGAGCTCATAATTGTAAGGTTCTGGCACTCTCAGTGCCTCCTATCACATCATTTCCGGGTGCGTTCCATCTACCTAGATAGATGAAGCACATATAGGTGTGTTTCCCTTTAAGAGTGCTGACATCATCATGAGGCGCCGGACTGAACAGCTATTTAAATCACCAGCTTTCACTCACATGTGTTCGTTCAACCTGCTGTGTGCCTAGATGTGCCTTGATGCTTACCTTGTCTTGTGTCGCCGCATAATCTGCCTTGAAGCTCTCATGCTTGCAAGCATACCTCGCTATCGGAACCACGCTGCTGATCCCTGTATCCCGTTACCGGATCATCCGCTCTTGCCGAACCTCTCCTCTACAACATTGCTACTAGTGATAAGTACCCCACAGGGGAGACCTCTATAACCTTCATACTAAAGCTTACACTATCTAGCTCTGCATACTAAGGACTATTACTACATCTGCATTAACTAAGATTGCTAGCTCTTGAGCCTAATACCATCTGCTCTTGCACTGGGTTGGTCTATCCTGTATGTTCACCTGCTACTCTATCATCTGCTACCATACATGATTGCTTAACCTATCTGCATCCCATCTGCTACTATCTTACTTTCAAGAACATTCCTCTCAAGTGTCTGTCACCTATCGTCTCTACTCAACCTGTCTCTTCAGCCTATCACCTCTATACTACTATATACATAGATCACTCCAGGAACATTTTATTGAGTGTGTATATTTGTATGCTGAATTGAGACTATCCACATATGATGAGTCTTGGGAGTTGGGATTGGTATCTCAGCGTTTCTCTACATGACTACTGAAGTGGAATATTTCTGCAGCTGCAAATCCACATTATACAGAAAACGCAGGAGCGTTACAATAATATACCTTTCTTTCCCCTCCGGGATGTTTTATCATATATGTTTTTTTACCTTTCTATTGACAATAAAGAAGAATTTTTTAGATAATATTAGTCTCATACATTCTATCCGTAGCAGTT
This sequence comes from Pelophylax lessonae, assembly GCF_965119305.1. NCBI lineage: Eukaryota > Metazoa > Chordata > Amphibia > Anura > Ranidae > Pelophylax > Pelophylax lessonae. The sequence continues at coordinate 251,674,298 of NC_138776.1, forward strand.
ATTGCTGCTAAAAAAAAACCTGGGGGCTTGTACTCGTGTACTTCCTTCTTCCAGTATATTTGGGGTGTGCAGCCTCCCCAGTACCTGTGTTGTTCTCCCTTTGATGCTGCTGTTACATCTTGGGGAGCACAGGTTTGATTGTATTATTTTACTTTCTTGCTAGGGACTAATTAAATAATATTGAAATTCCAGCTATAAGAGAGTGACACCATCATGTGAGGGGATGGAGGCACAAAAAACTGTGGCGAGTCCTCAAAAAATATCAAAAGTTTATGGAAAATGTATTCCTTCAATGTCAGCCAAGAACTGGCTACCGTGTGGATTTGAAAGGTCCGAAGAGGCCACATATTATGTCATGTCTTCCAGGTACAGCCGTTTATCCATATTGGTATTGGCTAACGTTCTACAAATGGGAACAATAAACCATCTATAATTGGTCACAAGACCAGATCTGCTGTAGGTGGTAGGTAAATCATCCTCAGCTCTATTACCACTACTGGTGCTGCTTGGATCAGTTACGTTGCTGTCGAAAAATGTGATAATGTGAAAAGGAGAAGAGATTTTGTAAATAAAAAAAGTCTATATACAGATATTGTGCTGATGTAGCCTGGTCAGTGTGATTGTTTTGTGACAAAGCTGAATATAGGCTCCCAATATGTAATACTTCTCTTCATCATCTCTCCATAAAGAAGGGGGTTAAAACTGAAGACTATATGAAAACCACTAGTACAGGGGTGACAACTCAATTTCATCGTAAGCTGTATCGGCATTTTGGTTGCCCTCAAATGGCAAGTTGTATCTGTAGGACTAGATGTCCAGAGCACTACACCCCCTCATACTTCAGATGTCAAGAGCCCCTCCCCCCACCATCAGAAGTTGAGAGTCCCCCATCCTCCCTTATATCATAGTGCATGCCCCTAACTTTGTGCTACTTCCAGGAAGCAGCTGGGAGCAGAGCTGGGAATCAGAAAGTGTAGGGTCTGGAGGAGGACTAGAGAATGGCTGGAGTCAACTGTCAGAGTCTGTTGAATCCTGAGTCCAGGGAAGGCAGAGGGGGGGGGGGCTGCTGCCACTGCGTAGAGAGGGACATGGGATCTGTAGGAGGAGTTCTTCTGACCTTCTCTCAGTTGCCAACTGCTGAGATGGGAACGGGGGTGGGGGGGGGCAGAGAAGCATCTCTCCGTGACTGCACAGAGAAGCACAGGATCTGGCAGAGAAGTTCTCTCCCCCTTTCTGCTGCCATCTGCTAAGGCAAAGGTGTGGGGTGGGCGCAGATGATGGGGGTGCCACAGCTGCAGGAGAGGTGCGAGGGTCACATGAAACGGCTTTGCGGGCCGGATTCAGCCTTGTGTTTGCACTAGTATGTCATTTAGGCAGGTTCAGTATAAACCTTCTGATATGTTGGTAATACATTTTAACATATACACTAGACATGTGCAATTCCTTTATTTACAAGTCAAAATTTTTGTTATTTGGAGATTCAGATGTATCTGAATCTCAGAATCACAATAGTAACGAATTTCAAAGAATGCAAAAAAAACATATAACAAAACAACAAATTCATTCGGATGACTTAAAGCGGAGTTCTACCCAAAAGTGGAACTTCCGCTTTAGGGAGTCCTGACCCCCCGACATGCCACATTTGGCATGTCATTTTTTGGGGGGGGGGGAGCGGGTACCTAGTTTTGACAGGTACCCGCTCCCACTTCCGCTCGGAGCGCCGCGGCGCCCTGAGCGGAAGTTCTCCTCTCCCCCTCCCTCCCTGCAATCTTCTGGGACACGTCAGAGGTCCCAGAAGATTGCCGGCCAATCACGGCGCGCAGCGCGACTCGCGCATGCGCAGTGGGTACCCGGCTGTGAAGCCGCAAACTGTAACAGCCGGGTGCCCACAGCAGTGATGCCGGCGCCGAGGGAGAGGATCGAGGCTTCCGGCGGCCGCATCGCTGGACCGTTGGACAGGTGAGTAAATGGCTGGAACTCTGCTTTAATGCAAGAGTTTAGGATAACAAACGATCCAAATTGATTTGGATCCATTTTGTTTTTATTAGTGTTGCGGGAAATCTGACACTTAGTGGGAACTGACTAATTGACACTGTCACTGTACTAATGACACTGGCTTGGAAGGGGTTAACATCTCAGGTGATCAAGGGGTTAAATGTGTGCCTAATTATGTACAATGTGTGCTGCTAAATATCTCTTTGTTTGTTATCCTTGCTTTGCAGGGATGAAAAACAGAGAGATTGTTCAGTCTGTACAGAGCCGTTTGATTGTCAACACAGGGCTCTGCGCTGTGATTGGACACAGAGACGATCAGCAAATCCGGGTCATGAATCATTGGCCGGGACGTGCACACACAACAGAGCCGGCGGGTGGGGGAGCGCACGCCCAGAACCCGGAAGTGTGCTGCAACGTACAGATACGTTACGGTGTCTGTATGAGCCACCCTGCTGCAGTATATGTACTGTGGCGGGTCGGCAAGTGGCTAAAGTATCCAGTATTCATAAACTGGAGGACTGGGCCAGGGGGCAGGGGGGCAATTGCCCCCGGGGCCTCTCTGATGCCCCCTAAAAAGGCTGCACCACTTCTGCCACAGACATTCCTAAAAGATTCCTGGTAAAGTAAAATGTCCCCGCTGCTGACCTACTGAGTGTGGGATGAAGACAAGGACAGAGCGTAGGCCTCCCCCCCAGCATGGATGGTAAACTGTGTATGAGCAGAGGCCATTTCCATGCCCCATGGGAGACCCTTCTCCCCCAGGCAGCCCCAACCGAGCTGTCCCAGATCCCCCGACTGTCCCCTGCTGGTCAGGTTGAGAACCCGGATTCAGCCCCTGAGTAGAGAGTGCTTGGAGCAGAGCTTCAGCCTGGAATGGGGGTCAGGAGGAGGCCTGGAAGAGGGAGAGTGGGAAGGGGTCCGAGTTGCTGCGCCATGGGCCTCTGGTTGGTACTTGCCCCCTGGCCCGAAAGTTGCCAGTCAGCCCCTGTACTTGGAGAAGAGTTTCAGCCTGGAATGGGGGTCAGGAGGAGGCCTGGAAGAGGGAGAGTAGAAAGGGGTCCGAGTTGCTGCACCATGGGCCTCTGGTTGGTACTTGCCCCCTGGCCCGAAAGTTGCCAGTCAGCCCCTGTTCATAAAGTAACAAAATACAAAGGAGGTCTACATATAGAATGCAGTACAGTGTCATGATGTGCTCAGAAGGGAAATACAACAAGTGCGTAAACCACAAAGTGCACAAGTGGCCAGGCAGGGATGTCAAATATCAACAAGGCCACCAAGTATATGTCTAATAGCACGCTTATAAGGAAACAGAAATTTACTGAAAAGTATGACTGCGGAAGATATGATGAGTTTTCTTTGTAAGGTATGTTGGAGGGAGGGTGTAGGACAGAGGTAGAGAGGGAGGTTGTTGGAGGAAAAAGAGAGCGGAGGTAGGAGATGTGTTCGGGAATTGTTAGGGGAGGGCGAAATTCACTGAGAGAGGGGAGGCAGGGTGAGCTACTTCACTGGGTGCTTTACCCTCATCTGAGAATGTGATCCAATGGATCCAAGTTTTGGGGGGGCATGGCCTGGACACAGAGCTTCGGCATCTGATCCTTAATTGATCCCTTTCCCCAGCCTTTGATCCACTCCGGCTTTGCACTGATCTGTTGGCCCACACACTCCGGAGACCATCAAAGTTTTGGAGTAGCTTCATGTTTATTTTGAGCAGATAATACCAGGTCTTCCATTGTCAGTTCCTTGACTTTGGTGAGCCATAATGAAAAAGGGGGGATTTGGGTCTTTCCATCCCAGTGTGATGGTCGATTTTGGGGCGTTGAGGAGGCAAGGAAGAATCAATTTTTTTGTATGTTTTCTGAGGAATACCAGAGACATGTAGGAGGAATAAGGCTGGGTCCTCCAGAAGGTTGTAATCAGTACATTTTTGAGAGATTCTACGCACTTTCCAGAAGTGTTCCAGTTTCGGGTAAGACCAAAAAATGTGTAGCAAAGTCCCCCTGGCATCTCCAGCAGCGTTCCAATACAGTGGGAAGGTATGTATGGAGCACCATTGGTGTGCAGTACCGCCGTGTGAAGATTTTGTAGTTGTTTTTTTGTTTCATCGATGTGCAGATGGATGATTTTAATGGCAACCAAAGAATATGCTTATGTTGAGCTGGGGGTGACTCCTTACCCATTTTTGTGGAATGCAATCATCTATGTCTAAAACGGGTAGATATGCTTGGGCGCTGGGAAGAGAAATCACTGAGGAACCATGTCACCTTCATTTACTTTTTGGCCTACACACTATAAGTCCCATCATACATAGGGACATTATCAATGAAGGTGGGTATAGATGGCATGCAGACATAGATGGGCGTCACATCTGACAAAACGTACGTCGGTCGCGGCGTGCTGACGTCACCACTACGAGTCTGAGGACGGGCGGAGGAGTCGACCGGCCGGCGGCTCATTCAAATCCCACGCTTTACTTTTCTCGATTTTTGTAAGTTGCTTTCTTTTTTTTTACATTGAACGCTTTTGTTTTTACACTATGGGGGCCTTTTCCTAGCATTTTTATGCCGATTTAAAGGACTTCACACAGACTTTTTATTACCTTTTGATAGTCTATTTTCATTTTAATGGACTTCTGAACTCAAACTATTGGAAGCATTTGTGTTTCACATTTATTTTTATGTATGGTATATTTTTGTGTATGACTGTTCACTTTGTCACTTTCACCTACATTTTCTGATATAATATTTTTGGTTAAATATTATTCATTGCTTAGCGCAACTTACCTTTATATATAGATGGGTGTAACAGCCTGGGAGTCTCCTGGTCTGTCAATTATCCTAAGCAAGCAAGGGATGGGCAAAACAGACCCGGTCCTCCTATGCAGTGAACAGCAACGCAATTATGTTAACCCTCAGGTAATAAAACCTACTGGGAGGAAGTACCATGATAGGTAGCCCCGGGAAAGTAGAGGGCCAACTGCTCACCAGCCTTATGAACTAGAAATGAGTGAAAGTGAGCTCCGAAAAGCAGAGGACAAGATAAGGACTACTCAACAATGGCTGCAGTATGTGATATAAGGTACAGATTGATGCAAGGTATGCCATTCACTAAAGTCCATTAACATTTTAGCCAGGGGTTTGGTTTTAATCGTGATGAGTTGGTCAGCAAGGTCAATTAAAAAGGGTAATAGCTTTCATTTATACTACTCCAAAAAAACAAAAACATCAATCTGAAAACTCTGCGCTAATTGTAGTCATAATTATTCCATTGTTCTAATGAGCTGCTGAAGTTGACTTAACCTCCCCATTGACTTGTGATAAAAGCACTGATGAAGGTTCAGTAGGCCAAAATGGGACTGTCCATGAACTGATGATGGTGCTTCTGTCATGGTTTAGCCTGCCGTTTCCTGCTTGTGAAATTCTTGCCTCGTTGCTGGACCTGTGGTTCTACCCACATGTGCTGCTGCCTTCTGTGTTCAACTATGGGCCTCGCTAGCTCTATTGTGGATTTATTTCCCTTCTATCACTTCCTGGTTTGCCTCCGAGTCTGCTTATCATGTACCTGATCCGAGGCCGAGATGCAGAGAGGGCTCCCCTTGCAGCTCAGTGCGGTACACCCCTGAGGTTGGAACAGAAGGTGTAGCGCCCACAGAAGCACCGGTTGCTAACAGGGTCCGTGGAGTAGACCAGTGGTCACCAGAAGGATAATGAAGAGAGATAACAACGCTCAGGCCAGTCAAAGTCTACGATTCAAGGTGGGTGCCGAACCTCGGCTCGCCACAAGGAGAGGCATGAAAGAAGAAAATGGTCGCACACCACCACGGAATCCAATAGTAGTAAGAAAAAGGAAAGCAAGGGGAGTCGGGACTTTAATTGAGGTTACAAATACTTTTGTATCTCCATCCCTAATATAGTATGAGACAAGGGGGGATTTTTGGTGGGACTTTGAATGAGGCGTGTGATTAGCTGGCCATAGACTATACAAAAATATGTTATGAGGTATATATATGTGCATACCATCCAAACAAAAACAAAAACATGAGTAAGTACACATGTAACTTGATTTATTGTGAATGCACAGGTAGTAGCATCATGGAGACAATAGATGACATACAATAGTCCCAATGACCAGAGCATATAAAAAATATATAAATACATGTTCAAATGGAGTATAAAAACAACATGAAATAATTGGTAACAAGATAGTACATAGTCCACAAAATTTGCATCATAATTGCTCTACGCATTTCGTGTTAAACAACACTTCCTCAGGAGCTGGTGCAAAATGATCAACTATAAAAAAGAAAATATCATGAAGTAATGCATATAGTGGTATACATGCCCATTGAAAAGGGTATTAATTATATAGGGTTGCTTACAATGAGTTGAAGCTGTTGCCTTAAGGGACTCGCCAAGGAAGGACCCCTGTGTACCATCTGACCCGGGAGCTGAGGGAGACATACCAGGCTAGCATAGGGGGCAAACATAGAAGTACAGTGATCGAATATTGATAGTAGAAAGAATGGTAATTGTCTCAATAACATCCGATATAGTATCTAGGATTGGATTAAATATATATATGATATGATAAGAGTAATAATAGCAATCGTTTGTATATTAAGTTGTAATAGTAGTATAATAATCAAATATTGAGTATACCAGATAGATGAGTACCAAGATAGAAAACGAAACCCTAGTGACAGACCCAACATGGAGTATCCCCATAGTGTGTACATGCTGAAAACATCAGAGAGATGTGCAAATAAAGCATTAAATAAGGTGAAATGATAGTGAGGATGAGTGAAGAGCATGACAAATGACCCAAGGTGAAAGTTGTGAACCGAGGTAATAGAAAAAAATGAAATAGAGTAAATTGTGGTGATAGTGAAAACAGCGTGAGGAAACAGACCCCTGTTCCAAAGAGTACGGAGACATGTGAAAGTTAATAGGGTGAAGTAAAGAAAAAAGGATCCAGAGTATTACCGATTGTAGCTAGGTGCCTTGAATGAAAGTCAATTGAAGAAATCAAGAGTTGTTGCACCCAAAAACCCGCCGGGAGGGCTCCCAGCGTCACGCAACCATTCCAAAGTGGAGACATCGGCGACCGCCAGTAGGTAGCTGAGCGGAAGTCGGCGCCTCGTGGAGGAAGGTAGATGGTATATCAGCATGCCAGTCTGACGGCCAAACCAGTGGCGTCTAAAACCAACACGGAAGGGGCGTGGCGCCGATGCGCCGCGGCCAGACCCGCCCACACCCCCGCATCACAAGGATGAAGGAGGAAGGGGAGGGAGACAAGAGCACTATGCAGCCCCTGGGCAATGGCCCGGGAGCTGCCCTGCCAAACCTGCCCCCACCCCCACATCACAAGGATGAAGGAGGAAGGGGAGGGAGGCAGGAGCGCATCGCAGCTCCCGGAACAGACAGGAAAAGGAGAAACATCAATTGGCAAGTCCCAAGGGAAAAAGCAACAATATGCCCTGAACGAGACCTCTATCAGTATAATGATAGTAACAAATTGTATAGGTTGCAATAGTAATAAAAATTAGTAATTATAGTAGCCGATCCCAAATACATAGGGCCATGCCCCCTGAAAGTGACAAGCACGTTTGTACTGATACAGGGTTAGTAGTAAGCCGACCCCAATGGTCCACAGGGTTAGCCCCCTGAGTGTAACAAACGTTTGCACTTGTACAAGGGGTGGTCCAGAGAACCGCACGCCTCCATCCCTGATAATTGGAAGGAAAGCCCCTCGAATCAATAGTAGTGAACAAGCACGTAGCAGTCGTGTGAAACGCGTCTACTGCCCTACCCTGCTGTACCTTGTACCACGTATGTAAATAAAGAACTTTTCTTCATTGGATTCCGTGGTGGTGTGCGACCCTTTTCTTCTTTCACACATCACCAGAAGGATGCTGGGCAGAAGTCCTCTGGAAGTCTTCAGATGGACAAGACAATTGGAGCAACCAGGCAACAGGTGAAGAGACTAGCAGACGGTCAAACTTGGTGGATCAGTCCAAGGGCTCAGGCAGGTAGCGGCAACAGGAACTCAGCCAAGGTCACAACAGGAGGGCAGGAAGAAGGCAGAAGCAAAGTCCGTTAAGAAAGCCAAGAACATATATTGGTGTTACCTGATCCGAGGCCGAGATGCTAAGAGGGCTCCCCTTGTGGCTCAGTGTGGCACACCCCTGGAGGTGGTACAGAGGGTGTGGCGCCCAAAGCGGCACGGGTTACCAGTTGCAGGCAGGTAGGTAGATCCTGGGGAAATCCAAGAGCGAACTGGAACAGACTGGAACCCCAGCAGAGTAGAAGTCTTCAAGGGCTCTGAGTTGGCGGGGCTACCTGGTGCCGAGGAATAGTCTCTAGTAGAGGAGACAGGAACTGGCTGAGGTCTGGGACTGGAGCAAGCAGCGGGAACTGTGGAAGAAGCCGAGGTCATGCACAGGAGACAGCAGGAATAGCCGAAGTCTTGGAGCAAGCTGGGGTCATACATGGTAGGTAACAGAAGCAAGGTCAGTGGAGGAAGCAAAGGGTCAAACCAAGAGGAGGAGATCAAACGGAGTCTGGAACGAGCCGAGGTCACAACAGGAGATCAAAGCAGAACACAGGAAGCACAGGAATACAGGGAAGCTGAGAGATAATCCAGCAATGAGTCTGATCCTATGGCCACATTTTATAGGCCAGCAGAAGGCTACGTCTGTTGCGCATTGCGTACGTGCGTTTGCGCCAATTTGACTTTGCGCATGCACGTTCGCCATTCTCACGCCAACGTGGCCAGGGATGCGCCAGGGGCGTCCATTGATATTACTGGCAATGTTGTCAGTTCTCCTACAGCCATTTCCCTGACAATTGGTGGGCAGGCAGATAGCAAGTCTGTGGGCCAAGCCGGGGTCACACATTGAAGAGCCAAAACTGGAGCAGGGTAGGTCAGACAAAGCCAAGGGTCAAGCCAGGAGAGGAGAGCAGATGGGTCAGGAACAAGCCGGGTCACAACTGGAAATTCAAGGAAAGAAGCGAATGCTCCGGACACAGAGAAAACTGAAGACAATCCAGCAACTTGATGGGCTGAGCAGAGGTCTTATATAGGCCAGCAAATGGACGTATCTATGGCGTAATGCGTGCGCCATCGTGTACGCCCAATCGCCAATCTATTGCCAGTGCGCATGCGTGCAGGAATGCACCATCACGTACGCCCATTAGCCAATCTTCTGCCAGTGCGCATGCGTGCAGGAATGCGCCATCACGTACGCCCATTAGCCAATCTTCTGCAAGTGCACATGCGTGCAGGAATGTGCCATCACGTACGCCCATTAGCCAATCTTCTGCCAGTGCACATGCGTGTAGGAATGCGCCATCACGTACGCCCATTAGCCAAGCTTCTGCCAGTGCGCATGCGTGCAGGAATGCGCCATCACGTACGCCCATTAGCCAATCTTCTGCCAGTGCGCATGCGTGCAGGAATGCGCCATCACGTACGCCCATTAGCCAATCTTCTGCCAGTGCGCATGCGTGTAGGAATGCGCCATCACGTACGCCCATTAGCCAAGCTTGTGCCAGTGCGCATGCGTGCAGGAATGCGCCTGATGCGCCCATCACAAGTACTGGCGGAGCTGCCAGTCACACCACGACCATTTCTCTGACACTGCTTCTCTATATATGAACATGATTAGTGCAGCTCGCGTTGCCTTAGCAACTTCCTAGTTTCCCCGTGCTCCTGCCTGCCGTGTACTAACATCAAAAAACAAACAGGGGGCGCATTATCCTTAATAGTAGGCTTTATTGAATAAAAATAGTTATACTCCCAAACAAATGTTTTAAAAAAGGCACATCAAATCCGAACATCTGGAACAATCTGTGTCACGTTGACAGGTACAATGTCCTCGATAGGTGATGGCTAACACGTTTCGAGGCTTAGCCTCTTCTTCAGAGCCAACACCTCTAGCTCTCTAGCTCCTTTGTTACCTCCTCCCATGCTCACCTCCAAGACTTCTCCAGAGCCTCTCCCATCCTCTGGAACTCCCTGCCTCTGTATGTCTGGTCAGCTCCTACCCCGTTTACCTTCAGGCAATCCTTGGAAACAAATTTATTCAGGGAAGCCTACCCCACCTCCACCTAAGAGCTGTACTTGAGTCACCTCCATCAGATCGCCCCCTGCAGCTATTACCCCTTCCCTCCTCCCTATAGAACAGTGGTTCTCAACTGCGGTCCTCAGGACCCACTAACAGGCCAGATTTTAAGTATTACCTTAGGGAGATGCAGAACAGAATACTGCAATCACTGAGCAGTAAATGATATCACCTGTGATGTGTTTCAGTTATCTTGCAAACCTGGCCTGTTAGTGGGTCCTGAGGGCAGGAGTTGAAAACCACTGCTTTAGATTGTAAGCTCCATGACCATGGCGGGGAAGCCAAGGTGCGGGGCCGGCGGCCACGATTGCCGCCGGGCACCCGCGATCGCTGTTGACAACGCAGCAGACCTTTGCTCTCTCTGCTATCAACACAGAGCGCCTGTGATCCTCCTATTTAGGATCACAGGTCTCTGTGTTGATTTCACAAGCCCATCACCCTCACAGTTAGAAAATACCCCCCTAGGCTCACACTTAACCCTTTGATCGCCCCTGGGTTAACCCCTTCCCTGTCACTGTCATAAGTACAGTGACAGTGCATATTTTTAGCACTGATTACTGTAGTAATATCACTGGTCCCCCAAAAAGTGTCAAAAATGTCAGTTAGGGGTCCGATCTGTCTGCCGCAAAGTCGCAGTCCCGCTAAAAATCGCTATATTTTAAAAAGCACTAATATTAGTATGAACCCAAAAAACAAAATGTTTTTAATATATGGTAATACTATAGTATTATTAATATTAATATTAATAATACAATTAATTAATATAAATAATTTAATGAATGTATATAATGTATATAATATAATGTAATGTATATAATATAATGAATATTAATACAGTTAATATTAAGGTTAGCAGTGATAATATATTCATATCGTGAAAATAAAAGTATTAATTTATGGTAAATTAGCTTAAAAGTTCTATTATTTAACATTAATATTTATATTACTTCTAAAAATACATTGTCCTTTGCTTTTTCGTAAAATATGTTATTTTTTTTATTAAAAATTAAACTGCAGTAACAATCTTAACAATGAATTGTTCCTAATACATGGGAATATTTTGTATAATAATAATGATGATAATTACTGTTGTTTAGAAGTAATAATCTATAATAAAATATTCTTGCTATCTGGTATTTTTGTGTACAGATATTATTATGATTAATATTTGAAAATCGTGATAACAGTAGTAATAAAATGAAATTTGCATACTTTTTTTTTTTTTTATTTAACAATAATACTACTATTAAAAATACTTTTATAGACATAAAGCAAAATATGTTATTATCCTTTGTATTATTTGTATTATTATACCAGTAAAAAAAATAAAAATGACATAAATCTTTCTCCTAGTTTGTAGACGCGATAACTTTTGCTAAAACCAATCAATAAACTTTTATCTGGTGTTTTTGTGTACAGATATTATTTTGATGAATATTTGAAAATAGTGATAACAGTAGTAATCAAATTAAATTTGTATACCTTTTTTTAGTATTTAACAAGGATATTACTATTAAAAATACTTTTATTACCATAAAGCAAAATATGTTATTATCTTTTGTATTATTATACCTTTTTTTATTATTTAACAATGATAATAGTATTAAAAATAGATTTATTACCATAAAGTAAAAAATTTTATTATCCTTTGTATTATTTGTATTATTATAGCAGTAAAAAAAAAAAAAAAAAAATGACATAAATCTTTCACCTACTTTTGTAGACGTGATAACTTTTGCACACACCAATCAATAAACTCTTATCTGGTATTTTTGTGTATAGATACTATTACGATTAATATTTAAAAATAGTGATAACAGTAGTAATAAAATAAAAATGTCATACTTTTTTTTATTATTTAACAGGGATATTACTATTAAAAATACTTGTATTACCATAAAGCAAAATATGTTTTTATCCTTTGTATTATTTTTATTATTATAGCAGTAAAAAAAAAAAAAAAAAAAAAATGACATAAATCCTTCCCCTACTTTATAGACGTGATAACTTTTGCGCAAACCAATCAATAAACTCTTATCTGGTATTTTTGTGTACAGATATTATTTTGATGAATATTTGAAAATAGTGATAACAGAAGTAATCAAAATTAATTTTGTATACCTTTTTTTTATTATTTAACAATGATATTGCTATTAAAAATACTTTTATTACCATAAAGCAAAATATGTTATTATCCTTTGAATTATTTGTATTATTATATCTTTTTTTATTATTTAACAAGGATATTACTATTAAAAATAGATTTATTACCATAAAGTAAAAAATGTTATTATCCTTTGTATTATTTTACCAGTAAAAAAAAAAAAAAAAATTACATAAATCTTTCCCCTAGTTTATAGACGTGATAACTTTTGCGCAAACCAATCAATAAAGTCTTATCTGGTGTTTCTGTGTACAGATATTATTACAATTAATATTTAAAAATAGTGATAACAGTAGTAATAAAATAAAAATTGCATACCTTTTTTTTTAATTATTTAAGAAGGATATTACTATTAAAAATACGTGTATTACCATAAAGCAAAATATGTTTTTATCCTTTGTATTCTTTTTATTATTATAGCAGTAAAAAAAAAAAAATGACATAAATCTTTCTCCTAGTTTGTAGACACGATAACTTTTGTGCAAACCAATCAATAAACTCTTATCTGGTGTTTTTGTGTATAGATATTATTACGATTAATATAAAACGAAATTTGCATACCTTTTTTTTTATTATTTAACAATAATACTACTATTAAAAATACTTTTATAAACATAAAGCAAAATATGTTATTATCCTTTGTATTATTTGTATTATTATACCTTTTTTATTATTTAACAATGATATTACTATTAAAAATAGATTTATTACCATAA